>NC_081204.1:2163865-2498508 GCF_902713425.1 Acipenser ruthenus | reverse complement strand
ACCAGAGAAACTGAGGGAGGCGGAGACGGAACACCAGAGAAACTGACAGCAGAAGGGACTCACCTGGAAGCCAAGCTGGATGCAGGAAAGGAGAGAGCAGCAGATTGGAGAGCAACCAGGAGTAGGAGGAGCATAAAGGAGAAAGAAGAAGAAGAGGTGGAAGAAAAATAGGAGAAAAAATGTGAACAGAGCAAGATTAGTTTGCACAGAAACCAAATACAACTCCTTTAAGCATTTTACGAAAGCATCACACAATACTGCCCTGTACTACCTGTTTGTTTTTTTTTCCCCCTCTCAAAAAGCATAATAGGTACAAGCAGCCTTCAATTATATTGAATTTTGTGTGCAGAGAATTAAATGTATTTTATTTATTTATTTATTTACTTACCAGAATTTTTTTTACAAACAGGTTTTGCTTTTTTTTCTGTTACTTGATAAAGCTATTTACATGAAAGCAACAACTTTTATTTTGTCTAATTTAAAATGAAAGTTACTATTAATCTCAGTGATAATGATAACCAGTCTAGTTTATAACCAGCTGAGACACCACATTCTAGAAGGGTGTTAGACACAACTTTCACACATATATAAATGGCACAGGCAAAAATGGAAAACGTACAGAATTACCAGACATTCTGACCACTCAAAAGGATTACATTCAACTTCCCCTTTTTACTGACGTAACTGACTACACAGCAAAGCCGACCGCAAAGGAATATTCTTGACCCAAGTTCGAGAAAAAAATTATAAAAGGAAAAGCAGAAGAAAAACAAACAAAAAAAATGAACGAAGAAGGAAAAAATGGTTTGAACCCAGATTCTGTAGATCTTGATTTGGGATTCTATTTAGGGCTTCTGATTTTCAGTTTTAACCGCTAAAACACCACCGATACCAAATAAATTAAATTGTTGTACAGCCGAATATAAAGCATAACAGATCATAAATCCAAATGAAGGCTCAGCTAGGCGCATCACTTTTTAAATCATTCATGTTATAATGAGGTTCATACAAGGGAAATGGTTCATTAAAAAAGCGACTTATAAACAGAAGTAGAGAAATAAAAAATGATCAATACCATAACAGGTCAATCTGGTGTTTGGCTCAATGAATAGTTTTAGCTACATACTGTATACCATGTGTTCCGCATCTCATTTACCATAGATTCCATTTGGTTAATGTATGGATTAGTCTGGTATCACAACATGTGTTCATAAACAGTCACACATAGTCCTTCTTGTGAATACAGTACTTTAACTTTCATACATTCCTAATTTGAAATACCTAAATATAATTAAAATTATATTCAACAAGCATACACAAATAAAAAAAAAACTGAATCCATTTAAAAAAAAGTTACGTTAACTCAAATATCCAGATGCAAGAATCCATACTGTATAGCAATATATGACATGCAGTGCCAATTAGCCAATATACCAATTCTTCGGATGCCAGGTACAAGCTCTCCACAGGCGGCACATACATACATTCTTGTCATGCACAAATAGCTGTTACAGCCTATTGATTACTGTAGGCTTGCTGTGCTGTGGATCTTGATTTGGTTGCATCACTGCTATGCAGACCAGACACCAGAAGGCTTTGATAAATGGTGGTTATCCCGCTCTCCAATTCTTCCCACATGAGGTAGGGAAATAATAAAGATAAACTGCTTCAGTGAAGCTCATTTTTTCATCCGTGCCACCGTCATTTTTACATTGGCTGGCTACGCTCTTCACTCAAGTATAATAACTTTTAATGAAGAGGAATGGGCATTTTTAAATCAAGAGGGGTTAACAGTGCTGTCGTTTTTTTACGAAGATGAAAGAAGCTGCTGCAATCATGCATTGCCTTATCTCATCTTGTATTTGCTTAGTCGGTATATGAACTGCTTTATACATATCAAGCAAATTAAGAGTGGCTCATGAATTACACACAGGAACTCGAGAAGGACAGTTATTGAAGATCTCGTGTCGGCAAGGGTAATTTAAACCTTAAAATGCGTCCATTAATTCAGCACGCTAAAGGTAGCAAAGGGAGTACTGCTTCATACTGCGGTGACATAAATAACTCCAGTGGGCATATTAGAGCACCACAATATAATGGTGTGAAAACAGTATTTTACAAGTGCTTTCATTTAATCTGCGCTGCTGGGACCTAGAAGACAAAATGCACAACAGCTTTAAAGACTAAGGCTTGAGCAGCAAGCTTTTTTAGATGGCATGTAATGTAATGAGTAAAATAAAAATAAAACAGAACTTTTTTTTTGTTGCTTACATCTGTAATGTCTTTCACTGCTTAACTAGAAATATGAAAGATTTTAGCTTTACAGAGTAATCATCTGTTAAAAGTACATAGAAAAACCTCTTAGATCTTTATTTTAAGAAATCGAATATCAAAATGATTTGTATAGATTATAAATACATTGGCAACATCAGAAGAGTAAATATATTTTTGTGAAGAAAACTAAAATGTTTACGTATGCATAAACAGGAAACAAATCATTGTAATCGTTTTATTAAAAATATGCACAAACACATCTAAGTCAAGTTGAAACCAAAACGGGATCATCATCAAAGCAGACATTAAACCTGGTATTTTAGTGCTTAAATCATTCAGTGCCTTAAGATGGGCTATTACCAAGTCATTAACTTGAATGTATAAATAATAATGATGATAAACAGAGGTGTAGATTCTCAACATATTTTATTATAACTACTGTTTTATTCTATGTAACCTATTGTTTAATAACGTTTCAGGGCCCAAACTGTTGATATAGCTGGCACCCTTTTTTTGTGAAAGCAAATTACCCCACCTTCATCTACACAATAACTGACCTTGTTTTCAAAAGACAAAGTTTAAATCTGAAGTTTTAACTACTGTATTTTAAAAAAGCTTAATGCATGATCAAGCAAATGGTTTGATGCACATTCTGTGACTATGTCCTGCTGGATTTTGTTATGAGTGTGTTTTGAGGTTAATACATCATACAGATGAAATGAACAAACTGGACACTGCATGGATCAGCTCATCAGTGCTGGTAAACACGTAAGCACACATACAAGCTGCATAGAAGAGACAGCGACAGATACAGAGCGACACAGAGACAGAGCGAGAGTGAAAGAGTGCATCATGGCAGCATGCCAGGGCAGAGCACTCACTTTCCCAAGAAATCCCACATCAGCCCCCCTATCTGCTGAGGGGCGGGCGACACAGACAGGTGCTGCTCAGAGTGTGCTCTGCCACTGGACACAGGGAGACAAACAGGGGAAAGAGAAGGCAAGGACAGATGGTAAGGTTGGACAGAAACACAGTTTGTTATACACACCGACACACCGACACACTCATTCACACACACATAGACCACTACCTTATGAGCATGAAAAACAAAGACATAAAAGGATATATTATATATACAGTATATATATATATATATATATATATATATATATATATATATATATATATATATATATATATATATATATATTACACAGTATATATATACACACACACACACACACATATGCAGACACACACACACACACACACACACTCCTTTTAAAAAATATTTTTCAGATTCACAGCTGCGAGTACATTTCTTGGATGTCAATTTAATAACATATTGATTTGTATGCATCTTTACAAATTGGCCACTGTCCACTGGGGTTTCTATACAGCTGTTTTATAAGATGCAGCAGGATGCCAAGAAAGCACTGCTTCCTGTATTGTTCAAGAGTGACACTCAGTTGTTGGTAACCGGCAACCATCCCGCAACAGAGGGTGTCAAAGGTTACTCAAGCAACACTAAATAAGACTCTTTATTGTTCCCTAGTTCCAAAAAAGCAATTGTTTTCGATCAGTGCTGGAATTTCTTAGTTCTTACATTTTTGGCAGTTTACCCTTGACACGGGGGGCTCATCTTGCTATTAGTTCTACTGTATGAACACCTGAATGCAATCTTAAATTAGATTAATGCCTAACAAAGCTAATTTTTAAGCAGCTGGCTTAAAACAGTGAAGTAAAACAATGATCTGAAGCTTTGGCAAGACAAACAGTTTTGTATAAAAACCCACAAATCACCAGGGTTTGATCTCATAATTGCACACTGGAGTGCACAAATGATACAGAATACCAACTCCCTATTACTGTGGAAGAAAAGCATACGTGTTGCCATTTTTGTCTTTGACATGGCTTTCGATGTTTCTGAGGGATGACACTTCCATAGTCACAATGTTTCAAAACAGAGTAAAGACACTTAACTGTTCTGGAAAACGAGCACCGGGTAGGAACGTACTGCAGATTATAGAATGTTAGAGAAATTGCAACAAATGAACTGTGGCCATTAACTCTATAAAATATCGGTAAAGTTAAAACCCTATGCAGTCCCTCCCACTATGTCCAATGCGAAAATGTTTTTTTTTTTTGTCCAGCAGAGTTTTGTTTTAACATACACAGGAATATTCACAACAACACAAAGCATATATAAGACCATGAAACAAACAGCACCCATAGAAGGAGGGAGAGATAGGGAAGGGACGTACTTTTAATAGCAACCCACTACAAGGCCATTTCAATCATGCTGGGTTTAGTAGATGAAAGCTTTTCCACGGTAGCAATACTCACACAATCAGCAATCATTGGCTCTATCAGTGTATATGACTTGTGAACTGCTGAACGTGTGCAGGGAAGATCACAAGTTCATATATGGTAAAGAAACGGGTAACAGGAAACGCAAAGGTCACATGCTTACTGAAATGAAGGAAAACTCAAGAAAGGGTAGAAATTCCTCGTGCACACACACTGAATGCAGCTTTTTTTTTTTGTCCCCCAAAACAAATATATGCGAGCATAATCATGTATACTTACCCAGGTCTGCAAATAAAAAACAAACAAACAAAAAAAAACACCCAATAAATAATCATAAAAATGTTTGTACGAATGAGTGGTCGCACTGTACTACTCCCAAACAAGCCATGTAAAAGCTTGCTCTTTAAAAAAACAAAAAAATGTAATACAGAACAAAACTATATGGTAAAAGAACAAAACATGGAATATTCTCTATTCGTTAATCTACAATCAACATCAAAATCAAGTCACTTCATCCAATGGTTATCTACAGTAGAAACAGCTCCTATCTTTTAGTTTCTTGAAAACTGTATTTATATCTATCTATCTATCTATCTATCTATCTATCTATCTATCTATCTATATATATATATAAAAATGTAGGATACAATGGTCTTTCAGTAAACCTTGGACAGCCTTTAGCTTGTGGATTGATTTTTAATAAACAGTCTAAGCCAAGTTGTGTAACAGCTGATTTGATGACACATACTGCACCGCATTTCCAATAGGGTTAGCCACATACAGTATGTGCCTTGTTAAACCATAAGTAAAATTAAATGGACACATATGTATATCTATGTGAGTGTTTACAGTAGAAATAATTTACGTCTGCAGCATACTTGTTATTCTGTTTCATGATTGCTCTAGAGTGATCTAATTTAGAAGATCACTACCTCTCCAGCTCTGCGATTTTCTTATCCTTGTCACTCTTCTCACTTTCCACTTCCTTGAGGATCTCCAGGAGTCGCTCCACCTCTGCCTGAGACTTGCCCGACTCTTCTTTGTAATATGCCATCTCTTTCTCCAAGTGCTTCACTTTCTCTGCAAACTCAGGGTTTATCCTTGCTACCTCCTCTGCTTCATGGGCCTTTAACATTATAAAAAATGCATTCATACAGAGAGAGAGAGAGAGAGAGAGAGAGAGAGAGAGAGAGAGAGAGAGAGAGAGAGAGAGAGAGAGAGAGATTAGTTCAAATATCCTGTATTGCAGGTCAAAAGCATTTCATATAAAATATTCAAAAAACAATGGGCATAGTTGTTAGTTCATTTGATGTGAAAATCGGAAGACTTTAAGTCTTATCCAACCTTTGTCAAAGCGACCCGATAAGGGTCTCCAGACTATACAGTTCTATTTTATTAATGATCGATCAGTGGGTCAGACTGTTGCTGCATAACATCAAGGATTAACAGCTTCCTTGAATAATGTGTGAGCAGACAGGAATGTATTACCTTGAGCGGAGTGAGAATGCTGCTCTGGCTATATTCATTTATAGTCTAAATTAGCACTGCAAAAATTATAAAGCCTATGAGGGGAAAAATAATGCCTGGTCCAACTGTAAATCGGTTAACCCCACAGATGAGCAAGCATCATGAACTAACAATTACACCTCATCATTATTTGACACTAAGCGACACGTATACCAAGAGAAAAACTGTTGAGCCACCTCACACACAACTGGTAAACAAGAGTACATGTGCAGTATGAGCATGTGAACGAGTGAAAGCTGAAGACATGCTAAAATGTGGCACCGTTTCAAACAAAGGAACAGTAATACACCATCAACTGGGTTGCAGAACAGGTTGCAGCCAAAGTATAAAATACATTTGGCCCAAGGAGACACACTGATAATTGGAGAAACACACAAACAGCAAACAACAAGGCACCACAATGTATAGCCTACCGCAGATTTTCCGTCATTCCTAATTGGCATCTTGAATGAGCAAGCAAAGGGAAAAACGAGGCAAGCAAGGCAATGAAAAAGAATTGCATTTTTTAATGAAACATGCATGGCGAGGGAGGCGAACATAATGTAACACGACTGTTCTGATCATGTCAAACAGTCTTTGCAATGCTTTTAGGGTTGTTTTTTTTTTAAATTTTTAATAGTTAGAAAATAAATACTGGTTATCTTAACAGATAGCACTAGTATTGGGATTTAAATTTCCTGATAATTTACACTCTTGCTTTTCATATGCAACATATATTGAAGCATGAGGATAAGACTAAGAGAGGACATGTGTATTTACTGCACTGCTCCCATAGCTCTGCAATTTAATCTTTCAGAAATGTCTGAAAATGTTTTGCAATTCAAATAAATACCGTCTTTTGTCTTACACGCTCTTCTCCACAGATAAAATAGTTCCCTAAAGAAAGTGTTTTATTTCTTTTAAATTTGGCAGCATATTCGTTAGACTACCAAATATCTTTTTTATGCAAACATCATAAATCTACTTATACATAAAATAATTAATTATTTTACTTAAGTCTCCCAAAGGAAGCTGTAACCCTAAATTATCATATTTGTTTCTGTCAGAACTCTATCAGAGTTTTTTATGGGAATGGACACTGAGATTTTAAAACATCCCTACATGAATAATCTTTCTCCATAATGTTTATTTTACATGGTTCACAATGAACCCTTACAAAGCACCAATGCCAATTTCAGGTAATATACACAAGCACTAAGTCCTATTCCTGCACTGATCAGAACCCTTACTGTGCTTCTAAAGGGGTCTTGAAACAGCATGGCGTGTATAAATACGAACTGATAGGATCACTCAGCTACACTGAACTGTTTACCAAACATAAGCAATGCAAAAAAGAATTATTTCATATTTGATAGTCTGGGATACTCACAAGCAACACAAACAGTAGCTAGCTAAGCAAGATGATGAATTCATTCAAAACCATTGTAGATGTCAGTGCTTTCAGCCACCTGCACTTTGTGAGGCAGCAGAGAGGGGAGGGGTGTGGTGGAGGGGTGGGGTGGAGGGGTGGAGGGGTGGAGGGGTGGAGTGGAGTGGAGGGGAGGGGGACTGATACTGTAACAGAATGAGGATACTTGTATATATTGTTACAGATAGGCTCAAGAGACATGGCAGTAAGGTTTTCCAAGACTGCTTTAATAAAAAGCTTTAACGTTTTATTTATTTATTTATTTATTATTTTAGCATTTGCTTTTTTGCATCTATATTTTTTTTCCGTGTTTTTATTGACATTAAAACCAGATTACTGTGAGAACGAGAAATGACATAAGAAGAAGCTTCAGATGTTTCAGCGTGTACTCATTTAATTTACAGACAATGCCAGATGGCTGTTTCAATGTTTATCACAAAGCACTGCTGTGAAAACTCTGCTAACTGACCAGGTCATAGGACAACACTGGCCAGTTCCATTCTATAGAGCACAGTAGCTTCCAGAAATCCTCACCCTCCTCTCGGCATCAATGAGAAAGAAGAGTAAAGTTCTGAAGCCCCAGTGGAGAGCGGATGCTGCTGATTTAAATCCGCTTCATTTGAATAGAGGGACGACTCTAAAAGTTGTATAAAGTTTATGGTACACTGAGGGTTTTACTGACGTTGCTAGAAACAGAATACTTGTTAAACTAACTTTTTTTATTATTATTATTATTAATGTATGTATTTTATTAGATTTTATGTATGCATTAATATATGTATTTCAGTCCGAATGTACCCAGCTAATCCCATGAGCCTAGCTGTACTAAACAATGTTTGCATGCACTCGCCATTATGAGCCTTGCAGACTTAAAGGTGTGGGACCTTGACGAAGCTTCTTTTTCCTTGTCTTCAGTGTGTCTGATCAGAGATTATATATATATATATATATATATATATAATTTATTTATTTATTTTTTATTAAAGGCGCAAGACCTTGAAGTCTACATAGCTTGTTTAGTTTGTAGCAGACCTGATATGCTGTATAGAGATTATCTATAAAAATAAGTTTGCTAAACTGAGGTTATAGTAAAGCACAATGTCAGGTCAATGAGTCCTCATGCTTTCATATGTTACAGAGGGCATTTTCAGAAATGACTTACTGGCTTGTACATCTGATTGAACAACTGCTCTGCTTGCTACATTGCAAAGTTGGGGAAGCATGAAGCACAGGACAGGAAAAGAAGGAAAGATCCAGGAGAACAGTATTAGCTTGACAAATCCACTAAATTTGCACAGAAGAGCTTGTCATTAAAAAAAAAAGTAGAAATGTAAGTATCCAAACATTCCACAGTGAAAGTGAGAGGCACTGGGGGAAACACAAATGTTGACTTTGGCTGTTAAAAAAAAATAAAAAAAATAGCTGAAGTAAGAAATGTACGGTTTGCATTACTTTTCTTTTCTTTTCTAAAAGTTAAACAACCCATGAAATACAGAAAGCTGCCCACTTTTGATGATACATTAAGTGTTGGCCTCGAGAAATGAATCACCGCAAAGTGCTTCAGCCAAGACGGCAATCCATCAAACACGCTTTAGAGCCGGTAATAATACGAGATTAATTAAACTGCTCTCCAAATGTATTGCTTTCCCTTTCAATATAGGCTTGAAATGTATTATTTGTTTTACAGAGACATTTGAGCAGTGCATACTGTAATAATGAGAGAGATAGGGCTGGGCTCTTCCTTGTCAGACCATCATGACGTCTTAAAGGTGGAAAGATCAGTTTGAAGAGTTAACAGGAAAACAGAAAGGAGCTTTTGCACCCTTCTATCCCAAAGATAATAGATAAAAGAGGAATGTAACCCAAGCTCAAAACATGCATGTTATATATAAAAACGGGACGGGCGTTATAATCTGTAAATTACAGTAACTTGTAGCTTTAAACTGCTTTTTTACCCCTTAGTCGATCTTTACTATTATTGTTATTTTATTAGTATTACCGACAGCTATCTTTCCTACTAACTCACTTATTAACCAGCTCTTCCTGTTCATAATAGTAATAATACATTGGGCTGTGTTTCTAAGGCCCGTTGTAAGAGGAAAAATGGTCATTCTATTTTATTCTAAGAGAGACCCCCCAAAAAACCCAACATTAAACCAGACATAAAAGGCCACTTCACTTGTGCTTTGGATTAAAGGAATGCATTAAACTGGGCCTGGGCCTCCCTTCAGTCTTATAATTTCATTCCTATTTAATCTAATAAAGCACGCTCATTCACCTTGAACCGGTTCAGAATTGCAGTTGCATTAATGCTCCATTTACTTTATACTCCACAGCTTTCTGATTTTACACAATAGTTGAACTAATAATAGGACTGCAGACACAAATTGCATTTGAATGTTTGTTTTTTTTTTTTTTTTTTTTTTTTAGAAGCAACGGTCAATGGTAGACTAAACACAATTGTAAAACCACTAAAAAGGAAGATCCTTTTCACTTTTTTTAGGAACTGAAAGCGTAAAAAGTAAGATTTTCGTGCCGTGCTGTTCATTTATAATTAGCCAACTTCTAAAACATTTCTGTAGCCCTTTTAATCCTGCAACTTTCAAGGCAGATTAGCACCAATAGGTATTGTTAGTCCTGTATAAAGCATATTTCATTTCTTACAGTCCATTCTACCGTACGTAAAAATATTACTACGTCTTTAAAAATGTTTTGGAAATTGATTTTAGGATAAAAGAGCATGGTCTATAACAATAATAATAATAATAATAATAATAATAATAATAATAATAATTGATGTGCATTGATTTAGGTGTCAAGCCAATATGTGGACTACATTTTACACAATCATTTGGGGGTTTGTTTTCTATAGTGTGGTTTTCCATGCCCTGCTAAAGCAAACAACATGGAACGAACATCCTTCAGCAACAAAACAGCGCTGGAACGTCTTCCACTGAAGAACAGCACTGCTTCCGCTGCAGCATGCTGAAAACTTAAGTGCAGAAATAGGTCTTTCATTTCTAACATTATGAACTAGCCCGGTAACTTCAGGGAAAAATGAGTGAGAAACATTTGAGACCATCAGTAGTTGAAATAAAGAAGAAATAAATATCAGGTTGTAAATATATACTTTGAAATAATGCAATTAAAAAGATACAATTACACACAATATAAATAAAAGAAAAAACTAACCCTGGCACTGTCTGCATATCGAAGACAGTGAGAAAGACTTCTAGTCGAGTTTCTTTCAGTATTGCTACATATTCCAGAATGGAGTGTTCCCTAAACTCCTAACAATAGGTGAGAACCTGGGATTTGACTGTAACTGAATCACTGTTTTATAAATACAGGGCTCATTAAGGTGCTAGATGACAGAGCTGGAGAGCAGCAAGTAGGATTTCCTCATTCACTGTCCTGCCAATACTGTACACTGTAATCCCATTATACAAGAACACCACCCCCATCTGGAGAACACAGTACATCCTATTCACAGGGGCTCAGTTTACGCCTTTGACATTTTTTTTTTTTTTTCAAACCGAGATGACTCCGAGATTACCACAAAACGTCAGATTCACAATGATCTTTTTTGTTGTATATAACTTGGGATCAAATCCTGATGCATTCCAATGATAAAATAAAAGCACATGGTTTTAACCGTTTCTGGTGCCTTTATAGACTAATGAGATAATTACTAATCGTATTTGAAAACAAAACACAATAAATGTCTCAGTGATCACAGGAGCAAGTATATACATACTGCAGATGGGAATGTACCAGGATCAAAGCTTATTCAAAGTCTGTATGACCAGTACATCTCCATTTGTCATTTAAACTTGTCCTCAGCTTGAAGGCTGTTTGTTCTGTCTAGTAATGTAACTCCGTCTGTTTTTCATGTACTTACTGTTGGGTTGGAAAGAGATATATATCATAAAAGTGGCAAATACCCCTCTGAACTAGAATTTGTTTAGATGTTTTAATTTTCTGATGGGGTTGCCTTCACTTTTGGTTTAAGTACAGACAGACCAATGGTGTTGATACAGTTGCAGGTGATCTGTCTGGTGCTCTTCCCATGGCTGTAACTGTAACACTTTACATTAAGTGTCTTTAATTACTGTGTATTTACATAGTAGTTACTTAGTAAATACATGAGTACTTACACATAATTACAATGTTATTATCCATAGTTACAATGTACTTAATGTGTACATCACTTCTTGCATGCTATGAGAAGACTCAAGGATTGGATGGACATGAATCATAAATAACCTTCCAAACTCCAAAGATGGAAATGCATCCAGGGTAGGGTTAAGAAACATGGGCAGGGTCGTATCGTGGGCAAGCTTGTGTTGCTACACTAAGTGCAGATTCCAAATGCCAGTGCCAACCTAGCACCTTTCATGAGCACTGAACTTATGACAGACTTCTTCTAAATATACGCTGTGACCACCTTTAGCTTCATTGTCATGTCAATCTGCTGCAGGGTTAGTGGGTCTTTTCCTTCTTATAGTATTTATTGTTCACTATGACTGAATGGATTTGAAGGTGAAATGGCAGCTTTCTTTGGGTTGTAAGAGATTATTCATTCAGACAACGCAAGGGTCTGATACTAGCTATCATGCATATTAGTAATGCATCTTGCTGGCTTTTACATACGTAGGATGATGAAACATAGATGCATAAAGATAAAGTGTTATCAAAAAATCAGATTATTGATTGTAATATAATGATCAAAAATGTATAAGAAATGGTGTAAAAGGCATGTGTACTTTTTTCAGAAATTAAGGAGAAACATTTTCTCCATAATGTTTCTTCTTATAAGTAAATTATTTGAGTGTTTACGTGCAGCCTTTGTTGTGCTGTAATAATAATAATAATAATTAATAAATAAATAAATAAACACATATCAAATACAAATTGAAAAGTTTTTGCAGATACACCAGCAATAATAATTCTGATTTATTTTTTTGTTTCACAAAACAAACGCGCCAAATTTTGACAACACTTCGACCTTTGAAAGGAATTGCAGACAGCAGAGCCCTGGAATGGAAAATATTAAACACAGTAGGAAAAGTACAAATTGACACAGACTATAGAGATGTAGGGCGGGAATGCGATTCAAACAGAGTAATGTCAAGGTGGATAAAATGGAGGTCAGGGAGAACATCTGTTCCATCTTTGCATGATAGCTCGTAAACATTTAGAAAATGCATTTTGTTTTTATATAAAAGTATACAAAGGGAACAAACAATACGTTTAAATTCCAAGTTAGCTTTCTGTGCAGCCTCCTTCAAGACTCAGCAAGTACAAAGTCAGGTTGTTTCTTATAGAATGCTATACAGCCAATATCTATGTATATACAGAACATAGACAGTACATTCTGGAGTGGATTCAATCAGGTAATGCCTTTCATAATCATATATAATTTACATAAGAAACCTTTTTTAATCTGATATATAACGGTATTTCTACTATTAAACTTTGCATTGCAGAGTTTGCATTGCAAACAGGTAGAGAGCTGACTCCAGACCCTACCCAAGTGGAAGGTGTGTCTATGTTTGAGGTTTCTGTATTTTACTTTGTATTTATCTTGGCACCGTCATAAACGTCACACATTGTTATCTTGAAAAGACCATAATCTCAAAATGTACATAGTTGCATTAGGTCCACTTTGCAAACCTTTGAACCTGGCACCTGGTTCAGAAATAACAGTAGAGGCCAGACAAAAGGGTTAGGAGCTGCTTTTTCTGGCTCAAGAAAAGATGTTTCTCAAAGGCATTTGTTATTGCTTTTTACCAAACAACGCAACCCTAATAAAGGCAGCTGCTCATTTCCAATCGCTGAAACAAATGGTTCTTGGTCAGCAATGAAAGAAATGTGTGAGCAACAAAGGCACTGGAATGGACACCTACGGAAAAAGCAATTCATAACATCTGAACACGTCTCAAGAGAACGTTTCAAGTTTATGACATTTGGTGTTTCAACAATCACTGAAGTGCTGAAGCGCACCAATTTTTAAAACAGATTTTGATCTGTTCTGTTTAAAGTCTGTTCTTCATTAAGTTATTATAGAAAAGGTTATGAAACTACCATATACCTCATTTACTGTACAATTGTTATGTCCCGAGCCCTGTTAAGCTGCCAGTTTCAAAGTGCAAAAGTTGGAGTGGTACAGTGATAATTTCTTAGGTTCACAGACTGCTTTGACGCTTACTTACTTCCTTACTGACAGAGTCGCCATTCTTTGGCTCCACTGTGATACTCATCAAAACGTTACCAAATTCAAAATAACCCTTGATGTTTATTGGTATAAGGACGATACCATTGCATAATATCTAATTAGTGCCATTGGAAGGAACCGAGTAAGGGCCAAGAAGGAATTCTTCAGCTGCCACTTACCTTTTTTAATTGTGTTTCCAACTTACTACACTCTTCCTTCTTTTGCTCTATGGCAATCTCCAGGGATTTCAATTTGGAGTCCTTTTTCAGGCCCGAAGAAGCTAAAGATGATGCGTGTTCTTTCAAGTCGATTAAACCAGCCTGAAACGAGACCGAACGATACCAGACAGTCAGTGAGATCAGGTCTAATGAATGCGCAGATAGGGGGCCCGAGTGAAATGGATCTGAAATGTCTATGTATTCCATACAATTTGTTCATTTCCACTCAATTTCCTTCTTTTTTTTTTTTAAATCAGCTTAAGAATCTGTTTGGCTTACTTGTGAGTTTTTTATATATATATATATATATATATATATATATATATAAAATCAGAAGATATCCTGAATTGTAATGTAGTGGTAGTAATATCCAGACAGGCTATAATTACAACTTATGAAAGCTAATACAGAATTAGTAATATTAGCACAGCTTGTGAGTGTTGCAGCTTGCTGCTACCATTCAAGCCAAACATGGACAGTGCCTGGGGTCTAATGGTGTGCTTTCCAAGGAAGTGTCAATCGGCCAAAACTCATCTCTTCTCATCTGATACCAGAGCCTTGGCAAGTTTAAAGTTGATTAATATGATCTTAATGATGTCTCCAGCTAAGGCACGGGTGGCCAAATTTGGCTCTTCCAACCTTGTTCTAAATTGTTTAATTGAACCAATTAAACCTCCTTCCAGGCCCTGAGGTAGTTAATTATATCATTACCTGTGAAACCTGATGGAATGGCCCTCCAGGAGCATGATTGGCCACCCCTGAGCTGAGGCTTAATCCACAGACAGGAGTCCGGAGACATGCTAATGCCAGCCCATCTCATGTGACCAATTACTGCATGTGGTCTAGAAATTGACACAGCTCCCATCTTCATCTTGAGAATGAAACCAACATACAAACAGCTGGTGCAGCTGGTGCTTTCAGCAGTAGGATTTATGCAAACCATGCCTGCTTCTTTCCTGTTTAAATTATAAGTGAACTTACAGAGTGGGGTTACGGTGGACGATTACCCACTCTATTACATTCTAATTCACACTTCAAAAGGAGACAAATTAACAGAGCCCAAATTAAAACATGAATTATTTGCACCTTTTAAAACCTGAATTATTTGCACCTTTTAATTCGACTGCAAAACCGTACTCTTGATTTCAAGTAATGAAGTTTGTGGCCTAGTGTCAACACACGCCAAAAACACAATTCTAGCAGGCCGGGATTTCAAAATAAATAAATAATAATAACAATAATAATAATCAGCACCTAGCTAAAAACTAGAGCACATACAGTACATGCTCATACATTTTAATACACTCAGAAAGATTGTTCCAGCATGTTTTGGAACAATCAGGATTCCATTTGGCATCTGATCAGGAATGGTGGGGATTGGACTATAAATCAGAAATTAGAAGAAAAAAATAACAGGAAGCCGAGACGAAGCATTTTTCCCTGTAAAGTCATGTCGGTACATGAGCTAAGAAATGAAGGGCTTTAATATTGCAATCGACGTTTTTACTTTAAAACGTACAGTAGGATCAAGGTTCTGTGTTGGAATTGCACATATTTAATTATTAGCTATCTGTAAAGTCTCATGACTCCAAAAGTAAAATAACTAAAAAAGTGGTGTGTGTGCATTTGTGTCCTAGTATATCATCTATCGTTCTCTGCATTGCTCTGCATTTCTCTGAAATCAGACACCTTCAGCGAGTGCATTCATGCATTAGACATGTATGTTTCCAAATGGTTTCCAGACAACGAAAGCAGAACAACGTGCCTCCCTGTACAGATAAACGTTCAAGTGTGGTCGAACGTCACTGATGACACATTGTAAGATACGATCTCCGTGTCCATGAAGACTGACCTCTTTCTCCGTCAGTTCAGCCTGCAATGCATTAACCTTCTCCTTCAAGTCCTTGTTTTCTTTTTTATAGGACTCCGTCTCTTCCAGCCTTTCCCGATCATCTCGTTCTCTCTGTTCCTTCAGGCGCTCGATAATTCTTTCCTGCCAATGATAAAGGTAATACCAGGAGATTAAAGCCAGCTCATTATTGAAGAATTGCAAACAGTCACCACTCCTGCTTGCTGGACGTTATCAAGGGGCACAACATTATCATTAGCACAAATCGGAGCACATTTTTGGACAATGAATGGTAATGAGCTTGGAGTGGTGGGTGCCAAGACATACTTAAATCCAGATCTGCTTGAGGAGAACAATTTCAATGTGCACTAGTCACTGTTGTTTGAAGTCGGCAGACTAATGATATTATTAAATAGAAATAAAAAATAAACCTGTCATAAATCTCAATATACTTGGAAACAGATCCAAATACTGCTGTTGTTTAAATATTTTTTAGAGTCAGAAGAATACTAAAAAGACACACACACACTGATGGATTTGAGGCCTCATACTGTAATGACCCAAGTAATGGCTGCATTTGGGCATACCACAGTTCAATTGAAAATAAATCACTCAGGTTTTCTTAAATTAGAATGTACTAAAAATCAGAACATTAAAGTCTAAAACCACTTTACAACATTGCAATAGCAGTTTTATGAATGAACTTCATAAACAAAGCCAAATGATGAATACAATTATGGAAATTGGCATTACCAGTGATATTGTAGTTTATGATGTATGTACAGCGAGCCCGAGGGAAAGGGGGTCTTGAACCTACTTATATCTTACTGTGTTTAGCTCCCAAATGTGGCATTTTGTGTTCAATATTAGGCTTCCAATCATGAAAATATCATTGGCAGCAATCCCAGGTTTGCTAGTATATAAATGGAGAATTAAAGACTGGAAGGGTTTAGAGATAATATGGATGATGGGCTGCCTTGTATTTTGAACCGTTCATCATCAATCCTGTTAGTCAAACAGTTTGTTACATTAGAACAGGTCATGTTGTACTTGGCTACCTAAGTGATGACACAATAATAGACCTCTGTGGTGTGAAAACTGCAACTGTTTGCATATCAACAGCTGCGCATGGGATGGTATGCCAAGGAAGAACATTTCAAGAGGTGCTAACCAAATCCTATCCAGTGCTATCTTAATACTGAATTGAATTGCAAATTGAAATATTGAAAACTGAAAATGAGTTAAGAGCCTTTATACAGTACATTGAAGTTTAGTGCATGTACCCATGGGTTCACCAAATTTGGGTTCCAGATTAAAGAATTTGATTGCAGTATATTTACAGTACATAATGAAGCATTGTTATACCACCATGTTCATTTTAAACTCGCTTCTTCAGTTGCAAGGACATCGGTTATGCACTTCTCTGAACCCGTGCTTTCACTGTGCTAAAAGCAGAGAAATATTTTCAAGAGACGTACGACTAGTTTGAATGTCAACTCTACTGCCTGCATTAGTGCAGATGTCAAATGTGTGTGCTAAGTCGTCTTAATGCAACATGTTCCACTCAAGAAACTACAACGCTCTAAAAATGTCAATAACGTGTCGTTATTTTCAGCAGGTTTGTCTTGCTATTAACAGTGCAGCAGGCCCTTTTCACTAAAACAGGACTAAGATGGAGCTACACAAGTTTTTTTTTTTTTTTTTATCAGGTAGATTGTACTACTGAACTACTGTACATCTCTAAGACAGAAAGCATCTCAAATCCTAAACAAGGAACACACCTGTGCACGACCCTCTTTACTGGGAAAGCACACAGCTTTATGAGCTTTAAGCTGAGGGAACACAAAGCCACTTTGTGGCTTGGAACCTTAGTTTCAGACCACTGCATGGCACGCCAGGGGAGACTTGAGGTTTGATACAGCAAAGTTGCCTCTAACTAGGTCTCTCGGTCTCCTGGAACCAGGTTTCAAGCTATTATTCCTGAAAAGGTGGCTTCGTGTTTCCTCAGCTCCAGATTTCAGTTCTGAGTCAGCCAAAGGTTAAAAAATAAAGGACTTAGTTCAACATGTTATGGTCACAATGAGATATATAGGCCACAATGTAAACATAAAATGGAGCATCTTGGTGGATGAAGCTTCAGGACTCGCGAGGACATGGAAGGGTCCTTGCTGCAAGCATCTAGACAGCAGTAAGCGACTGGATAAGCAAACAAGTAAACAGATGGACGGGAAGTTCATGGAGAATGTACAATTGTTTTCTTTGCACGGCACCATGCAATGTGCACAGTGATTGCAAATCCAACCACTAGAAAAACTATTAGTAACCAAAGTCTTTTTTTTTTTTTTTTTTTTTGAGAAACTGAAGCTACTATATATGTTATTATGTGGTGTATCTTTCACTCAAGTGTTGAAATTCAGGGCCGTCTGCCATTACAATACGCATCTAATTAAAACTACATTTGTTTTTAGTCCTCTGTGATTTTCATTTAGCCCGAAATCCCTGCAAGACTGTAGGAAGGGCTCCAAATTCAGACTTAAAAATAATTCTTGGCGTTTGGTGCAGACCTTCGGTGCTAATTAAAAACAGCAGCTTGCACACCGTGAATGAGTACATTCACAGGTTTTGTGACAGAACGAGTAATTGCTATAGAATGTATTCCATAATGCAAAGTCGTTAAAAACCATGCAAACCACAAAAACACAGCATTTGGACAACTAAATTATCAAACATTATACAAGCTTTATGCAAACGCATTATTCCAGATGAAAATGCTTCATTTATACTGTATATGGTCCAGTTGAACCAAAATAACCCTTTTTGTTTTATACCACCACCACCCTAAACTTACAGGACTACAAATAGTTCAAACAGCAGAGATTACAAGGACACTTTGTTAAAGCGAGCACTGGTTTCTTGAGGTTTATAGTTTAAGGTACGCACTGCCTAAGAATTCAAACCAAATTTTTTTGTGTGTGTATTTTTACATTCTACATATTGTGAGACGCGCTGCTTCTCTCAGGTTCTTTTTCCAGTACTTTATTGACCCAGGCACACACAGGACTTGAGTTTTCAAAGCGCGGTTGCGCTATTCTTTAATTTTTAAACAAAATAAACAAACTGAAAATAAAACAAACTGACTAAACACTTTTTCTTTTTTTAACCTGACAAACCAACCTGGCAGCTACTCTGCTTGCCGGTAATACAAAGAACACCCGTTACACAAAACAACAACAACAACATTAAACAAAAGGTACTTTTGTTTCCGTTTATGGCTGTGCACACTCCCAACCAGGCTTTCCACTTTGCAGCCCAGAATGCATAAACTGAGGGGTTTGTATACCCTACAAAATCATGCAGTTGGCTGATTAGACCAACTGCCAAAATAATTAAACAATTCACACAATTACCCAACAAATAATCACAATTAAGGCTTTTTAGCCCGTTGCCTTCTGGGGAATGTAGTCCTGTGCTCCACAGGACTACACTCTCTTTGGTCCTTGTCTCACAATATACATGTGTATTTGATTGTACTTCTTCATAAAAGGAAAGGTTTTGAATATAATGAATTGAATTGGGTCAATAGGCCATGTCAGGGTTACCAACACATTTAGCATAGAGAGTTCATACAACCCAGCAAATATAAAGGGAGTTCCTCAAATAGTCTCTGAGAAGCAATACATTTCTGGTGAATCATAGAATACAGTTGTGTACTGAGTATAAAGCCACTATCTCAAAAGCATTAGGTGTAATCAAATGACCACAATACGGTAGCAACCTTAGGTTAAAATAACAGAGATGTACCAGATTTTGCCGAACACTGAGAATTATGAAGTCAGCATCTCAAATGGTTTATGAGATATTAGCAGTTGAAACAGCAGCAGCTGGGCCAGCCATGGCAGTGGCAGACTGACAAGTACACATAAGCTCTCCTCACAGAGCAGCATGACTATTTTTATATACTGCACATGTATTATTTTGAGAGTACATCATAATGAGATTAAATCAAATTCCAAAATATCGGTACCAGGGATTCTGAAGAAACTATAAACACAGTTTTGAAGAGACTTAAATTCAATTAATAATAAGCTTTTAGTGAACAAATGCAGTGTGGAATATGCAAACCATCTGTGTTCTCAGCACTGCAATAACAGAATGCCTTAAACTGTTTTCAGCTACTTATTCAGCTCTGATGGAAGCAATGATAACCGTGTCTCAGATTAAAAAAAAAAAAAACTGCACAGTAACGCTAGACTGATAATTATATTCTTATGAAGGCGCCTGCACAATATTAACTTATTGTAACTCATTTTTTTTAATGAATCGTGAATCAAGGGTGAATGTATATCCTCTTCATTCATTATCTAATTCCATTAGAGTATCATATTATACCTCCTGAAACTTTATTATAATAGGATATTGGCACCATTCACTTTACTTTGGCAAGGAACCATCGTAATAGGTCTTATTAAACTTACTGGTTATACATAACTATACAAAACTATTGACTAAGTAGCTTGCTTTCACCCATTGCTAATAAAGGCACCTGTTTAGATAGGCAGCCTTTTACTGTGGAGTTTCACATTTTTACCTAAAAGCACATTATTTTGCATGTATGCATATCTATGTTGCAAACATTAGTTATTTACATCATGCATTAATTGGATGTACAAATGTGTGTACAAAATGTCTATGCACCAAATGATTAAATGTCCTGATTATGGCCAACACTGCAGAAGTAGAGATCTCTATTCCCCATGAGGAGCAGTTGGAAACAGTAGCTTTATAGACACTATCAGCAACCACATATGAGAGATTGCAGAAGTCTCCTCCCTCCCAGTCCCCACACAGGCTCGAGCTGCAGTTCGTGACAGGTGTGATGTGGCTGCTTGTCATGCCTGACAGCCGCTAGACTTCTGCTGACAGTTGGGTTGACACTACAATCCTATAAGGACCCAAGCCAAGGCATATCAGGACACAAAGCATGAGCACAAGCTACCAGTGGACCAATGCTTTACAAGCGTACACGCACCTTCAGTCAACACTGGGGCCAAATCCAAACGGTTGAGGGCTAGCGGACAGTGTATGCCTATTTGCACTACAGTCCATTTTTTTTTTTAACAACCTTAATTATAGTGATCTAACATCATTTAAATTTCATGTTACACATTTCCACCTGAACTGACAACTACTGTATTGGGTTCATCGGTGAGGACACAAACCATGTTATTACTCCCTTAGAATAAGCACCTGTGTGTCTTGTTGTGTAGAAGATTGCTTTTTTCTTTCTACAATCAAAGCAATTGTGTGAAAAAAAAAAAAAAGGACAATTTTTCTACAGCAAAGGACAATCCGTGCATGGACATCGCCAGCAGGTTTTACTGTATCTTGAAACACTTGCTGTAACTCGAGGGGGGCCATTTGAAAAGCTTTGTTGGCCATGTTACTTTATAGTATGGCCGGTCCTACACTGGTGATGTATGCACACAACATGTTTGGATGCTTGTTCTCACACACGGCTGGCTGTTCTACTGCGCGTCCTACAGCTCCACATGAGAATGAAGCTCACCTTTTCAGAGAGGGCCTCCTCCAGCGTTGCTAAGGCGGTGTCTGTGTTGCTGGAGTCGGTCTGCAGAGACTTCACTCTGTCCTTCAGGTTTGTGAGCTGCTTATCTTTGTCCCGGAGCTGTTCTTGAAGATTTTCAATCTAGGAGAAAATCAAACAAACATTCCGAAATTAAGAACCGAGTAAGAAAGTTGACAAGCAAGCACTTAAGTGCATGGGTGAATATTTATCAGTGTACTTACACCAAAATATAAAACAAATAAAATACAAAACTGTTCAATGTTACATAAGTAGGAATGCACAACTTATGCAAACTTTTGAGTACGTAATATAACCGTCTAATGTTAATCCTTTATTTTTTTATTATAAGTTAAGTATTTTAAGCATAACCCCTTACTTGTTTTGTAGCATCTACAGTATTGTGTTTTTTTGTTTTTTTTTTGCAAATTGCATTTTGGTGTAAACACATTGGTACATGTTTAAAAAGAAAGAACACATTTACAATCCAGAACACAAATAAAAATATAACAAAATACAAAAAGCACAAAGCTCAGAAAGAAAACATTCCTGTGAGAAACACATCACCATTCCTGTCATGGGTATGTGGACAGATAATACAACATTCTCCCCAGCTATTTAAAAAGTATTCAAATAAGACATTTTTATCTTTGAAGAACGACGTTATGCTGGGCTTGATTCTAAAGGAAACAGCAGAAAATTGTCAGAAAGGCCAGCTGTAATGACTAAAATAATCCTGATAGCGTAATTGCAATGATTTACACTCCCACCGAGAGAGTGGTTTTGAAAGCGGTTTTATCAGCGTTGTTTTTGAATGATGTTACGCTTTCAGAACAGAGATCACAGAAACATGTTGGGAAAGTTAATGTTCTGAACAAAATGACGCACCATGAGAAAAACTGCTTGCAATCAATACGAAATACGAGGAACGTTTATGTTTTGATGCATGTCACTGAACCAACTTGATAGGCTTGAGGAAAAAGAGCACAGTGCAATGGCTACCTCCATGATGGTACTCAGTGTGATCCTGGTCTTGTCATTCAGCATTGCAGAAACACATTCCTTAGGGGAAAATGAAGAGCAGGTGTCCCACCCAGGTGTTCTGCATTGGTATAAATAGAAAACATTTGGGGAGCGGTATCATTTATGGGACCTGTTGCTAATTAAATCTTTTGCCATGTTTTGAAGACAGGGATACCTGGCGGTACAGTATATACTCAAAAAAAATATTTAAAATGCAAAAGAAATGCATAACTCTAGTATGTTAATGATTATAGTTCTGTATATGTGTTGACGTGGAAAGCTTCCTAACCTGACTGAAAAATATAAAGGAATGGTGCTTTTTACAGATTCCACAAAAACATTCGAGTGTCTGCATTTTAATGAAAATGTAATATATATATATATACGTTTTTGTGGTAGATAAACACATGCATTCTTCACCGTGCATAGTATTCAACATTTGGACCAAAAATATACTGACAAGAATTATTAACACGCAGCCTGTGAGTTTCGTGCAATTGTGCAGCTTGACCTCTCCTGTTCCACTCAATCATCTAGTGGTTCTGGGAAGTGAGCACCGGAGTGTGGAATTGTATCAAACCTGCAAACCTGATGGTGCAGCAGGGCTTCTCTCAGGATATACGTTCCTCAACTCACTGCAAGCTTACACAAGGGTGATCGGCATGTTCCCCATTCAGGACTAACGACTCAGCACGCTGCAGCTGTACTGACACTGCATTAGCTCCCAGCATTATTAATCTTAGCTCTGATGTTACAGTCAAGCACACTATTATTAGCACTGTACAAAAAAAAAAAAAAAAAGGAAAAGATCAAAAATGATCCTCAGACCACCAAAGAAGCTTAACCTTTCTGTTCCGAAATTAGCCGAACAGTAAACCTCAGACATTTCTTTTTTACTTAGTGCTTAGTGTCACCTTTGACAACATGGATCCTATTTCTTTTCTGTGTGTTAAATGGCTTGGCAGGACATGCTCTGACTTGAAGTGTGAAATCCGCAGATGGAGCTGTTATTTTTACTTGCATTATTTTGCATGTGAGCAGTAAAATAAACACAACTCAAATACAATTTCCTTCTAAAAATATATACATGTATTATACTTCTACCAGTTTGTATCGTCTCTGCTCACAACAAGTGCCCAATGCAGAACTGTCCTTGCCAGACTGGGATACAGCATTAGTAAGACAGGTCATGTACTAACTCTGGTATACTGGTAAGAGCAGTCTTCAGATCGCTTCTTTTGAATCTGACCTTAAAACAATAGTCTGCATGGCAACACAACAGTAATCCAAATCAGCTGTAGAAAATAACACTGATAAACTAATAACAAGAGGCAGTTCCTGTCTAGAAAATGCTCTGCTGTTTATGAATCTGTTTCTAGCACAGGTGGTCAGGGGTGATCAGGTGAGCAATGGATGAATACAGTGAGGTTAAGGTCTTGTTTGTTTGTTTGTTTTTTAAACTGAGAGTGTCCTGTTGACCTACACTCTGGAAAGCACTCACACACAAAAATCCTTAGCTAAATTACTGGGGGGGGGGGGGGGGGAATTGTGTGTGTGTGTATATATATATATATATATATATATATATTCCACAATAATTAAAATTGCTCATTTATGCATTAAGCTCTAGTATTTTTGTAAATAGTCCTGTTCTCAGCATTGTCATATGTAAAATAAAAAATATAAATGATTCCATTTGCTAAGGCACAGATCCGGTTTACTGCATAGCTGTCAGCTCTCGCCACCATGTGGTAGACTAAAGCTACTGCACATTGAAAGACAGTGACCCCATGTACTGTGGTTCCTGGTGAAAAAGCGTTTTAATACCGCCTTACTCCTTTGAATACCTCCTTACTCTTGTATAACACAATGAAATGTATAGACTTACACATCAAAACTCATAACATACTGAACAAAAATGAACTGGTGAGTTTTTTAGTTTGTTGAATGTTTTTGTCACTGTTTTTCATGTGTCCAATTTCATCATAACACAGTGCAGATATTGTTCCTCTTGACTCAGGGGTTGATAATTGAACGATTAAAGTTTTCTTTGTATATTTTAAGCATTGTAATCTTTGCCTCAAGCTTAAAACCGCACTTGGGTGAGATATGCCAGCTAATGTTTTACCTTCAAACTGCTGGTGATGTTTACTTAACAAGACACTACATGCTGCTTGCACAGGATTTTCCAAAGCTGTAATCCCACAAGGTACGCTTCCATCATCTTCCTGATAACATTTATGTGGAACAGAAAATGCCTACTAGCCCATATCTCTCCGAGTGCCTTTATTTCTGCACCATTGGCCCCATTTTTAAAAACTGTAATAGCTTGCTTTGTGAAAGATCATTACGCAGGTTCTTGAATTGTTTTCAGAGCAAAATGTTTAACCTTGTACTGCCAACAGTGTAAGTGTTAATCCTCTTTTTGCCAGCTGTTCTTAAGTAAGGATTACAGAACCTGCGGACAGACTTTTTAATGTTTCAGCAACTTTCTATGGACTAAAGTGCTTTTAGCACCTGTGATAACATTTATTATCAGCAATGGCACAATTTCACCTGGTGATTATTAAAAAATATATCTAATTCATAATCTTTATCACTATAGAAAATGGGTTCCTTACAAATATGGTTGCAGTGCGTCATGTTATTTCAGTATAGTCCCTGCTTCTACAACTATAGACAGTTACTATACCACTCAAGTCTGTAACATACCAATTAGATGTTAAGGCACAATTATGAAGACTAGCAAGCCTGTTTAGCATTAACATTGGTCTTGTTTTACTTTAACATAAAGGTTTATATAAGGGACAACCCTATATCTTTGCTTCCTGACGTTTAAAGTAAAAACATGATGACTAGAAATAAACAGCTCCTAAGATTTACTAGGAGTACTTTTTGGTTGAGATTTGGAAAAATGTGTATGCATGACAGATTTATATGTGTGTATGCATTAGATCATGTATTGCTGCAACCCAACACTGAGTATTTTTCTGCCAAAAATGGTCAATGTCCAAAGAGAGTCTAATTTAAATATCAACCTGGTCAATACCCATGTGATTCTCCCTTATAGCAGATGTTCCACAAGAAAAACATCAGGCATATGCGTGAAAGAAATCAGTCCCAGAATGCTAGGCACATCTGGGTGCCACAGACCCATTGTATCTCCAAACCCCATCACTCACATTTGACTTCAAAAGCTTCTGAAACACCCAATCCATGAGTTTATAACCAGCCTTTTGCTGTATCTACTGAGACCAAAAAATGTTTTAAATCTTACCATCCCCATATCACCAAAAAGCAATGCTCATGAAACCACTGTCTAGGTCTGCATAGAGTGACAATTAAATGCATTTGTAATTCAGTGGAAAATGTCTTCTGGGAATAATAGTTCATCAGGTACACGCTGAAAGGTGTTTCCAATCAGCAGAAATAAGGACAAAAACTACAACATGCTGGCTTTGTATTTAACTTTGTCAAGTTTTTACATGTGTCCTCTGAAGAAAATAACTCCTGGGCTCCTCCAATTAAAACCCGTGCTCAGATCATGTGATCTGCTGCTGCTAGTTCTGTGCTTAATAGCAGAGAGGAGTTTATCTTGCCTCCTCTGAGGAGCCAGTACTGCTGGTTAATATAGGAATGTTGAATCTAGGGTGTTGGTTAAAATGTAATTTTTTTTTGTATTTTAGACAGTATTTTTGTTTTATTGACCAGTATTATATATATATATATATATATATATATATATATATATATATATATATATATATATATATATATATATATATATATACACACACACACACACATTTTGCTTGTTTTTTCACTTTAAAATTTGGAGGAGGGACAGCCTCCCTTGCCTCCACTGGCCTGTATATAACACGCCTTGTGAATTAATTAAAATAAAAAAACACACCATGACATATTACATAGAATACGATAACCTGAGTATACCGCACACTTTGCATATAGCAAGCAGAGAGATTTTCCTTAAATTGTAGAAGAGCTTGCATTATACGTGATTCTCATCTGATGATAATAATAATAATAATAATAATAATAATAATAATAATAATAATAATAATAATAATAATAATAATAATAATAATAAATGTGGAAAATAAATAACATGTTTAATGATTCCTAATTATTTATCATAGCCTGTCAGCTTAAAATAGACATGATGTGAAACAAAATATACAATATACAACCTGGACTGTGTTTTAAAACAAAAACATCCTGCAGGATACTTCACAGACAATTCAGCTTTTATCCCTTTTGTATACTCTAAAGCAAATGTTTTGATGCCAAATATTAACAACCCATTGCAGAAACATGCCAACATTCCCTGGGAGCTTGAAATGACCAAGAGGAAAGCAGCAGAGCCGGCTATGTGGAGAGCAGAAAGGCAGGCGGTGTACTTTTTGAATAACTTTATGAAGCAGAACAATAAGTGTGCTGGCCTGCACTGCTTGAGATGTCATATTCCGTGGGATTAGATCCATTTTCATTTCTGAAGTAACATTACTTGGTCACTCTGGCAGCAGCTCATTTTTCATTCAATTTCCAATTTCTTGTGGCTTTGTTTTACACCCATTGTAAATATGTTTCTTTCTGCGCTGGTCCAAGGTTCTTAAGGAAATAGGAAAACTCCACGGCTCAGTTTACATTTTTAAGTCACTAAAACATTTTTGTTAAAATATTTATAGACATTTCAAGAACAAATTGTACAAGCCAAGAGATCTAGATATAGAAAATCAGTGTTGTATATAGAAGGTTCAGCATACATTCCTATATGATAGATTCTCTAACAACACTGTGTCATGACGATACTGTTACATACTGGACTGTAAGTGTTGTACACATGTTCATTACATTCTCCAGATTGTGTTCTTACACTGTGGTGCCACTAACATGGAAAATCATGTCTGCTTCCAAATTTTCAGAACTTTGCTTTAACAATGTGGTTCACAGTCCAGGATACTAAAATCCCAGTTTTCAGGATGTTCATTAAGTGCACCTTACCTAAAAAATGCATTGGGTTTTGTAGGAAGGTAAATACTCTTCAATGGCAAACCTTGCAGAGCACGTTTAATCCCATTTATTTTGCATATACAGTACATTAATGGCTAATTGTTGATATAACATGAATTAAAGCTTGATCTGACACCTTGCCGGGGACCACAGACTTGTTCAACGAGTTAAAGTCTAGAGTCTACAAGATTTATTGAGAAGCTTCACCACCTAGAATGGTCTGCAGAAGCAAAAGCCTAAGATGGGAAAAAAAGCAGTTCAGTCTCTAAATTACATGTTAGCCTGTGTCCAGTCTCCAGGATCAAGCTGGAGTCTGGCTTGTATCCTCTCAGCTGCAGACTTCTTTGGTTTCTGACTTTGACCATGCACTGATTTAGGACATCCCCTGGCTTGAGAAGCCCTCCTTCCCTTCCCAGGACCCCACTGTACACTAGTCTTTCAGGGCAAGTCGGGTCAGCCGGCAATGCTACTTGCGTGTTTTGCATCCAGAGTCAGACTGCCACATAACAGTTTTGGTTTAGGGGATGCAATTTGTATGTATAGGACTATGTGCCTGTCCTGTATAATAATACGCAACACAAATCGGTCATAAAACTATACCAGAAGTGCTCCATTTCATCTTTGACAACTTCTTGTTATTAGTCGCTTAAGTTTACAATATAAAATGCTTCAGAAAACGTTATCAAAAGATGGCAATGAACTAGGACTGGACATTTAGACACCTTCTTTTTCCTTGCACTGGATTTTGTCTACACTTACAAAATAAAAAATAAAAAAAACACAACGATAAATTCTCATCCCTACTTCCCTCAAGTCAAATGCTAAGCAGCCTTGTACTGTATTGGCCACACTATATTCTGGAATATAGAATGCGGACTAGTTGGATAACCGCTGCACCATTTTCTTTTATATATAGAGTATTTTACAACAGGAGTTCTGATTACAATGGTAATTATGGTACCATTTTCATCCGGTTAGGTAAAAATTGTAGATTTTGTTCTTCTTCTGCCAGAGCTTTGATCCTAGTATGAAGAAAAAAAAAAAAAAAAAAAAAAATTCAGCCCACCCAGCTAATATCTCCAGCTCTAATACTTCCGTCTTGAACTTGACTAATGTATGTAAATACCAAAGCCCTGCTGTAACCTGGTCACTTTGGGTTATCTGATTTGCCCAGTGCTTTGGAACAGCCCGCTATTGCAGCTTGTATCAGATTTGCAGCAATCAGATGGAAACCACTAAGATGAAAGAGTCCAAAGCCTATGATCTTCCAGGATTTGCTTCCAGTTTGACCTCAAAATGAACATCAGTTTAGGACTTCTGGCGCTCCACAACATTTGAAAACAACAAATAATTCGGTCAAAATTAAAATCCCGTTCTGCTTCAACAGAGGAGCTCCACTTGGTTCTTGTTAAAGTGGTGTTCTTGTTAAATTATATAATATAAAAGAATAATGACGAAAGGTGTCCTCTTCTGTGAAAACATCAGCAGTAGGATTTTGTTCTTTAAATTTGATCCATAGACATATCCCTTTTGAATGTTTGGTAGTTTTATTTTTTTCATAACACTTTTTCTTTGTTCTAAAGAATGCAGGTGGTTTAGAAAGCAGAATTTTTATGTTGTCAAAAAGAACATACTTTTTAAAAAAATGTAATCGGTCCGGTTATTGGATTATTGAGTTATTCCTTAATCTGTGGTTGTCAATTTTTGGGCACAACAGCCTCCAGTGTATCTCCATAAATATTTTCAATAGACTTAAACTTCACTTGGTTACACACAAAAGGAACTAAATGAAAAGCGTTTTTTCTTTTTTTTAAGCTTTGTGTCATCTATACTGGAACTAGTGACACATCAAAACCCACCTGAGGCTACAACTATCTGATCACCAAACACGTTTTGGCGAGGATTACATTTACATTCTTGTCTGATTGTAAGTATGGAGAAAGTCTTTGGACCATAACAAAAGAGCATAAGAAAAGATTGGAATTACACAAATAAATGTATCATGTTCTAGCAAAAAAAATAAAAAAAATCTTTACCGCCACATTGCTTTGATTGACATTTAAAGCTAACAGTTTACCTTATTCATTACTTATGGGTGACTGCCCTTTATGAATATAAATATTTCAAGCTTTTTCTTCATTTGATGGCAGTTACAGAGATGTTAATGCTCTGCATGGGTACTTACTGGCTTGCTGGATGCTTTTCTTTACTGTGCATGCATAGATTTGAAGGATTAACTTCACCATGTTCACTAGTTTTATACCAGTTCTGACTTTCACATTTTCATAGTCTTTTCTCTTTCTCTCTCACTTTCTCTTTTTAACTCTTTAAGGTACAAAAGCGACATATGTGTCGCTCAAAAACAATAAAGGATGCTCACTATTATTTTTGCAATGAGGTGCATGACACAGTGTTTAACATTTACTGACAGGTTAGATCTGGTCATCCAAATGGTCAGTTTCCTCCTTGTGATACTTGAGGCTCTCTCAAATGTATTTTAAGAAGAAACCGTTTGATCAACCTCTCAATTCCCTGTATCCCTTAAGGAGTTAAAGACAGATACTGTAACAAGTAGCAACTAAGAATATATATATTTTTTCTTGTCTGCAAAAAGAGAGAGGGAAAGAAAATCTACTTATTGTAGCATTTATACCTAAACTCAATTTATGTTGAGCAGGTGCTTTTGATTTACGTGTGTGTAAATTACCAGGAGCTTTCGTCTCATCTTAGGTGTGACAAAATGTATCTAACAAATGGTTAAGGGGGGAGAGGGGGAAGCATGTTTATTCCTTTCCATGATCAAAGTAGGAATTGTATTATCTGAAAACTAAAGAAAAATCCCAGAAATGCAACACCTAATAAACGTGAGCCATAAAATGAGCGAAATGCTTGCGGTTTGCTCATTTTTCCCTCCCTTCTTAAGAGGTGTAACATTATGCTCAGCAAGGAAAAGCCATTCCGGTCTCAGCTCTAATACTGCTACAAGATTTCAAGTAAGAGAGGATAGGAGAAAGAATGATAATCCCATGTGAAAGGGGCTTGGTGCTGCAGAAACACAACCACCAATATCAGGTTTAGTGGCGAGTCGCTGTGCATAACTGGCACAGTTAGAATCGTAGCGTATAATGCAGCTTTTATAGAAGAATTAAACAGAAGGAACAGCAAGGTGGTGATGACAAACAATTCAGATCAAAAAACACTGACAATGCTGTAATTCCAGTCAGGAGGTCAAACCCGCTCTAACCCAAAGAGGGAGATCTTTCTGATTAGAGGTATTCAATTAAATATATCGTCTGGAATCCATTTAAAATGCAACTGGGGGAGGGGGTTCGGGGGGGTGAACGAACAAACATTCACAGTCCCTGCAAAACAAAATCTATTACCTTAAAGTTCATGTCAGCTACTTTTGATGTGCATGAAAACTATTTTGGCAAAAGTAGACACATTTACATACCGCAGTATTTACCATATACCGTTTCTAATTGCTTCTTAAAAATAGCCTGCGTCTTAAATTCGAGTACAGTATAGTGATGCGTGTATTAAAATCTCCAACAAAGACGACCTGAGTACACAAAGAGCAACGTGACTGACTGCCGAGAAAAGAGGAATAAAGACGTCACTGCCCGAATACACAAGCAGCAACGTGACTGACTGCTGAGAAAAGACAAACCAAAACGTTACTGCCCGATTCTCGAATCATCCAGGACACACAGGCAGCCATTTGCAAAAAAGCGTCATGAGCTTCCTGAGGAATTCAAAAGAGAAGCTTTTACAATTTCAGCATTTCTAACAAACAGTAACAGCTTGGACAGATCGGAAATGCTGATCCGACCCCCGTACTTTTTCAACATGCCAAGCAATACCACAGTTCACAAATTGGGAGAAAAACAGGTGTGAGTAATCACGGCTGGAAATGAGAAGCAGCACATAATTGCAATGCTCTGTGTGATAGCAGATGGACGCAAACTGCCTCCATATGCGTAATTGAGGTTGTATCTTTGTAAATGCATATTTATTTGATGTTTTATTTTTTCCTCAAATTGAGGATGGTAAATTTGGGCTGTGTCTTAAATTCGAGGGCATCTTTAATTCGAAGGAATACGGTATATAATTCTTTCAAATGCAGCTAATTACAAATCATTCCTTTCCGTTTGTTTGTTTTAGCTTTTGTTACAGCTGTAAAGTTGGACATGGTCAATGGCTTTGTCTTCATCAAGCATGTGTACCTGCTGCAATTACATGAGCTGCAAATTGGCATCAAACTGTACCTCAGGTGCAGGATTAAATCTAATCCGGTTTAAATTATTCCAGCTAACGTTTACACTAGCAATTTAGGCGACCCTTAGACAGTCTAATGCTGCCATTAAAAAAGCCAGTATAAACGCACATTTAGACTATGAAGCGGATTGGCGTTTAAGTGGTTGTGTTGTCTGAGCATACGATTCGGGCTGAACGGAGGAACTAGGGCCCCACAGTTCCCTTAATCTGGCTTTAGGCAGCAGCAGTAGACCTTTAATTTCTTAAAGCGAAGAATGTGCTGTCATTTGTATGTGTTGATACTACTATAACTATTCCTCTGTGTCATATAGTGTTTTTACAGTTCTAATTTAGACTGCAACAGGCAAACAACATTGTGTGTTGCAATTAGTTCAGTAGCACTCAGTAGAGTTCTATTTGATTATATACAGAACTTTTAAATAAAGCATTTCAATATGATCACATTTATGAATGAAAACACCCTGCTACAATACATAGAACACAGGATGCATCAACGTGTCGAGACTGTAATAAATATAGCTGCTTCTCGAACATTTTAAAACTTCAGCCATGTGATGCAGAAAATAGAGGCTCAGTAGTTAAAATAATTATTACTGTAGCATGTGCTGGTCCAGTGATCAGCTTGGTAGAAAATGGGAAATGTTTTTTTCAATCCATGCTGCTACAGTAGAAATCCCATGGTAGCTTCCTGATGTTTCTTCCATACCACTGATCAGTGTTTGTCAGTGTTTGCTTACCAACCACTCAATACAAATCCACAGTAATAAAAGACTGACGGACATGAACAGCAAGCGCAACAACTATAATTTGGCAAGGAGGGCACTTAAAAAAATAAAAAAATAAATAATCTCAGCTAAAGCAACCACATGACAAGGATAATGAACTTTAATTGACCAGCAACTGAAGGAAAACTTGCCATCCAAGCAAAGAAACTCCTACATGTACACAACTATGCGATTGAAAATTGGGCAGGTGTTTCACTTCCAAATTCAGTTCTGTTTAACTGGCAACTATTCACTGCCAACAAACACGGGAAAACAAGCGTGAGAAAAAGTGCTTTACTGTTCAGTGTTCAGTGAAAAACCACAGGCTAAAACTGTGCACATTCATGTTTTAATAAATGTCTACAGAACATGATAAGAGTATACAAGACAGCAGTAAACAGCCTGGTAGGTAATGGAAATCCTCATATTCAGTTTATATCAGAGACTGCGTGCATGCATTTTATTTATGTATTTATTTATTAATAAACACAGAAAGAAATAACATTTACTCATTAAAAATATACATTTTACCCTTTGCCTTTGAACATGTTGTTTTCCTGCAGCATGATTTCACTTGTATACACTACAAACTAAACAAAAAGTTAAAAACAGCAAATGAAGTCTGCATCTTAATTTAATGCATGTCAGCATTAAATTAAGATGCAGAATGCTGTTGATGCTCAATAGAAACTGCATGGCCTCTCTGCAGGAGCTGCAATTTAATCATGGTTCCTACGAATGTACAACATGTAAGGATAGGATTGAGTTACGGCATCCAATTTCTTATGAACGCTTTACTAAATAAAAAATGAGCAGGTTATAATAAAGCATGCATCTCTTAAAGGGATGTTTTTATTTATTTTTACAAATGTTATAATGTCATACATATGTGAAATATTCAGTTAACACCTTGCCTGCAAGAACCATAGGTTTAACTTATAAATTCTTTAATCTTTCATGTCTTAATGATACTACTGTAGCGAGGTGATAACAACAGAATATACAATCTAAAACAAACAGGTACACTATTGTTGATGGCAACACTATAGATGATGTCAATAGGCTAATGCAGAATTAATACAAAATACATATTTTTTTATTATTATTCTATCAGCGATATTAAACTTTTCTGCGTCCATCTGAAAGTTTTTTCCCCCCAAAGCAGCTTACTGCATACTGTATTATTTTTTCTATAAATAATGGCCGCCATATGCCTCTAATAAGAAGCTGAGTTGCATATGTCTTAGTTTGGACCTCTCTAAATCTGACAAATTTACAACCCTGAGCACATGTTCCAATCATGGCCTGCTGACACCTGAACACTTATCATTCTAAACCATGACAGCCTGTCCAATCCACAGATTGAAACATAGCATTCCGCTCTGGAGTTTATATCTGAGGGCCGATTGTACTTTTCAAACAACCCTAACATTCAGCTTGCGCCAGACTACGCATGTCGGATAGTTCCTAGCTCGTTTCGGGCATTCAGACTAGTTTCCTGTTCCAAGCCAAAGCTATTTGAATGGATAAGATAAATACTGTCTGGCACAAGTGTAAAGGGGAGTCTGGGATTCTTTCATTAGAGACTCTGAACTGTTTCCAGTTAAAGATGAGTGCTAAAGACAAACGATGTGTATAGCGTACGTGTTTTCATACATGTTGTATTATAAAATGAAGCAGGGTTTATTAACATTTTGCAGGATGCTCCTTGTGACTAATAGACATTTACATATTTATAACACTGAAATTGTAACAAGTTCAGCTAATATTGTAAGAACACTTGCTGTCCAGAGAACATGAGAAAGCAAGCACACGAAGATAAATTACTAGGGTTCATTCAAGTGTATCTTTTAAGCCACACACTACTCGAGCATAATCTCCACACCTTTAAATGTGTTAACAGTCCAATGCGGGATCTCTTATCTTCCTCCCATTTGAAGCAGCTGTGTTTTAGGTTAAGACTTCACGTTTCTGACTTGGACGCCAGCATATGGGCTAAGCCCCGCTTCAGCCTGTGTTCATAAAACGCATTATTCATGCTAGAAAAGTCACCTGCTTCCTATATGCCTCTGGACAAACTTAAACCCTTTCCTTCCTATTATCTTCCCCCAAAAGGGTCTCCTGTACTGCGAGACACCAGGGGTTTCAAGGCCACTTGTTTCGATCAAAGGTGTTAAGAATTAAACTGGTACAAAGACGTGAATAAGCAACAGCTGCTATTTGAAGTCATGGTCATTTTCCCCAAACTTGAACATACTGTCCAGGTTTTAAGCATCAAGTCTACTTATTAACGAAATTGTGCATTTATAAAAGCAGCTATTTGGAGGAACTGGTACAACCCGCAACCGCTACACCTGGTAACTATGAAAGGTAAAGCAACATACAGACGGAGGTGCTTCTTATTCATCATAGGCATTAACAACAAGCTGGGTACAAAATGCGGCTTTGAACTTGTAGATTACAGTGATAATGATCCCCATAAAAGATAATGATCCCCATGATTAAAAGGTGAGTGATGTTGTTAAATTCACTACAGACGGCTTAAAGCATGTAGTGTTTTAGGCTACAAGAAGGATACAATTAAGACTCTGGCAGCCAGTCGCAGGCTTCACCATATAAATGATGTTCCCTTTGGCAATACTACCAATTATTTAAGATCCTACAATAGAAACCATTTTATTAAACACCAATACATATTTTGGAATGTTTGGTCATGGGTAACTGAAGTAACTGAAACCTATAACAGCATAATTACTGATGGTGTTCCCAATACAGTCTAACTTATAAAGAGGTTTGATTGCTCTTGGAAACCATGATTTAAACAAAGGCCTGATTAACATGGGAACCGCAACTCTCAGCAATTAAGTGCTCTACTAAATTTTCCCTCAAGTGCTTCAGGTCACGATTTTTATCAAATGACAACTAAAATACTTAACATTTTTAAGAATGATTAATGTAAAGAAATGTGGCTTCCTGAATCATAAGTTAGTGACTCATGCGCAGCCTTATTTTACATTCAAATGTACGGCATTAAACAGTATTACAGTATGCGCCTCATGGATGATTCTTTAAGACTATTTACTGCAAAACATCATCAGCACAATTTTTTTCATACGGTAAAAACAAACAAAAATAAAGTTACCAAATCAGAAACAACTGGGCTATTTCATTTAGCGGCATGTAAGTATTCTGAAGGGGTTTCTTTTTTGTTTTAGAATTGTGTTTTTTTTTGTTTTTTTTCTTTCTTCCTTTTGCCTATCAGACAAACAAAATGCTAATTACAATTTGGAGTAAATAGCTTTGAGAATGCTTGTGAACTCTGTATACAGGCTGGTACAGCTTGGGTTGTGCAGCCTTATCTAAAGTACTCATGCCTAGAGTAAGAGGTATTTTCCTGTATTTATAAAAGCATTCTGTTCTATTACCCTGTTCATTTGGCTCCATGAAAGACAACGCATCTGCAGTAAGGTTTAAGTCCCACTTTCACTGAAAATAAATAAAGAACATTTTTATCTACACAAATGACAGGTGTACTGTACAGTTGGTCTTACAACATCATTCATAAAAGTGTGAATCAATCAGTCCTTTAATCTCTGCTGACATGACGAAATCTGTGAAAAATGTATGTCTTGCTTAAACGTCTATGCCTCTCTGTGAACCTGACAGAAAAAGAGGCATAGCCCACTCAGGTATAATTACAGATTTTTCCTTTAAATTCAAAGACATCAAACAGATGTCACTTTAGTGCCATGCACTGCAATCATTCATTCTCCTGAAGTCTATTATTTCGAACAAGTGGAAGTCTTGACGGCTCTTTTTGGTTATTTTGTTCTCTTCCAAAACATAAAGATCACAGGCATGGAAGTTTCTCAGACACAAGACACATATTGCAAGAATTTCATGGGCACAGGGTTCGCAAGAACACCAGCATGTGTGAACGGTGGTTATTTTCCAGCGTCTGTCGATTGCGCTGTTGTCTGGAACACGGTTAAACGCATGGGGGCAAGTTGATTGAAAGCATCTGTTTCAAGCAGGATGAAGGATTCACCTCCTCTCAAGGCATCACTTTTATGAAATTCCCCGTGACAACAAAAGAATAAAAGAATGCTTAAATCCAACATACGGTTTAGAAGGATAAGATTACTAGAAGAATAAAACAAATCTTAGGATACGGAGGGGGGGGGGGGGCAAAAAATAAAGTTCCAGCTCAATCCCCCCTTTCCACAGGCATTTTATGGCCTCATGCTTCTGTGGGTTACCTTTCCAGATTAGGCAAAATGTCATAATGTTGAGATTTATTAGGCTCTGAAGCTCTTTTGAACCCAACAATTTCAATGTTTGGTTTTCCAAAAGGGAGTGGTATGACAAAGTACAGAAAATGAGATCTTGACAAAATCGCCCCTTTAAATAGGAAGTCATTTGGTTTCTGGTGAGCCCAAAATCCTAGCAACCACAGTGCGCATAGAAAAACAAACGTTGATAATGTTTTCTTAATAAAACATGTTCATAAATACATATACCAAAAGCAAATAGAATGCATTCATTTTTTTTTTTTAATTAATAAAGAAAACACAGCATTTTGTTTATGTTGTAATTAATGCTGACAGTAAACAGCGATTAGTTCATTTAAAATACTCTACAGGCACATGTTGGGAAAAGGAGAAATGTGGTCAGTCCCCTTAGTTTTTCATTTAATGCTCAGGCTGTTGCTATGATCTGTACTTGATGTAAAAAAAGCCGTAATTACAACCTTTTCCACTGCATTTTACAAATGATTCATCACATAATTCAGGGATTAAATAAAAGACACCTGGTCATAATAAATGACAGTAATGCTCACACTGTTTTTTTGTATCTGTACAGATTCTTTATCTGTTTTACTGAAATAATAAGCTACTTGTTGCCTCCACTGAAGACATTTTGCCCCAACTTGCCTCTCAACAACTTTCAGTCTATATAGCTATGATTAATCTCATATCCTGTGAGAGTTTAACCCCCCCAAAAAATTCAGACATTGTCTCAACACACTATATCCACAGCTGAAAGATTAATGCAGTATATCCTTGTGTGTCTGACATTCTTCATTAACTTGACATACTTTTTTAAAATAGTATGCAAAACGGTGTTATGGGGCTTACACTAGTTTAAGGGTTATTGTTTGTGTGCAATGTTCTTTCTGCAAATGATTTATGGGAGAAACATACAATTCGTCTTACACGTGATTTAAAATGCATGTAATAACCCAAAACGATCATAAAAAAATGAGGGTCCTCAAATTCTTGAACCCAAAAATATACACGACACAGCTTTCAACACCACCTCTGACCAAGTCATGCGAAATGGAAGGTTTCTAGATCTTGAGCAGGCACAATGATCAAGGCAGTTAGACAGTTTCCTTATTTTCCTAAGGCAAGCAGTTGCCATCTGTTTGAAGTGAATACAGCTATGGAAGCTACTTGCCTTTGAACAGAAGCTGCACATATTGGCTTTCAAGATATTAAATATTAAACACTTTGAAACCATGCTGTCTGGTTACCGATGTCAGAGAAATGGTAAATGCATTCTGATAGAAATGATAGGTTTGTAGGCATACTTGTATTTATTATGTATAAAAGTCATACATCTACTGATAACACACACTTATTTTGCAAGAGGGAATTAGCTCGGTTTATTTATAGCTGTATTTTTTAAGCCATTTGATGGTGCTACTTAATCATTGAGAATACTTCAGTACAACGATACACTATCTTTCTACAATGCTTTTCTTTTAAATACATGTTCTGCTGAACAAGCACTTCAGAAGTAATGGGGGTGTCAGTGAATTTAAGACTACAGACTTTGTACAATCTACAGTTTAGATGAAAAAATGCATTACACAAGCTTAAAATCCCAATGACTATTTAACAGCACACTCGCTCAATACTCACACTTTCGTTCTACATGTATCTCCGATTTAAGCACTTTACGTTTAAAAGAGACTTACACGGCTCTGTGAAGTTTTGTTAAATCAGTTCTACACCGTTCCACTATATATATATATATATTTAGAATGCATGCTTGAGGATAGCTAGGATCACTTTTCCTCTCTGGGTAGAACTGTAAATCGAGGGGTGAAGCTCCACACCTGACATGTTGAGCCACTGTAATTTAGAGCCTGCATGTGCACATTGGAAGCAGGAAGTTTGGAAAACCAATCATGGCAATGGGCCCTTCCTACTCTCTGTAGCATATTTACTTTATGATTAATGACTTGGAACACCTGTAAAACTTTTCTGAAAGCAACACTGACTGAAGACTTGAGTTTATCTTAAAAACTGACCTGTATAAACTATTTAAACACAGCTCCCCATTCCCCAGTTTGTTGTCCATGCTGTCCTACTTAAAGAAAATATATTTAAGGTCAAGCCTACAATTATTTATTTAGTGTTTGTTAACTCCTTCTAGGCTAAGTCTATGTGTTTGGTTCACACATGTTTAAAACTCTGAAGTCTGCAAGAATGTTTATAAACTCTGAATTGAACCAAAATCGAGATGCTTTGACGAATCCCGAATATTCAGATGTATCTAAATAACATGCAGCTTCAGGATTTAACCTTTTAACTCCTGGTACTGATGAAAGTGGTTAATATCCTGTACACCCTCTTCACAGATGTTGCAATGGAAGTTTGTGAGGGGTCAGAATGGGAATGCTTGTGAATTAGAGCCTTGCATCTTTATCTCAATCTGAAAGGCAGTGGGTGTCTGAATGAATTAGCTATACGTTGGACTGAACAGTTGGCTGTATACACTGGACTGAACAGTTCATGACCTTCATAATTAGCCTATAGAGCGTAGCCAGGTTTCTTGAAGTTCCAGGTCCTACGGTAATAAAAATACATCAATAATATACAACATGTTTCACTTTTTTCGACTTGAAAGCTGCCAATGTATTTTCTGACATTACAGCACTTTGCAACTGACCAATGAGAGGATTCCAGGTAAGGATGAATGACATGGTCTTCTACAATGAGCAAACATACGTGATATGGAAAAAGTAGCAGGCTACTCAAGGCTTAAGCAAAAAGCAGGAAGGAAATCATTAAATTAAATTAAAAAAGCTCTGCTATGAAATCACAGGAAACGACAATAAGTAGAGCAGGCAGGCAGCAGATTTTTTTGAAGATCAAACAAGCGGTTGTATTATTTAAATAAGGTATCATCAAGGTCAGCTCAGCGGCTAGATACACCATTGCATTAGCCTGCCGACCCACTGCCATTAAGAGCACAGAAATGCACATCCTGAGCAATTCAGCATAGAACCTGACCTCACTCATATATGCAGAGAACTCAGAAATCATGTTCACTTTGTGCGTGTTTCTTTACACAACATAATAAAATAAAATAAAACAAAGCTTGCTATTGATTTCCAGTAGGCATTGGCGGGCAGTTAATTAAACCATAGCATAGCAAGTCATAACAACTCGCGCTGTGACTTGCACTTGGGTACACTGGCTTCATAATGAGCAGAGAGGATATTATAGAAAAACATACGGCATCAATTATCATAACATGATTACGTTCTGATTGGTAGAGAGCCTTGACACATTTGAGCGCTGTTGTACCCCACCCCAGTTCACAGGAGGGTTTCTTAGCCTGATCTCAGCACTCCTGTCAGGCTCCCAACTCTCCCCAGCAACACTGCCTGCCCCAGGGTCTGCTCTGGTCCTCCTAGCTGACGTTTCCTGCATCCAGCTGCCCCTTTTCCTGCATGGAACAGCTTGGGGCTGACCTGACTGCTGCACGAAAGACCTATCTGCCTACCTGGACTGTCCTGGGCCCACCTGGCATTTGACATGGATTAAACTCTTTTGAAGGCAAGACGAAAGCTTCTAACGCCAGGTAAGGCTTGCCCAGCCATGGTCCAGTGGGGAGATCATGTTCTCAATTTAGGAATGGACTGAGTCCTTTTTAGTATATAGTACATATTTTGCTTTGTGGGTTTTTTTGGTTTTTTTGGGTTTTTTTTTTGGCTCAGTGGGTGTTTTACTTGCATTATAATAAGCTGACCCATCACACTGTTAGTTTGCTTCTGTGCCTCAAACACGGGACGTGAAGGATCGATCACCTCAACTAATGGGGCCAGCACCATGCCTCCCTGGGGGAAGGAAAGGGCACCGAATGTCACACTGGAGCCATCCAACTTCACACCCTTCAACTGATCAATCGCTGCCTTACCAGCAGTAGGTGTTGACAGCTGAAGGATCTGAGCAGGTCAGTTACTGTATAGTAAACAGAGCTGGCAAGAGAGAGTTCAGATGAATAGTATTATAAGGGGAACAATATCCATTATTAATACACACTAGATCCTGCATACTAAACAGGCTGGCAGCTGAAGGAAGCCACTTTACAAACTGGTAGGTAATATGGGTATTTGGGAAAGGTTTTGAAAAATGATACATCCTAAGTTTTGTTTGGTGGTTTATTATATGCTTACTGATTGTTTCATCTGTCCCTATTATTTTAATGTATTTATTTTGTACTTAAATTACAGCAATATTTATTAATGTAATGTTCTTGCATATGTCTAAAATATATTTTGTGTTTGTAATAATTATGGACTATACAATGTGATAGTAAAATAAAAAGTTTTACTAATGTCTCATAACACTGATGAAAAAGGCTGATGGAATGTTTGTTATCTTAGATCGATAGATAAATAGATAGATAGATAGACAGATAGATAGATATACCTACATATCTATATATAATCAGTAGGTTTGGAGAGGTAATTAAGCCACAAAGAGAGAGCCAAGCCCAGGCTGCTCCATAGAGCTTTGCCAGGCTTCAGCTTTGTAAATCCTCCGGAACCTTCCAGTGTGGGTCACAAAAAAGGTCAGTCTCAGCATGGCGCTGGTAATACCAAATTACTGGATAAAGTGACTCTACGGGTGCTAATACTTACTGTATTAATGCACACGACTACTTCATTTGTGGCATGCTCCCATATTTGCTTGCAATTAGAAAAAAATATAATATTAAACACAGCTAAAGGTTGCCTTTAAACAAATCAGCATGGCTCTAATAGACAGTGCTTCTCTAAATGCCACAGTACATTAATTGAAAGATCTGGCTTTAATCACTGAAGGGTGCCTTGATAAAAAAAAAAAAAAAAGAGGACCAATTAGTGTATGCGCTCAGAGAGGATTTTGTAGCAATTATTTATTACAGTATAAGGATACAGAAGGTTATTCTAGTAAGAATTATTTAATTGCAGGGACTACTTTACAGAATATGTGATTGACCTTTTTTTTTTTTACTATTCATTTTAATTGTACCCTTGTATTCCCACAATATGTATTTATGTTTTATTCAATACAGCCTCTTTTAGGATAAGATACAACATTTTTTATCTAAACGCAAACACTGGATGCATTTTGCTCTTGTGAGAACAGGCTTCCCTGAGCATGTGTCAGGCAAATGAAAATAAATGCCTGAATATAAAAAATAAAAAACTGAATCAGTTACGAAGCATCCTTGCCATAAATCTTGGGAGCGCTATTGCGGTTTACTTTGGCCAAATGCAGTGGAGCTTGAAGACTTCCGAGACTTAAACAATGTATCCGTGCTTTGTCACTGTCATTTTTTCCTTTGTGCAAGGAGAGTCTTGGGTGAGAGTGCTTTAGTCATGGCTCTACAGTATGTCAAGGTCACAAACCAAGTCCTCCAGACCAGGTTACAAAGGAATGGCAAGGAACAGTTCAGGACTAACAACAACATTTGTGTTTAAACTGTGAAAAAAAAAAAAAAAACATTCTTCACAGAGCCATGAACCCTGGATTCTAGCATTACCACCGCCGGTCATGGAGGCACTGCAGCCAACAGACAACATTAATTTTGCTCCAACTGGCCAATGTGGTCTTTCGAGGACTTCCATGCTTGGATATGTTTATAATTACAGTTTATTTGTCGTTATCGTTTGATGTCTCCATCTGACAAGTTTCATTTAGTGGTTATGTGGTTGCAGCCCCACACAATTAAAGATTGCATGTGAACAGATCAAATACATTATATTTGCAATGACCCTGCCCTTGCATCCATTTAAGGTTAATGTTTGCAAGGTGCCTGGGACTTACCTTTTTCTGAAGGACGTTAATCTTTCTCTCCTTCACTTCCAGCATGTCCTTCATATCTCTGATCTCCCCGGCCAGAGTGCATTTTTCTTCAGTGAGGTCCTGCAGTTGTTTTGTCTTTTTGTTGAGAAACGATTCCTTTTCTTCTAACCGCATTCGTAAAGCATCGACCTGAAAAAGATAAAAAGCAAGTTTAACGTTTCAATAGAACATGACATGATATTGTAACAATACAAAAATCCCCAGTTATTTTGACATGTGAATTATTGCATTTACAAACTGTAACCTTTTGGCCTTCTGTGTACTTTCATTAGAAAGCAGACTTTATTGACTGACCAGTTTGCTGGTATCCTCTGCTGTTATTACTATTATATTGAAGAAAGCACATGAACAATTCTATAATTAACGTCATTATATTTTCTACAGTTAATGTCACTATATTTCATTTAATTGTTTTCAGAAGATTTAAAATATTGAACTGAACCGATGCTTTTAGTGCACAGCCATGTGCTATCAATTGAGATGCATTCCTTGCATTCTGTTTTTATGTATTTCTGGGCTGTCTTGCTAAAGCTATCAGTTATACCAGATTCTGTTATCAGCAAATGACAGCCTTTACAAATTAAATGTTATTATAGGAGCCAATTAAATCACTGCCTACGTTTTGTTGCCGGTAAAACAATTTAGATACTTTACAATGACTGACAACTTGTACAAACAGAAGGATATTAAAAAGCTCAACAGGTTCCAGTACCCACATGGAGTACAAATACCTCAATGCTAATTGCATCATCTTGTATGTCTAATTCTCAAACGGCTGCTAGAGTGAAAAAGCAAAAATTCACACAAACTTGTTTCTGGTTATTTTTGGTTTAAATCCCAGCTTTTTAACGCTGAACTTGCTTAAAACAATAGGCAAAATAGTGTGTGCAAACATCTCTCTGTAATAAGGGACTCGTTCAGCATGATCTATTGGACTCCAGGTTGCACATTCTTTTTTGCAATTACGGACCACTGGTTCTCTCCAGTAGTATAGAAGGATTTTTACACTGTGGTCCAATTCATTTCAAAACAGAATCAGGAGTGTGTTCAGGCATGCAACAGTACAGATATATTACAGATATTACCGTCCCATATCAAAAAAACAAACAAAAAAAGCAATCTCTTTCCAACCTTTCACTCAGCACCACATCATTTAAAAAGTACTTGATACATTTTCAAGATTGTGCGGTTGCAAAACTATTAATTCTTGGCAAACTTGCAAAGAACGCTTTTTTATACGTCTTGCGACAGCCAGTTCCAATCTGAACCCTGGTACAAGAAGCCCTGCAATGGCTGCTGCTGCAAAAAAAGAGAGGATTAACGCATGTGATCCTTTCCTCTTTCGAGTTTAATAATGAACATTTTGGCTACAAATCAGCAGCCTTGTAAAATGCACTGACTGTGGAGTGAAACTATGAGGAGTTATAAAAGTACACAACATGGACACGCTCAGAGTCAGGCCTTACAAACCCCTGTCTCATCAGCCACACTCCCTGTCCGTAATGCAGGGCCAGCACGTTAAACCCCCTTCAGTTTGGGAAATCGTTTTCCGTTTGTCCTACAAGGGTCCTTCCATTTAACTGATGAGATACACAATATTTATTCCAACAGAAATAAGTACCATGATTCTAAGAATATAACAGGTATTCTCTGTGTGCAATAGGGCAGCAGTGTGGAGCAGTGGTTAGGGCTCTGAACTCTTGACTGGAGGGTCGTGGGTTCAATCCCAGGTGGGGGACACTGCTGCTGTACCCTTGAGCAAGGTACTTTAACTAGATTGCTCCAGTAAAAACCCAACTGTATAAATGGGTAACTGTATGTAAAAAAATAATGTGATATCTTGTAACAATTGTAAGTCTCCCTGGATAAGGGTGTCTGCTAACAAATAATAATAATATTAATAATAATAATAATATTATATTCTATTTAGTATTTTTCAAAAAAAGTATTCAAGAGGCATGCACTATATATGAGCTTTTTTTACATATAAATACCATGACGACAAATGGAAAGCGAACAACATCCACACACTTGCATTCCTAAGTGCATATATCTGGGCTGTAATTAAAACCCCTGGTTACCCAATATCAATCATTCGGTTTCTCAAAAAGTGACTATAAAGTATACATAAACATCTTTGCGAAGAAAATCCTAATAGCTGGCAAAGTGCAGTTTTGAAGTCTTTTTCTCTGCAAAACATAGACATTCAAAACATTGCACAATGAGCTACTAATATGCTTGGGGCCCACTATAATGATGTGTGGGAGATTTAGAAAAGAAGAAAAAACATTTATCATGTCTAGTCCCCACTCCACCCCCGTACATGTCTTGGCCTTCTTCTGAACATAATGGTCTGGTTTCAAAGACCGATTAGCACTAATCTTGGACTCTCTTTCCTAAGATAACATCAGGTTGTCCAGGATTAGTGATAATCGGGGTCTGTGAAACTATTATACACTCAGAAGACTTGGTTTATAATATATGAATAACCAAAGGAAGGAGGAGTAGCCCAGTTGTAATTGAATTCAGTGCAACAAGTGTCTATTCAAGGAATGCCTCAAACAGTAGTGCACTGGCTGTCCAAATTAAAGAAGGGGATGTCAGTACTTGATGCTTTAGTTTTCATTTACAAATTAAGCCATTAACCTCTCACCTTTTTTACATAGTTGTCAGTCCAGAACCAAGCAAAAACATGACATGTAATTTACGCATGTGCAAAGCCACTACAAACTAAACACTGCACCCCTCCTATTTCAGAAAGAACCTATTGGACAATTCAGCGGGTTAATAAAAATGAATTTGGCTGGAAAATATGAGAAGAATTGGGGAATTTTAATTCTGTTTATTATTATTATTATTATTATTATTATTATTATTATTATTATTATTATTATTATTATTTTGAAGGAAGGGTGGGTTTAATAATATTTGTATATAAAAAGTTAACCTTAATTCATCACATGATTAATTATGTGTGTATGCTGCAGGACTGCTTTGGATCTTGACAGTTAATATTTGCACTTTGTAGATTAATAGTGTTTTTATTCTTGGAGACAATTACCAGTAGTGGAAATATTTAATCCTCTTAATGCTCTTTGGCGCAAGTTCACTTTCAGTAAAATGCCATACGGTACTTATTAAAATGCTTTTGATAGCACAGCTTTACTTGCGCAAAATTATTTAGCTGAACATTAAACATTGTTAATGTGATAACAGCCCCTTATTATTTAAGTGCTGTTTTAATCTGAACTCAGGCTAATGGCGCAGCAAAAAAATAATAATTTAAAGTATTGTTTTTCCCTTTTTTCTTGCAGTATGCTGGACCGTGCCAAAGTGCTGCTCGGTTTATTTTACTAAGCTGACGTCTTCTTTGTACATCTCATATTTTTGTCTAACCATTTGCTGCCAAATAAGGGGCTGCACAATGCAATCTATTTCAATAAATCTTTTCATTCAGACAGAATTCACCTGAGGACACAGTTTTTTTTAATATCATTTCTCAACAGAGCTGCATATAAACAATGTGTTTAACTCTGTGAGCTCTGCATACCAGCAAGAAAACTGCAGGCCGCTCCAGTATAAGAAAGACTTATGTGTTTATTTCTCAGTATAAAACACTGAAGCTATATAAATCAGCTATCCTAGGGTAGCTTTTCTGTTACGTTACCTAGTGCTGAAAGAGGTAAGTGGAAGCATTTGTTTTAGATACATTATTAAGCAATATGTAGGGTAATTCGCCTTGCTTTATTAACTGGAATCATGTGTTCTACAGTTTAAACATCATCCAAGGGAAGGTACCCTTAAGCCCTCATTTACTTAGTCCAACATATCCTGCTGTCTGTAAGTGACTGAGAGACAATTTATCAGGTTTCAGAGTGCAGGGTTATCTTTCTTTTTGAAATACAAGCAGAGAAGCGTAATCTCAAGGATAAAAAAGACTTTGGATAAAACTGTAATGAAAATCAGCATCAAGTCAGGCTGTAAACCTTTCCTTTTCAGATATGGTTTCTGAGAAAAGCGACCAAGAACATTTCCGAGTTTCAGATTTCAACAGCAGGGATCTTATTAAAACACTTGTTTCCAAGTGAGTAAGTATTTAAACAGGTGATTCCTGTGCATACTGTATACTGCAACTTACCACCTGACACCAAACACGTGCACTTTATGATATTAGTACCACATGCCATAAAGTGTGAGTGCTGCCTTAGTAAACCTTTAGTAACGCTTAGTTTTAGATTAAAATACTGGCGGGATTATTGCTGCATTGCTTTTGCATTGATTTGGACTGCTATTGTGTTTTCTTTTTCTTTTTTCATAGCACATTGTGCCTTTTTCTGTGAGATTTTAACTTGCAACCCAGCTTTAACTGCACAAAGTGTCTGAAATAAGGTATTTGAACGTAACAATAAATGAACACCAGCAACTAGCACATACATTCTGGTAAAAAAAAAAAAAAAAAAAAATCCAGTCTGAAACTGATGGGAACCCTTAATGGATCTGATAATGAGTTCAAATAAATGATCTGGCTTTTAAAATATGCTTCCCTCATGTCTCAGGTCACATAGCACCTAAGCATAGCCACGTTTCTGTAAGTGAGCCGTACAGTATATATCTTCAGCAGGACTATAATTCTATTTAACGTCAAAGGCTAATTTTCTTTAAAAAAAAAATGACTTTGATCACTAACCCTGTGATGCAGAGAACTGCTCGGAGTTGACAAAGTCAATCAAGAGTATTTAACCAATGTAGGCTGATAGGCTGTCTCTGCAATCCGTCTGTAAAGTCAGGAAGTAATGTCATGCCTTTAACTTTCATACCCATTTAGGATGTCTGCAGTAGACATGATGTCATGCATCACTTTAAATTGAGCACCTCGACTGACTTCTCTTCTCCCTTGAACTGGAAGGAGAGAATGTCAGAGTGACTCAAGACAAGAGTAGAAACATTGTAGGTCTGACAGGATCAGGCATAGGAGTGAAAAGGGCCATTCCTGATAAAAAAAATAAAATAAAATACTACACTAATGATACTTTAGCAGTATGAGCAGCAGAAAATAGTCCAATGACAACATGGCCAATTAGAATGATTTTCTGCAGATACAAATGTTCATAAAATGGAATTCTATTTAAATTCTATTTAAAGCTTCCAGAATGTGGATATACTGTAGGAAGGAGATACAGTAAAGACTAGATGATTCTTTTCTCATTGACACAATTTTTCTTTAAAATATAATATTATTTTGGAATTTAATATACAGGGAATCGTAGAAAAAAAGGACTACACCGTGGTTAGTATGTTACAGTATAACAAGGGTAGCTCCTACACATGTGGATATGCTGTTATGATCAAAATCATCACCAGTGTTGCATTCAACACGTCAGATGCTTCAAATTCAAGACAAGATAATCACAATAAAATGATTTTTTTTTTTTTTCAGTCTGCCCAAGCTACCAAAAATAATCCATTGAAGCCAAATTCCATTCCTACAAAAGGTTGAATAACAGATTTTGTACATTTTTCCAAAGGGCAATTACCACATAATATTTATTGTGCCATTTATCATCATTATCCTACAAACTGGAGAAAAATATAAGTAGTGTTTTTTATCACTAGGCTTGGTTGTTCTTAGATGTTTCTAATTATTTCCAATATTCCATGCCAATTACCACATCCCCTTTTGAGGTTTTGAATCCGTGTGAAATATTTAAACAGTTTCAAGGCCATTCACACATTGGCACTTGTATTTACAGGTCGCCAAATGATTAGATAATCACCACTTCTCTTTGGGGATTCAAAATTAAAAGGTAAAACACGAAGCACTTAATTATGCACTGATTTTCCTGAAGTGGCACCCATGCAACCTACGTTACTGTGTTGCTCAACAACCTCTTAAACTGGCTGCGTGCTGCTGTTGGTGACTTTCTAGCAGGAGCTGTGGGGCCCGTGGCTGCAAACCCCTAAGCAAAAACAACTGATCTACTCTCCTGATGGGTAAAAGCCTACCCCACACATCTTCTGTCCAGGCACTCAAACCAGGCCTCCCAACCAAAAAGAAGACATTCCTGCAAATCGCTAGGCTGTTTAGTTTGCATTGTATTGTATTTGGTATTCACAAATGGCATGTTGCATCTAATCAGCAAAATTAGAGCTACAGTACTGGTATCATGAAAAAGTGCATCACCGAGGTTAAAAATATTTACAGTAAGTATGGGTGCCTCCACTGCATGGAGGAGAGATTACTTGATAGTACAGTATTTTGTAAAACAAAGATTATTTTTTTTAATTGTAATCAACAGGTAAGAGTGTAAGGTGGCTGAGAATAAGATCTCTTGAAACCTTAGTTACAAAAATGTGCTCACAATTGGTGCAACATTTCAGTTTCTTTTCCCCAGTGAAGATCATACATTGCAAGTAACAAATACATACATAAATCTTCTCTTTATTGAATTTGTGTAGTTAAACCATCTTTTAGTAAACACAATATTTTGGGTTTAAACAGATTTAAAAACCGTCATCAGCAGGGCTTAACTTGAAGCATGTTTCTTGGGCGCTGCTTGGCAAATGTCTTTAGAATGGTTAGTATTTCTATTCCAAGGAGTGCAGATGAAATTGATAAACGACAACTCTGAATAATTGAAACAAGCAGGTTAAGGAGGATGCTGGTGTTTTTAGAAAAATGTTCCCACAAGCTAGACTGGTAACTCCATGCATACCTCTGCTTGGGTATGTGTGTGTATACTTGATACTGCAGTAGACAAGAGTCTGGATCTCAGAGGAACTCACAAACCAGATTGGAAGGTTCATGGATCTGAAAAGCATAGTTTCTGTCTTCTGGTTTACCAAGAGCCAAAGGGACCATTTACAAAAATATAAATTCACACATTTAAACACAGAGAATGTTGCAAATGTATATTATTTTGATCCAAATAAGATAAGATATTGAGGTAATCAATTATTCCATGATTATTTTTTTTTTTCTTAAACCGCTTTATCCCCCAGTTAAAAGTTAATTGCATTCCCCTCCTTAACATATCTGATTAAGCGAAACAGCCTTTGAATTGAGCCCATGGTACAAGCAGAACCCTGCCTTGTTCCCTTTGGGCAAATCACACAGGAGATTGCAAGACTGTTCTTGCATTAAACCATGTACATCTGTTTCCAACAAAATTGCATGGATTCCTCCCAGGAAAATGAGTGGCTGGTTTGAATGTGAGGTTCACGTGGAATAGGACTGTGATTCTGTATGACCAACGCATGTGACATCACAGTGAATGCTAAAAGCCATTCATAGCACAGACACACAGATTAAACAGGGTTACCGGTACAGAGGGAAGCAGGACCGCATGAAATACTGTTCTGTTTCATTTTTTGTTTGTTAGGTTTTTACTCCCTTTATCCTCTAGCTATCAAAACAGTGTTAAGTTTCCACCTTATCCTGACAACTTTCAGTCTCTTAAATTCAGATTTCAAATAAATCTGTAGATCTTAATTCACAACTGCTTAGAAAAGTTAGAAAGCAAAATATGGGTGTAAAGAACGAATCAGCTTTGAAGAAATGCACTATTTTGTATTTGCTGCGTAAAGTTAATTTAGATCCTGCACCAAAACAGCTCATCATCCATAAAATGAAATGTGAGAGCAAGGCAAAGAAGTCATTACTGGGTCAGCATAAAATGCAACAGCTTGGTTCTGCAAACCTGAATGACAATTTTCATGACTGACTATGCAGTGCAGTTATAGATTATTTTTTCCCGCAGCAACAGAGAACTGGGGAAATTGCTACCACATGTCAACAAAAAAAAGGCTGATGCACACTGGCTTTTCTTCATTTACTGGAACCCTTGGGCAAAAAAAAACAAACCGGAGTTGCTGCCATGGTACACCTTGAGGTAGCAATCCAGTGCAAGCAGCTTCTAAACTGTTTCAATACCCTCTTGAACAGATGAAAGCATCTAACAGTAATTAACCGCTGCACTTTCCCATAATTGCTTTGCATATCTAGACTTCAGAATTATCGGGGGTCGCTCTTTCTGACTTTTAGCTAGCTGCAGCTTGTTAGGAACGTTAATGTTACAGTTTTGTAAAGCCAGGAAGAGTAAGTGGTAACTTAAATCGTTCCTTTCGGATGCTGATACAAGGATAGATTGAGAATGTGCTGTTTCTGTTCATTTACATTTTAGAATACATTTTAGATTTAGAATCCAATTCAGGAAGACCTAAAGTTCCAATGCCATTGTAGAGAAGGCATATGACAGTGGAGTAACAAATTCTTACTGCCATTGCATGTTAAAAACAAACATTTTCCTTCCTCACAGAGCCCACACGGACATTAGCATGGCAGCCTCCATTAAGTTTGTTTGTTTTGTTTACCCTACTTTAATTTTAACACCAGAAATGACAAGGACCATGAAATGGTGTTGTTCTGTTTACAAGAGTCATTACACACTTGGGAACTAAAAAGGCACAGAGAGAGAGAGAGAGAGAGAGAGAGAGAGAGAGAGAGAGAGAGAGAGAGAGAGAGAGAGAGAGAGAGAGAGAGAGAGAGAGAAATGGATTTTTATTTTTCTTTACAATTTTTACTGCCATCCTTTTAACTCAATAATGAAACGCTGAAGGGGAAATAATTCCCTTACGCAAATATAGACCGGTCTTCAGAGCCGTAAATTGTATTGCTAAATGCTATAAAAAGCCCCGGGGGAATCCTTGAAGAAAGGGAAGCAAGGAATGGGCTCTTGTGCACATGCCTTGAGCAAAACCCTTTTCTGAATCATGCTCTACATTGAATAGGTTCTGTGTGAGAGTTAGTTTACCCTGGTTTGTTCTTTAATATGCTTAACCATGTTTTCACTGTGCTTTTATTACACTTTGCTGTGCTTTTGCTATGGGAAACCTTTATAAGAGTTTGTCTTTGACTGTGGAAGTATCACCTTTAACAGGAAGTTTATTTTCACTCCTGACCTATAAAACACAAAAAGGAGAGGGTTCAGCATATTCACAGTTTTAAGTGAACGAGTGCTATGATGTTTTCAAACCACATTTTGTTCATTTTTGGATTCTTGACAATCTTAATGCAGTGTCACCAAGCACATTCTAATATGATATTCATCATCATTTGCTCTCTCAAAGTTAAATGTTGCACATGACTGATGTAATATGTAATTATAACTGTCGACTTGCTGTCTCCCGGGTCCCTCTAGAAAACAAATTAGCTGAGGCAACTCAATGAGGCTTTCTTGGTGTGTAAATTTTTAAGAAATACATCTCTGCTAAAACAAGTGTATACCAAGATAGTGCCTTGGTATTCCTCTGGCTTTGAACAAACTCAGCCCGCTGGTTATTTTAACATTTCTTAAAATCTGTTTTAAAAATAATAAAACGCTGAAAATCCAAGTTGCAAATTAAGTAATGTATTAATGTATGTACCTTTATTGGGACAACTAACAATGGTTTACAATCCAATCGATTCATTAAAAAAAAAAAAAAAAAACTTTTAAAATATACCCAAGTTGGCAGCCAACCTTCTAGCAAAATACATAAATAAATAAATAAATAAATAAATAAATAAATAAATAAAGAAAAACCTTGTGCAACCCGAAATGTTTTTCAAATCTATGAACTTGACTAGGCATAATATACGACCTCCTGAATTAGTTTAAGGTCCCTAATTGCTCTGATAATGATGCTGGCACCTGTATCTGCACTTACTCCATGTGTTAATTTAATTAAATGTCTTTCAGACAAGTGTAACCATTCTTATGTTCTCCAAGATTCAGTAAATATGGCCAAATGTTTCTGTTCTATCACCTAACAGAGACCCCCGACAGAGAAGCGAGTCAGTTGGAATACTTGCTGTAGCTGCTGGTACGTGTGTGGAATATGAAGTGTGTCTCCCAAAAATGGATTCACACGCCTGTGAAAGTGGAGGCATGACAGCGGAAAGTTTAGCGGAAAGTACTGCACTGCTGTTTTTTTTTTTTTCTTTCTAGTAGCTAAAAGTGTAAAAAGGATGAACTCAAGCTATTTCTTTCATGTGCTCTGATTTACTGTACTGTGTTTATGCTTTCTCAGGAAAGCCGAAAAATTGACTCAAAACACTTCCTTTATTCACTAGGGTATTCTAAACCTAGTTTATTTTTAAAACAGTTTCATTTTTTTTCTTTTTTTTATTTCACATCCATACACCCGCCTCACTCTGGCAGCTTTCTTGTTACTCTTTACAAGGTTGCTATGGTTCACTGAGCAACAGCAGTCGCCACAGTCCACAAACTTCTTGTAGTAAGTGGATAGGAACAAGACAACTTTTCACCAAAAAAAAAAAACATTCCCCCACCTGCAATATCCTCCAAATAACCGTGTTACCTGCATACGTGAAGTAAAAATGAAACTTTATAAACAAAAAGGACAATGATTACTACATACTCTTTCCAAAATGATTTAGTGAGAAAAAGACACCAGATCAAAGGTCTGGAGCTAGGGGGGGCAGAGAGAAAGCGGGAGTGTATTCTGCAGAAGAAGGAGCTCATTCTTTAGCCCAGAGCGCTGCTTGCTGTGGGTGGTGGTGAGGTTAGAGGGTTATGGGGTTAATGAACATTCAACCGCAACACAGAATTATCGCAAGTCTCCATAATTGTAACCGGTACTATAACACATCTCCAGTAGCCCCGTTTCCCGTTCAAATCATGGCACACTCACGTTCATTAATATTTTCTAAATACTTCTGTCCCAGCTGGTAATCATTTTGGAGATTGTTTACAATCCTGACACCCTGATTTATTGGCACTCCACTAAACAGCCCCATTAACTACATGACTCGCCATTTTTTAGATCTTTGCCACAGTAAATTGTTCCCAAACCATAATGGTTTCCCATTTGCATGGTCATTTTATAGATCACCGTGATTTTATCATGCACATTGAAAAAGTGACCAGTTTATAACATCATCTGACCACCAAAGGTCAGGAGCAGAAATGGCACTAGATGACTGCTAAGCTTGTATAATGTCTGCTATGCTTTGCCCCTGCAGTTTACTGCAGCAACGTTCTGAAAGAGTACTGTGCTCATGCTGATTGACTTTTGGTTTAGGTAATTTTAATTGAGAAAGCACTCAGCCTGACCAGTCTCAGGGTCTGAGAAATTGCTTCAGTGGGCGGGGCCTAGGCTGCAGTCTGTGACACGTGGGCTAGTGCTTCTGACTGGGTGTGGCCAGTGTGGTAATAAACTCAGTGTCCAACTGACTTTTCTAAAATGCAGGACACACCTAGATACTACAGAAATCTTAACAATGAGCAACCTATTTTCGCCCTGACTACGGTTTACACTTTGAGATTTAAAGGATTGGACTTGTGCAATCAGTCACATTTATATAGCACCTTGCAACTAATCATTACAACACAAACCAGCATTTAACCCAGTATTTGTGTCGACTCAGCAGGTCTGAGACCTGGGCTACCTATGAGAAACTTGAATACAGCACAACCCCTTCAGGAAAAGTAGATGTTGTATGCAACTAAACTAAATTATGAATAGTATTTTTTTTCCCCCTTTAACTTAAATATTATCAATTTAGAAACACGAGCGATACAAAGAAGCAGTGCTGGTATCAAATGCTTTATTTTTTAATTTATTTTATTGTATTGCTCTGGAAACATTGCTAATGGAAATTATTACAAAACCAGAGCTTCACTTTGTGTTTATCCTGTAATAGCTGTTCAAACAAGTGTCTGTTCCTTTTAAAAGCACATGATAATGTAAACATATGACCTTAGCTCTCTGTTTCTCGATCAAATTGAATTCGTTCTGCTCCTTCTTCAAGCACTACTGTTACACTGCACAGCACCCTTACCAGCTGACTGCAGCTCTCAATTTTCTTTCAAAACATTGACAGAAATGTCATTTCATTAAGATTAAATGTGTCTCGAGATTCTCCAATTGTTTAGTCTAGCAGCAAATCAACCAGAAAGACGACTAGAAACTGCTCTTTTCTTGATAATGAGATATGTTTAAACCACATAAGCCATGTTTAGCTAGCTATAACACAAGCTAAATATTTTTAACCGATTATGCATACATTACACTGAACAATCTGGCAAGCTACTTGAATAGTACCGTATGTTCCATGTTAGGTGGCTTATTTGGTTTAGGTGAAGACCCCAGCAACCTGTAGGGTGCCATTTTAATCCAAGCGTTAAAATAATTACCTTTACACTGTGTCTCATTAGATCCCTCCAGATGCCATCAAAAGTAGTAGCCTCTCATTTTAAAAGCTATGTTGCCATATGAATCCTCACAGAGCATCTCTAAAATAGGCTGACGGCAAATTGAATACCTGTTTGACTTTTTTTTTGGATGGAGAGCCTTTATAAATGAGAAAAAAAATCCTGTTGAATTTTCTTGCAGTTTCCAAATATGTTTAGTTTAAATGAAGAATCCCTGTTGTTTACTTGCTCTTTTGTAATTATTATACTGCGTGTAAACATTTCTTGGGAGTTTTTAAAACTAAAATCTCTAGTGCCGTAGAGAGCTTCTCAGCCACCGCTGTGTTTGCTGCTTACAACATTAGCTTTGAAAACTATGAGGAATTTACAGTAAGGGGGATTCGACTAAGATACAGAGTACACAACCGTACCTCATAAGCATTCTGTGTCTACAGATAAACGTGATCTTCTTGGGTTAATTAACTAGAGATCTGGCAATGCTCCCAACGGATAGCTTTACATGGCAGACGTGTACTGCACCCTGACTTAACTGAGAGTGTGTGTGTCTGCATGCTCTGTGCTGTAGGGGGAGATTTACACAGGAAAGCTTACAACAGGAGCGTGCAACGCTGCAAACTTAACTTCCCTAACAACACTGACTGCTGGATAAAAGATATTCCAAGTTCAGGATGGATCTTTCAAATGAAACAGATTAAAACAAATACTCCTCTAGGAGGCAGGAAGACAAACGCTAATTAAGCCCTAGAGCGAAAAAAAAAAAAAGTATATTGTGACAACATTAAGGTCTAGGCATTAAGCTTCCCCCAACATCTGCTGCACACTGAAACACTCACCAACTTCTCCATCTTTTCATTCAAACAATACCCCCATAGAGTAAAAAAGGACTGCAGCTCCAGTAACCTGACCTAGGCTTGTTGTATATGACCCAAATGTTTATACATCATTAATAAAAAAGAGAATCAAAACAAAGAACGCATACATTGGTTCAGGGAAACGTTTGCATAGCTTGGCTCTACCGTCACATGAACTCTGAAAACAGAAACAAATGGAAAGTGTGCAACATAGGAACTGAACCATGTCATAACTGCACTTTCAGACATTACTCCTACCAGAAAACAAGCCACCTAACAGACCTCCCAACACTTACAAATGGGTTATCTATTAATAGTTAGGCATATTCCTCCACAAATATTTTATACCACAACAGTTCTGTTTATCCCTTTCATTCCTTAGTGTCATCGGAAATCACGCTGGAACCTCATGGGACTCCTAGGAACCAGGCCTTTTTTATTATATATATTATAATATATATTTTTCAAATCCTATTTGTAAATTGTATTATTTACAACCTTGCACCATAACTTCAAAACAGTCAATCAAAAATATAAGGTCAAATTAACCAAGTAGACAAATGTACATTGTACACCGACGAAGGCACACCACAACTTTAGTTTCGTATACGTTTTTTTTAATTATATTACATTACTGTAGTTTACTGGTCTGCTGTTTTGAGTGGAGTTATCTTGAATCGACTGGAATAGACTGACCAAGGTATCAATGCATACTCCACTGCCTTATGATAAACTGTGACAAGTTTATCAATGCTGCAATTTAAAAGAGAATTATGAGAAAGCTTGTGTCTACTGTAATGGCATCCCTTTCATTGGTATGTGTATGAGAAAACAGCTCTGATATAAGAGAGATAGAAATGTGTTATGATGTTTACTGTATGAAGGACTTACATTTTGGTTTTGAATGTGTGGTTAGATATAATGGTTAATAAACATGTGGGACAGAGAGCGTCTCAATGGTGAGACTAGGAGGCAAAGCCATACCCCCTTTCTCAATCCTGTCCCAACGGCATTACTCCACACCACCTGCTTGTTGGCTTACATTTTTCAGACAAGGTGAACACAGTGAAGTATTTATATCAAGTAAAAAATATTGGTAATCGAATTTCAGGAAGCCACCAAAATAGTACAAGTTGACACTGACAGCACCTATCGTGGTACTTGATTTATAAAGTCGTGGGCCTGAGATTAAACATTTCTCCTCTACATTAAAGAAGCAAATCAGGTCCATAGGAGCCAACTGTCTATTAACCCATTATGAAATCGGGAAGCTTATGTTTCCAGATAACCCAACGCCAATTCCTTTCAGTATGATGCAGTCGGCGTCCTCATGCCAAAATCCTTTGCACATGTATAGACAATTACACCTAATTTTCATCCCAAATTGCTTCCTGCAATGAAGAGTGGACATCATTAAGAAACTTTCTCCATTTCCCTTACAAAGAGATCTTAAGTATCATTTCCAAGAGGATAGAAGTTGAAGACAATTTCTCATGTGTTCCAACTGATAAAATCATTACACCCACACTGTTCATTTCAAAAGAACAAGGGGAAAATGCTGTATACCTTCTATGGGCATATAAAACAGTTGGACGCCCCTTTAAAACCACAAGGAATCATTTTACAAGGTGAGGCACTCAAGGAAGACATAGTACATCAATGCACTTACCGGAGCTGAAGAATCATTATAACTAAGTCATGAACATAGGCTGCAAATAATATCTGCATAACAGAGGATAGGTGCATTGTTAGTAAATGAATAATATTTTGGATACCACTGGTTTCGAGAGACGGGTTGCTCATTAAAATCCTTGGCATATTTTTAAAGAGGAAACAATTATCTATTCAGGGATAGCAAGATATTTAGTGAGCAAGTAGTCTGAGTGAAGTTATCCGGCAATAAACTCCCTATCCCCAGTTGTACTGCTTCCCTAGAAAAAGGGTACTATTCTACTTGTATCTTGCTCATTAAAATAGTTAGCATATTTTTAAAAGAGGAGATGATTACCTATTCAGAGATACCAGGGTATTTAGTAAGTAAGGGGTCTGAGTGAGGAAAAATGGGCAATACAATCCCCACCCCTAGTCTTATAAATTGTTTGTTGTTTCCAAACTTCTGAACATTACTGTATATGTAGTTGTGTCTTTAGATGTATTTGGCTGTGCTTTGTGATTCCGTGGCATGAAATATGCTCTACATTGCTGGTGTTATTCACAGAATTTCAACTCAGGGTTGTAAAGCCTTTCTGTGCACCTTAGCTCTAACGTAATGAGCCTTCACTGGCGCCAAAGAAAATATCAGTATTTGTTTTGTTAATACTTGGCATTGCTTCGTCTGAAAATAACAAAGCCGGACAGTTTTGTGTTCTGTCTGCAACACTTGCCTCAGTCTGGAGTATGGCAGATCTCTGCTCCTTGGCAGTGAGAGACTCCTTGAGCACCTCGATGTGTTGCTTGCAATCCGAGTTTTGATTGGTCAGTGTCTCAAGCTTGGTTTGTAAGGCAAGGAGTTCAGATTCCTTTTTTGACAGCTCTTGTTTTAACTGGTCAATCTGGGAAAAAAAGAAGGAAAATACTGTAAGAGTGGGCAAAAAATAGCACTTGCTTATTCCACATCACTCACACACATCAACGTGTAAACAGCAGAAAGTCAAATCACTGTTTGAACTAGTTTTTTCATTTTAAAACATTTAGGAGACATACATGCATTTCACTGACATCAAAAAAGACAATAGAAATACATGTTAGAACAAAAAAATAAGAGGTACATTCAAATATTTGGCAGGCTTTGTGGCGAACACAACAGACAGATGCAAAGCCAAATTAGATTTCTACTCATTTGGATTTCTTTAAGGATCACAGTCATTCTTGTCACCGTATCCTGCCAAAAATGTGAACTTAAAAGCAGAGGCTATATACTGTAAAAAGATACTGTATGTTATTCCAGATTAACCCAGCAGACACTTCAAAACAATAACATCCAAAAACAACATAGCCGATAATCAGCTTGAAGCATAAAGGTACTACTGTATAGTCTACTATCCAGGGGCGTTGACAGTGGGCTTTTTGGGGGTCTGAAGACTGCACAGTATTCCTCAAGGACCCCATAGAAAAGTGAGTGGTGCAGTCATCCTAAAAAAATAAAAACATGCACTGTGTTCATCAGGATTTTATCCTGAAGCACAAGCACCCAGAGATAAGCACAGAAAGGACGTTAAGGTTTACTTGCTTTCTTTATTGTCCAGCAGGTGGCAAGGACTAATACAGAATACTCTACATGTATAATGGGTACAGAGGATGGCTGAGACCAAAACAGATTGCAGGTGTAATATGTTGAGTGCCCAGTAGGGGGCATAAACACAACAAAGGCTTCTGCATAGTTGATTCCACTCCTTACTCAGCAACACTACTCCTTGAAGAATACCGCTCTATCCGTTTGCCCCAGTAGTGCCTTGCATTAATTCAAATCATTCATAAGAAAATAAACAAAATATATTGTCTGGTTTCACAGACCTTGATTAGCACTAATCCTGGACAACCTTTCTTAAGAAAACACAGTCCAAGATTAGTGCCAATCATGGCCTGTGAAACCAGCAGCATGAATACAGAATACGGAAAATATATCAAAAGCGCATTCATAGTCTTATAATAAATTATGCACATCTTACAGCATATATATATATATATATATATATATATATATATATATATATATATATATATATATATAGCTGAATTGGACTTAAAATAGAAAGCTTCCCTTTTTCAAATTATTCCAATTCTGATTTCTGTAATCAACATAAGAAAATAAACACAGGCCTCCTGTCTTGCACATGGTGCGTGCAAGTGTTCATTTCAAAGGTCAATAGTCTGCCTGATGTACTGAGGAGGATTATAGCACCAAAGCTGTTATTAATGAAAAGCCCATTGTTAAACATCACTAGTCCCAGATCTCTTATCTGAGAAACCTTTCTTCAACAATCAGTGTGCTTCTCTTTGATTTATCAGTTCTCAATCTGCAGCCACCGCCACTGAAAGACGAGACGGAAAAAGAAGATCCACTTGATGACCGAATAATAAATACCATTTAAAAGGCTATAGGATGAATGATGGAACCTGTACCTTTGGGGAACATATTGAAAGGCAGCACAGTGTTGCTGAAAGAGTCCGAGTCAGCGGAATCTGATCACGCCAGCCAATTAACTGTCAAGTGGATGTGAAAAAGATCAAGAACGTTCGTTTTAATATACTAATCACTTTGTACTTACCAGGGGTCCGTATTTGAGTACTTTGATAAATATTCATTACCCCCGAAAAAAAGAAAAAAGAAACCCTCAGATTCATTACTTTGATTCTGCAATTGATTCAATTAATTGCAAAGAAGTTGGCAGAATGGTGGCTGCAGTCGGAAGACTGACTGGGCGTCATGCCAGCGGAATTGGAAACAAGAAGCGTAGTTGCTACTAATGTAAAGCTACCCTTCCACATGTAGGTTTGTAGGTAGTGTACTGTAGGTAGGATGTTTTAAAAATATGAAACCTTAAGTTTTCTAGCACAGTATAAAGATAATGTTTTTGCGTTGAAAATTGTAGTGAGGCACGGGGGGAAAAACTGTACTGGTCTGTACAGGTGAGAGAGTTCATAAAAATATTTGCGTATGGGTTTTGAACCAATGTAACAGGATGCAAACTTTAAACAGCTGTTGTATGCTAATTCCAAAATTATGAACATATTACGGCTGAGAACTTGATATCAAGATTATGAAAAGGCCATTTCCTGATTGGGAAAGGTTATTTCCAAGAACACACCAGTGTTTTTTTTTTTTGGGTGGAACCCAAAATATCGCTGCCATCTGTTTCTGGATTATGAAAATAGCACCGATTAAACAAAAAGAAAATAAAAGGTAAAATGAATAATGCACTGCAGACAACTCCCCACGTTAAAACCGTGTGTCTGTTTCTGCCATAAATGCACTAACCACTCACAAAATTTGAAGGCGAGCTTCACACAGATCTACGACAGGAGGGTGTAAATTAATCTAATTTCTGCATAATTAATAATAAAACAGGATACATTTGGCTGCTGCAGTTCTATTGGGTCACATTGGTGTTATCGGCTGTAAGCAGTACAGTGAGGCCATGCCTAAAGAAAGTGTTCTGTCAGTAAACCTGTCTACGTGGTGACCTGCTCTTAACAGCCAGTAAACCCCAATAAATAAAGGGCAATGGCAAAAGAACATTGAATAAGCAGCCACACATGGTCACTTCCTTTGCTAAATTCAGGCTTCACTGTTACCGTACCTTGTTTTTCATAAACTTCGAATGGTTCTTGTACACCTCCATCTGCTTCATTTCTTCTTCTCGGTCTTCTGTGTTCAGCAAACCGTTAGTCTTCAACATCTGGATTTCGTCTTCAAGATCCCTTAAATTCCTCTCAAGTGATGCGATTTTGGTATCCTGTTGTTCATCATAAATTATAAAATACAAAAAAAAAAAAAAAAATGTAAAAAATCAGCTACTGTAATACTGGGACAAACAGGTCCTACACACTGCAATTCTTAAGACTCACAGGCCCAAAATACACAGTCAAGGAACATCATAGCAAACCTGCAGTAAATTTGCAAAACTGACCAGCATCAATTAATAACCAGCATTTCCTTGCATGTTCTGTGTGTGGTGCAGAGATACCCATAACACTTTTGGCTTCCTGAAGATGAAAGACAATCCTATCTAGATTGCACCTCCAAACACTTCACTAGTTTGAAATAATAATAAATGGACTTTCAAACACAATGCGTTGCATCTCTTTCCTGCCAAGTGCTTGGAGAGAAAGCCTTTAATGCTCTACACTGAAGTCCACGTTCATGATAGGAAGAGAATTATCGGACAGCATTCATATCTGGCGCATTGTGCTGAAAGAATTTATTCGCATTGATCAGCAATGAGCCTCTTTCTTTTGTCTTATTCAAGACACAAACAATACAATGCCTCCTCTTCGTGTTCACTGTTACATAATTAATACGATGCCCTCTTATGAAATGTCTTTTTAATGAAGGAAAACAAGACACCTTATTATTAATACACATGAATCACTTTCAAAAAGTGGGGTTTGAAAAGACAACACTGACAGGTTATTGATTACAGAGTTATTGAAAATGACAGCACTTCTGCCTCAACTAGAGAAACCTGAAACACTAAGGAACCTACAGTGCCTTGCGAAAGTATTCGGCCCCCTTGAACTTTGCGACCTTTTGCCACATTTCAGGCTTCAAACATAAAGATATGAAACTGTAATTTTTTGTGAAGAATCAACAACAAGTGGGACACAATCATGAAGTGGAACGAAATTTATTGGATATTTCAAACTTTTTTAACAAATTAAAAACTGAAAAATTGGGCGTGCAAAATTATTCAGCCCCTTTACTTTCAGTGCAGCAAACTCTCTCCAGAAGTTCAGTGAGGATCTCTGAATGATCCAATGTTGACCTAAATGACTAATGATGATAAATAGAATCCACCTGTGTGTAATCAAGTCTCCGTATAAATGCACCTGCACTGTGATAGTCTCAGAGGTCCGTTTAAAGCGCAGAGAGCATCATGAAGAACAAGGAACACACCAGGCAGGTCCGAGATACTGTTGTGGAGAAGTTTAAAGCCGGATTTGGATACAAAAAGATTTCCCAAGCTTTAAACATCCCAAGGAGCACTGTGCAAGCGATAATATTGAAATGGAAGGAGTATCAGACCACTGCAAATCTACCAAGACCTGGCCGTCCCTCTAAACTTTCAGCTCATACAAGGAGAAGACTGATCAGAGATGCAGCCAAGAGGCCCATGATCACTCTGGATGAACTGCAGAGATCTACAGCTGAGGTGGGAGACTCTGTCCATAGCACAACAATCAGTCGTATACTGCACAAATCTGGCCTTTATGGAAGAGTGGCAAGAAGAAAGCCATTTCTTAAAGATATCCATAAAAAGTGTCGTTTACAGTTTGCCACAAGCCACCTGGGAGACACACCAAACATGTGGAAGAAGGTGCTCTGGTCAGATGAAACCAAAATCGAACTTTTTGGCAACAATGCAAAACGTTATGTTTGGCGTAAAAGCAACACAGCTCATCACCCTGAACACACCATCCCCACTGTCAAACATGGTGGTGGCAGCATCATGGTTTGGGCCTGCTTTTCTTCAGCAGGGACAGGGAAGATGGTTAAAATTGATGGGAAGATGGATGGAGCCAAATACAGGACCATTCTGGAAGAAAACCTGATGGAGTCTGCAAAAGACCTGAGACTGGGACGGAGATTTGTCTTCCAACAAGACAATGATCCAAAACATAAAGCAAAATCTACAATGGAATGGTTCACAAATAAACATATCCAGGTGTTAGAATGACCAAGTCAAAGTCCAGACCTGAATCCAATCGAGAATCTGTGGAAAGAACTGAAAACTGCTGTTCACAAATGCTCTCCATCCAACCTCACTGAGCTCGAGCTGTTTTGCAAGGAGGAATGGGCAAAAATTTCAGTCTCTCGATGTGCAAAACTGATAGAGACATACCCCAAGCGACTTACAGCTGTAATCGCAGCAAAAGGTGGCGCTACAAAGTATTAACTTAAGGGGGCTGAATAATTTTGCACGGCCAATTTTTCAGTTTTTTATTTGTTAAAAAAGTTTGAAATATCCAATAAATTTCGTTCCACTTCATGATTGTGTCCCACTTGTTGTTGATTCTTCACAAAAAATTACAGTTTCATATCTTTATGTTTGAAGCCTGAAATGTGGCAAAAGGTCGCAAAGTTCAAGGGGGCCGAATACTTTTGCAAGGCACTGTAAGAGGATTTAACACAACTGAACAGAATCCCCTTCCATTCTTCTATTTTACAAAAAGCCTCTGCAAAGCTTTGTTGATGCTGCAGTTCTGCATCGAGTTCTGTACACAAGCCCTGCATAAGAGTCACTATTTTCAGTATGCTTCTGTTCTAATGCAAATCAGTCAAAGAAGTGCTAATTTACAGTATCCTGCTACTATCTCTACTGAATCATTTGAATTAGTATTTGGTTATGCTGATCTCAGCTCTACTTCTTTAGCTCAATGCATTTTTATTAAAAATAAATAAATAAACTTCATTCTTTACAGCATTTATTTTCAGATTGCAGTAGTGCAATTACTAAATGAACACAGAATGTTTATTATTGATGAATAATCTTTCCTGTTTACTTCAAGTGTTTCTCTCTCTTGAAAAAGCTTGACGATCTCAAACACTCACACTACAAACAAAACTGTAACTGCAAACAGAGGATAAAAAAGAGAGCGCCAATGGCATGCAATCTAATTGTTTGCGTCTTGTATAAACATTCGGAAAATATCAAGACACAAGACAATTGTTGAGTGTATGTTCATAATCAAACCACGCCCATCTGAGGAATGCTGAGAAACATCAAAGAGCATGCAAAAAAGACACTGTTTTATTCTCATAAAGAATTCTTAAAGGTGCAGCACTTCTATTAACACGGGGAAGATATTTAAAGAATAATAGAAGGCTAGACATTGATCCTGAAATGGAAAAGGGCAACTATGAACAATAGCATGCATAGTTATTGGTTCTCTCCATCCAAATCTGTAAGCAACAAGTTATAATCATCTACAGAGATTCAGGATTATTATATAGGGTATTTAACTCATTCAGCACCAAGTATGTTTACAGAGAGACTACTCTAGTATACTGTAACTAATTAAACCGTGTCTCATTGTGATAAATTAATAGTACAGCTATGGCCAAAAGTTTTGCACCACCCTACAGAATAACTAATTTTGCTTCATAAAGTCAAATGAAACCTGATGAATAATGTTATGTTTAACATATTGAATTACATACAGTTTTGTAATTTTCCTGTATACTTAACAAAAAACTGACAAAAATAAAAAAATGTGACATTTCGAAATGTAATATGACATACTGTACTACGATTCTGGCTTCCGGTAGATTTTTGCGAGATCATTTTGTAGTTTAGTTGATTAAATGATGTTAAATAAAAGACCTACATTATGTTCATATAGTTTTTTTTTTTGTTGTTGTTTTTTTTTGTAATTATGTCTCAATCCTAAAATTCTAGGTGATTCTAAACTTCTGGCCATAGCTGTAGGCATAGATGCACAGTATTCGTTTACGATTAGTTTACAGTTTACTGGTCTACTGTTTTGAGTGCAGTTATCTTGCTGCAGTATGACCTGTAAACAGCTCTACGCTGCTGAAAGAGTTAGGAGCATTGTTGTGTTTGGACACAGCACATTAATTAGCCTATTTGTCCATGCATTTGCTTAAGCTCAGAAGCAACACTGCACATTTAAAAGTATTCAGCAATTTGGAAAGGAGAAAATGTGGTTAAACTGTTCAAAAGTAATCAGTTTTTCAAAAAGTGAAAGAAAAACATCAGCTTCACAAAAAGCAAACCGCTAACATACTGTACCTGCCATATTACATCAGGATCAAAACAGAACAGAGGGGCTGTTTTCTGCAAAAGTTACACAGTATGAATAGCAGCACAGTTTTATTGTCATTATAACATCTTAGCATCGTATTGTTAATGAATGATATGTTAGTGTGAGCCCAGGTGTGCTTCTAATAAAGCAATACAAGCTGACAAAGAGTTTCATTAGGTTATAACCTAAACTCCAAGTGTATTTAGAATAACATGTGGGGCCCCCTTGCCAGGAAACCCAACCACATGACCAGATATTCAGATATTCACAGGGTTTTCTGCATTTTTATATCGATTGTGTACGTAATGTGCTACAGTGCACTGCATGTGCAAGACTGCATGTTAAGTACACACTAGCATACTGTAATATGGTGTGCGTATACTGCACAGAAAAAACATATCACTCAAGTAACTATTTGGCTTAGTGTACCCTTGACAAAAAATAATGTTTTCTTTACAAACCTCAAATCATAAACAGGTGGTTTTGTTTAATTTGTTCCTAAGTGTTAAACATTGGTCTTGTGTGACATTTAATAGCATGGCTTGGGGCGCATTTGCTTCCTTCTGCTCGAAGGGGTTTAAACACCTACCTTCCATTGTGCGAGGCTCGCTATACATGTCACAAAAACTTGGCTATCACTAAACAAATTCCATTTCTAGTTTGTATGTAAAAATTGATATGAATCAGTGGCAGCTATTTCGGTCTGGAATGGATTCAACTTGTGCCTCTTGGGTAAAACCCTAAACCCCCGGCTCCACCCAATCCTGTGGAAAAACAGCACAGAATTCCAGATAAACCTATTTCTCTTTTGTCCCTGCCTTCAACTGAGATTACAGTAAATTCCTGATGAGAGTTTACTATTAAACGTACAGTAGCAGCTATACATTGCTATAACCACACTACACCGCCTGCAGTACCTCCCAATGTTTCTTCTTCAGAAAGTGTCTTCTGAAGTTCCAATCCTAGTTTCTGTCTCTTCTTTAACCCTCCCACAAATGTGAAGTTCTCAAACAAGTCTCTAGATTTTTTTCAGTTTGGCGCTGAAGATCTTAATAAAGAGTTGGACGGAATATTCGGAGAAGGGACAGAGAAAATAACCTTTGTGCCAGGAGATAAAGGGTCAGAACTTTCACTGTAGGCACCTTTAATGTATTTTGTTATTTTAAATTTAATCAAATGTGTGATTTGGCTCCACTGTTCCCAGCTAGTGTTACCATTTTCCAGCCACACCCTGAAGCTTCACTGAGCACTTCCATTGATTCTCAGCTGCAGCCAATCAAGCATCGAAAGAAAAGCAAAACCCTGCGCCATCACGGAAACAAAAACGAACAACAGAGAACCTTATGTGTTGGACATAACTAAGAGGCAGGAGGGTGCCTGTTTGAATAAATTGTACATGCCATGACCCCTTTGAGGACGGGGGAGGCAGTGCTGCAAGTGTTTAAAAATGTTTTACCAAGATAAGCTGTTTGAGATGACGACATCCGGTTTACAGAAGTGTCCTGGTGTGCTTGTCTATATTGGGGGCAGGGTACTACAGTATCTTCCTATAAGCACTCATTGCAGAATCTATGGACTAACTGGAGAAGTAGGGCTGCATTTCCTATTGAGAAAGGATCACTTATGGACCCTGACTCAATTCCTTCTACTGCGTTCTGACATTATTTAAAGGATCTCTGCAAATCTGGCAGACAGCTGAACCAGGAACCTACTTGGGCAACTCTTCTCAATTAGGTCCCTCCATCACGTCTCTCACAGAAGAGTGTACAATATAGAATATATTTATACACATGGTAATGTCATGGAAATAAAAACATATCTTGCAGATTAAATACACGCAGTTACAGTAAAACTTGTAATACCCCTGTCTAATTGCACCAATTGTAAAAAACGTCCTCCAAGTCTGGATTTGGGAAGCAAAGTGAGAAATACCCCAGAAACATCCTTAATGAGAAGCAGAACGTTTGAAAGGAGCGCAGTCTCATATCATCGTGTATAAACTTTTCAACATGTGCAAGTGCACAGCTGAATCGATACTATAGTGCTGACACCCAAATCAAAAGGCTTGAACCAAAAGGAATTCTTCCATGTGACACATTAGTAACAAATTGAATGATGTTTTAAATTAACCAGTCAATTGAGATTTTCTATGATATGCATCCAACTCCCTATCCAGCTGAACCCTGAAATATCTGAAGAATTTAAATGAGAAACAATGCTTATGATGGAAACATCAGAAGTGGTTTTTAAACTGCTCAAAGTAAAATAAAAATACTTGGCTTTGTCTTTATTTGATTTATAACCCTTTAAGGAAACATTCAATTCTTCATTATTCATTCACCCTAAGCTCTATTATTTGCTGTAATTAAACCACAATTAAGTTTCTTTTTTTATTTTTTTTTATTACACTGACCCTTCTGCAACAGACCAGAGAGCAAACTCAACTGGCTAAGCTATTGTGGTTGAATACGCCATGGTGAAACCAGTTTGTAGTGCATCTGTTTAACAGACTGACAATATACAGTAATGTAGTCACATTTCTTCATTGCAATACAATAGGTTGAGATTAAAAGTGCTTCTCATAATAATACTCACATGCCAGAGTAAACATATTTTGTGTACATTATACTGTATACAAAAATTATAATAATAAAATAGAATCAACATTATGGAATAATGACATCAGGCTATCTTCATTTCTTTACAGCAATTTAGTGTTACTGTACCATATATATTGTAAGCAAGCAGTAGGGTTAGAAAATATGTATGTACAGATGTGTGTGATCTGTACTATTTAAAACCAGCAAAGTATGTTCCTTAACAGAGTTCAGTTAGGCTTAATTGGGGAACAGAGTTCAATCTTAAACGGTGGTGTTAGAGTATTAGAAGAATCTATAATACCAAGGGTCACTTTGATAGTGTGTGATCTATTAAAGGATTTACTGTGCATTCGTCAATATGTATATATATATATATATATATATATATATATATATATATATATATATATATATATATATATATATATAGCATTACCCAAATATTATCGGGAAGCATCACATACAGTAAAATAAGAGTCTGACAAATGTTGCGCATATATATATATATATATATATATATATATATATATATATATATATATATATATATATATATATATATACACTGCTTTAAAAACAGAAGATAGCCCTTTAAATCAGATTGGAGGTAGTGCAATACCACTTCAAGATGTTTCAGTGCAACACTAGAGCAGCAGCAGCAGCAGAACAACAGAGCAAAATGACAGTTTAATAGAGTTCAGGATGCAGATGCAACCAAGACTGAGAGAGGCCTTACCTTCATTTCAATGACAGTCTGAAGAGCTTTCATCTTGGCAGGTTCTTGCTGAACTGTGGTTCTCCTGTGCAGCTCCTGTGGAGGGACCCGATAGAAATAAGCTTGACGGCTCATCCTCTCCTCACTTTCAGTTCCACACGAAACAGATGCACTCTCAGAAGCAAGGAGTAAATAAAAAAAGCTTGTTTGGTGTTTTCCAGCTACATAAATAAAAGGGCCTAAACACTACAAGTGCATCCGCTCGTAATCCCTCTTCAGAAACTGCTGCAGTCTCTGTCTAACATTACAAACCAATTCTGCCGGCACATGCGCTATTTGCGAGCCTCTATCAATAATTAATGGCAAACTGTGTGACACAGACCATGGGTAATCATTCAGTCCATTTCATCTTACACTGCTGGCTCTTCGAATCCTCTTTTGTTCTTTCATGCAACTGAGTGTTCAAAGCACAAAAAGCTGAAGGCCAGTCTAGGTATTCTTCAATATGCTGATGAATTCAAGCAGATTTATTCCTGTTTTCTGGGGGAGTCTGCATAGTACAGTATGTGTATGAAAGGTGCATAGTGACTGTAAAGACCAGCCATGAATTATCCAATTCAGCTCTCAGAAATATATTTTTCTAAACTTTGCATTGAGAAATAACTCAGTAAAGCTTCACAGAAACATTACTCTGAGAACTTTTGTTATTCTGTAACTAGTATAGTCTTGATTTATTGTGGATTACAGAGTAGCACAGTACAGTACTGTACCCCCTTGGGATTTCTTGAAGATGGGGCGTCTACTTTCTTTTAGAAAGGATGAAACAAAGGAAACAGAAACAAATGAATGAACAAATTAATGAATGAATGAATGAATGAATGGTAAAGGAAAGTGTATCATGTCAGCAAGATCCCTCCTATCTCTCATTCATTCTCACTCGCTTGCACCAAATTGCAAAAGTTTTTTTATTTTTTTTCTCTAAGGGGATTACACTGCATGAAACTGTTCAAGACAGGAGTGAGCAAACTCTGCATTGCCTCGGAAAGCAGGAAACACAGCAAGTAAGCAGGCTGCTCCTCCCCTCTCTCATCCATTCGCATGCATGCATACAGGAGCTCAGGAATTAGACAGTCGGAATGCAGGACTTCTACACATAAAACCCCTTTACATTTTCATATATAGAAATTCCCCTATGTTTTCTACCCTCAAGGCAAAGTAGGAGGGCATGTAACAGGCATACAGAGCGAACATTGAAAACCAAAGAGCAGCACAGGCCACGAAAACAGCTTTAACTGCAAAGATCAGCTTCTAATTTAAAATCTAATTTAAAAAAAGCATGATTGAATCTTACAACACTTTATGAATGCACAGTGGTAATGCTTGAAACAATATATGGTTTCATATTCTTAGGAGGAATGACCCATCTTTAAAAACAAAAATAATAATGTATTAGACAAAACAAAATGCAGTAGCTACTATGTCTAAAACTTCAATGCATTAGCTCGGGGGAGTTCTCAAATAAAGAAGGCACGACACCACCCAAAGGCACAGAAACTGCTCTGAATAGTTATTCTAGTGAAGAAACTGGGGAATCGAAGAGGTACCGTAATCATTTATAGTAACTGCACTTAGTAACTGCTCCTAAAAGGTATACTGAACAGTGAGTGAATACACACTTTGCACACTTGGGAATCGTGCCAGCATACTGGTAAACCTCCCAGCCTTGTTTTGCCTTTCTGTAGCAGTCACAGTGCATGGATTTGACAACGATTGAGCCATAATTAAAATAAATATACATATATACTGTATATATATATATATGAATATAACTTAGATATTTTATTTGACATGACGTATTCAAAGAAACTACTAAAATATCCTGCTTCTTGTGTTATTAGGTTGTTACAGCATTATATACTGTACTTAGTGCCCTATTCAAACGATACAGCTATAATCCTCAAAAATAGGTTGGTGTGCGCTTTTTTTGAGGATGTCTGGGACTTCAACACCCGTTTTGAGTATGAGTTCAGACAGGGCCCATATACTGATCGATACATTAATTAACCATGTTTTCACGTACTGTAGTTCCTTGGGAATGAACGGATAGGAAAGGAGGATTGTCCAGTTGGTCTTATAAAGCACTTATCATTTTTTGTGTGTTTAGATTGTCTTTGTATCATTTTTCTGTACTTCACACGGCCTGGTGGGTTGCGGGTTGTAGCAGGGCTGGTGCCATGCACATAAGGAGGGGGTTTCTGCGATTATTTATTGTAAATAAGAGTGTTGTGATTGTTTAAATAAGAACAGGATTGGTTTTAACACGGAACCTGACGTTCTGCGTGTAGCAGCCTGCCTGCTGTGTTTATTTGCAGGAACGAGAAGACTGTGTATGTTTACCAGCTGTGAGCTCCTAATCAGCAGGTAGGCGTGGTGCAGCAGAGCGCCAGGAATAAAAGGGTCCCGATTATACAAATTACAGCTGCTGTAAGCCATAGGGGTGAGAGCGCTGCTGCTGCCGAATCATCGGTCTGTCTGTGCTGCTGAACGACCAGGAAACGAAGCGACCACTTCCAACGGTTTCGGGATAGCAGATCCCACCCAGTATAGCAGACGGGTGTGGAAGCAGGCCCTCCATTTGTTAGCGTAAGCCGCTTCCATGCCACCTTTTGCTTGATAGTTTTTGTACAGTGTTTATTTTGCCTTTGGTACGCCGGGCCGTACGTCCCCCGTGAGCTACCACTGCTGGGTTCCTGTACTCTGTAAATAAACCTGCGTGCCTGCGGAGCGTGTCAATCACAACCTTCTAATCTCAGTCTCCTGTCAATCAAGCTGCGACCTGAGATCCACATCATCCAGATCATTCAATACGTCAGGAAAGCAGTCATTTCAAGTACTCCTTCCATCACATGTAGCGAGTCCCCTGTTACACAGGTCTAATAAGACTTCTTCCATATGTTAGCAGTTACAGTAGTTCTTTAAGCACTGTCCCGGATCATTAATCAACTAGAGGGAATGCTCTCAAATGTACTGTCACTGCCCCACCTTTCAAACTGTCTTTGGTACCCCCAGATGATTAATGGCCCAGCACACAGAAACATCTAAGCAACTGTTTAAAAAAGAAATGTTCTACAGCGTGTAGTACGCAAGAGCCAGCAACAGTAATGTAGTTCTTAAGGCTAATACAAGGCTCCATGTCTCCACGTCTTCTCCAATGTAGCCCAAGGAAAACTACTTAACAGTCAAGCAAATCGGGCATACTGTACAAGTGTTTTTTTTCAATGAACCTTTTTATCCCGGATATGCATACAGGTGTTACAAATTGTTCTGTAGTTCTAATCACATATTTGTTTTATAGTATGATTGATTCTCCTTCAATAGTTCCACTTTAATAAAAGAATAAGTCTGAAAAGGAGAACAGTATCCTGGATATAAACCACTGGAGGGGTTTTGAGGATAAAACATTTTAAAAGGCCAACAAGATTATATAGAGAGAAAGATGTATTCATCTACAGGTGAAATCCAGTGGCAATCAACTGCAACATTTGCAGTCATTTTCCTTTTAATGGAAACTTTATGCCAGGTTCGTATTTATCATTGGGCTGACATCCCAACAAAAAAAGAAGCAAGCAGAGACCCCTTTGTGACTGTGAAACCTAACCCTCACTTGGAAGATGCTTCTATCCATTAACAGCTTATCACAGACCATCAAGATAGGATCGGCCAGTGTCCCCTCATTTACTTAATTAAACTGTCATGATGTGCCAGAGAAATGTTAATGCAATGACAAAGCCAGCTCTAGTTCCATTAAAACGTCTCTGCAGTTCCAGGTAAAAGCAGGGTCAGACAAGACTACTGTGTACAATGGTGTAATGAGTAACCTTTGACTTTAGGGTCACTCTAATGAGTGAGTGCACTGCCCTGGCCTTCAAATTACAAGTCACTTTATGTGCTATACAGCTGATTCAATTTTCTTTGTCAAGACAGTACACAAATAATATGCAGTAATGACTCCCAAGCCATTCCTGGTGTTCCACCGATAAGCACATATTTTAATGGAAGTGCATTTATATTCTTTCCATCTGCGTAGCTATGAAGCTATTACTCGTATACGTGTCAAAACCAGAAGGTTGCAATCTGTTAAAACGCAGCAAGGACTAGACCGTCTACACAGTCACCCTACCCTTATTAGTTGATCATGAAAATAACATAAAAAAAAAAAAAAAATGAACAAAAACATATTCTGCAGTGATTTATTTTGACAAGCACACCAGGTTGCATTCACTTCAGGTGGGTCCGAACGACTGCAGAATGCCAAGCCCACACAGCTCTGCACGCAAGCTGTTGTGCAAAGACACCACTGTAAACACCACAGGTCTTTCAGTAGCAGGAGAGAAGCTCGTTGTGCTCATGTACTGTACAATCACTGCATATCTTTAAACCACCTGTCCAGGCGAGACTTATACAAATACCAGGAATTCTTAAGTGTTTTTTAAACCGGATCAGGATTGTTATTCACCCATGTGTACTCAATGGGATGCTGTACAGGTCCTGTTCCACGGATGAGGCTGCTGAATAATGGATGGACAGCCTAAAATAGAGAGGATTAAAAAGTGCTTAAAATATGCAGACAATCCACTTAGCGATCAAAAAATAATCCCGCTTGTATTGGCGCTAATAAGAAAGTGCTGGAATTCTACAATACTGCTGAAAAGGTCAAGTTTGCAGAGCGTAACTCCTTATGTTTATTTTAAAAGACTACTGTGCTGTTGATATCCGATAGATACGCAACAATGGCAAAACATTAAGAGGCAGGTTACAAACATATGCTGTATGATGTGAACCAGGGTTGATAAGCTGGGTTGCAAACATTAACCAGCTACTTTACTGCAAATCCTTTACAACAACTTACAACTTTAAAAACAAGAACACGCAATTTCACGAAATCCTCCTGTAATTGTGGTACATGCACTTCTGCGCATTTCAATTTGGACATTCGAGCATTGCTTTTGTGCTCTTCATCTGAAAATGTAGGGTCTTCAGTTACCTCCCTGTGTCTCAAGGCATGTCCAATTAATATGCAGTTTTTTTTAGTTGTTGTTTTTTTTAGTTTCTTGACTTCCATCTCAAAAATCAGGGTTGTCGTTTAATGGTTTTGTAAAATGAATTGATGCCAACGCAATATTAAAATCACCACTGCTATGTGCGGATAAATGTGAGTTCATTAGTGCACAGCTGGTATTCAGTACCTCATATGCTCTGGGCCACTGCCACTTATGGCTTAATTAGAGCATAAATATTCAAAAGGTACTGCATTTACAATGGGCGAGCACAATGAATCAAGCATCCTGTTTTAAGTGTATTTTTACCCCAGACGCTAAACATGCCTTGTACCAATTATAGGGACCGCAGCAGATGCCACAAGCATCCCCTGCAGTTTTATTATATATATATATAAAATGCAGCAACTAAAATATTGGGTAAAAAAAAACATTTTTTAAAAAAGATGGAATGATAATTAGAAACAGCCCTCTAATAAGCACACTTAGACACAGGGGAACTCTCACAAACGCTTTCCTGTAACTTGCTGTGTAAATTGAGGAAGAAATTCAGACATGCATTGATGTTGATCGATTTATTTGGTTCAGAGAAATGGAACTGCAGTACATTCAACGCTTTCGCAGAAAAACAACTAAACGTAATTCTTCAGTTTGTAGCAAAAGAAATGGCAACACAACAGCTTTCTTTGCCTGTAAACATGTTGTTTGGAATGCCACTGGCTTCAATCAGACAGGGACTGTTCTGTAATATATTTGCTGTTATACAAAGCTCTCTGATCTAGTATTTTTACTGTATTACCAAAACCCCTTGGGATCTTGGGCTAGTTAAGCTGTGGATAGTAAAGTCCAAAAAGGATTAAGTTAACACAGCATTTCCAAAACTTTACAAGATGTTCTCGGTTATTATTTTTTTACTGGCTTACTGGAACAAGAAAGCAAAAGAATATACTCTTATTTCAGCCGGTTAGCAAGCAAAAGAGTAGCGCACAAAGAATATTGCAGTTTTGCACAGGAAAAAAAAACTATTTAGTGATGCAATAAAAAAAGGCAGGCTCTCTCCAAATCCTTATCAAAAAGATTTAAAGAAAACACTGAGACACCTGTGCCCATGACCGGTACGTCGTATAAACATGACTTTCCTGCTAATGGATGTCTTGGCTGTTGCAATCAAGCTACCACATTTCCCACCCGCAACAGAGAATCGACATTTCTGAAGTTTCACTCAGGATCCTGCCCTCATGAATGAAAACCAGAGAATGAGCCAAAAACATCAAGGCCCTGCATTTAAACAAGGTCTCAACATGAAGAGAAGTTTATTTAATGGAACATTTACTGAGACTTGTAATGTAACAAATTTGCCAGGATTTAAGGTACTAATAAGAAAGATTCCAATCTCAAGTTTAAGGCTCAGAAAATTAAATATATTAAAAAAATATGTTTGTCTTTAAAAAAAAAAACCTGTACAGTTCAGGATGATGTAGAAATAGCTTCCTTCCATGTTATCCGAGTCCTCTGTAATTGGAGCGTGCTGTACAGAATCTCAGAAGCTGTACTGTTTGACAATTAAATCAGCTTTGCTTGTTTATTGAACCTGATCTGAATGTAGTCTGTTGTTTATTCCAGCCCCTTTACCCAATATCATATTAGCATAGTCATATAAAAATACCCTTTAGAAATCTTCGTTTAGATAGTACTGGTAAAAGCGAAGTTCAGCAACAGCAGCCAACCTCACAGCACTGAGCAGAAGCTGAAACTGGAGCACTGATGCCGTTTTCAAAACTTTTACTAAAACTACAGAAAAAGGCAGCCCTAGCAAGTTAATGTTACTGATACTGCAACTGATCTCAAATGAAAAGAATGCAAACCTTTTCATTTCAATACAGATGCAAACGCTTCTTGGATTTCTTATCTTTTTTAATATTTTGAGTATCGTATTACTTTGAATTAACACCACAGCATTTATTTTAAATTGTTAAAAACAGCTGCGGCGCTTACTCAAGGGCTGCGGGAATTAAAGAGTTTTCGAAAGGCAGGCAGGCAGCTTTGCAGCGTTGCATGGACAGGCACAGTAAAGATGTGTGTTTCCACTGACAATTCGAACTTTCCACCCCTGGATGATAAAGAGCTCCATCTGCCATGTACCCATTTCTGCATTTATGAATTCCAACCAAGGGTCCCTGGGTCAACACAAACTAATCTTAGCTTTCACATCGCATCCTTTACATCTGGTATTCAAGATCTAGTCATGGGCTTGAAATGAAAGGCATTGTGTTTTGCACAGATTTAAAGGCGTGCTTCCCTTTACTGCAAAAGCTTTAAAAAGGGGGGGGGGGGGATAGTGCTTTGTGTCTTTTAAACTTTTTTATGCACTCTATAGCATGTTAGCTGCAGATGTCTGTGTTACGCACGCTACAGCAGGGTAACTGCACAGATGTCTGCGTTACGCACGCTACAGCAGGGTAACTGCACAGATGTCTGCGTTACGCACACTACAGCAGGGTAACTGCACAGATGTCTGCGTTACGCACGCTACAGCAGGGTAACTGCACAGATGTCTGCGTTACGCATACTACAGCAGGGTAACTGCACAGATGTCTGCGTTACGCACGCTACAGCAGGGTAACTGCACAGATGTCTGCGTTACGCACACTACAGCAGGGTAACTGCACAGATGTCTGTGTTGCGCACGCTACAGCAGGGTAACTGCACAGATGTCTGTGTTACGCACGCTACAGCAGGTTAGCTGCACAGATGTCTGCGTTACGCACACTACAGCAGGGTAACTGCACAGATGTCTGCGTTACGCACACTACAGCAGGTTAGCTGCACAGATGTCTGCGTTACGCACGCTACAGCAGGTTAGCTGCACTGAATTCTGCATTACGCAGACTATAGAAGGTTAGCTGCACAGATGTCTGCTTTACAGAACAGTCCAAGAATCACTCATGCCACAGCCTGCTCTACCTTCTGTGGATAAAACCCAGCCTGTTAGTTTCTGGGCCAAGGTTACTGGAGCGTCAGTGCTGCTAACCCTACTGAATTTGAAGGCAGCACGCAATATGGTTTTCAGTCCACAAAACAGATACATTTGTGATCATTTTCCAAAAACTGCTATTGATTTAAAGGGGATCTGGACCTGGGCGCCATGAAAGAAAATGCTTCACAAATAAATAATTAGCCAGACCGATCTTGCAGCTGCTTCTAATCAGCCGTACAGCGTTTCAAAACAGGTGCTAAACCTCAACATTTAAATGGCATCCACAATTAAAGTTTTTTTGCAATGAAGAAGAAAACCTGGACGGAGCTGAGTTTACAATAGACAGAGAGAAGTTGTGTGCAGTGACTATTAACCACAAACCTGTCTGCGATAAACAGTGCTCCAATTACCTAGGCTATTTTTGGCACTAGTAGCAACCGGCCTTTAATGTTCACTTCTATTGCACAAATAGGGATACTAACTGCAGCTGCTAAAGATACTCGTTAAGCATTAAACATTACATCAGGATATACACATCCATCCATGAACACATCCTCGTTCAAAGACTTAAAAAAAAAAAAAACTACTTGAAAGGTTAGTCAAATGAATAGCTTTCTTTAAATAAAAAATAAAAAAGAAGGCTGCATAACTGCTACCCGAACACTAGGTTTTCACATAAAATGTGGTCTTTTGTATTTAAGAGCACGATACTATACATACAGTGTGGTGCCAATTACCCAAACCCAGTAACTCAATGGCCTGCCATGTCTTTAAGCATCACGCTACTTCCTGATGAAAGAGGGAGAGGTTTAACATCTGTGCAATAATAACTACAAACATACTCTTCCCTAGTATTAGTAGTAAGAACTGCCTAGTTAATGTGTACGTACTGTACAACACTCTGCAGACAAAACAAAAAGCAAGAGACAACTGGTTTACATAAAGAAGGAGCATTTGGAAATGTGGAATCTTAAATAAAAACTCAGATTAAATTTAGCAATTAGCTTTGCGTGACAGACTTTTAAAAATATCAAGTATGTGTGGGTTAGTAAAAATTCGAGACAGGTCCTAAAATGCTAATTCACATGGTCAGCTGTCTCTTCTGACTGATCTTCTCCTGGGCTGCAAAATATCCGTGGAATCATGTGGAACAAAAATAGAGCACAATATTATGCCGAACTGCATACGTTGCTCCTTCATTCTCTGCATTTCTTGAATTATCTTTGCAATGTTATCAACAAATGCACCAGCAGAAATACATCACATGATAGTGTACCATTACCATATAGAATTAAGCAAGTTTTTTTTTTTTTATTATTTTTTTTTTTTTTTACAAAATCCAATTAATTTTTATAGCAAATGTGAAATGCACACCTTAATTTTTAAGCGTTTTTTTTTTTTTTTTTCAACAGTTGATGTAAAACAAAGACTATACTGTACAATCTGTAACGGAGCACCTTGGCAAGAATACTGATGGGCCATAACCACAGTGTGGCTGAACACCCTGCATTAAAAGTAATTATAGTTCTCCCAGGCACAATCATTAATGACTACTTTTTCATGTCTGGAATGGTTGCCAAAAAAGCTAAGTCTTCCACACCTATAACTTCAACTTAAAATGCCCACACTACCGTTTATACTGTTAGCTGCAAAAAATTACACTGAAAGGTATCTTTTGTATTCAGCCAAATTCCAAACAAGTCATATTTCAAAACATACAATGAAAAAAAAAAAAAATCCTTAATAAGGTGAGGCGGGCTGAGTTAGATGGAAAGACCCCTTTTGGATATGCATTAGACTAATATTTGTCATCTGGCAGAGACAAATGAAGGGAGAGGCACTAATCGTCCTAATATGGCTGCACCATTCAGTGCCCTGCAAAAACCAAGCAAGACTGTTCACTTTGAACATATCCTTGTCCAATGGGCTAATGCGCATCATGGTTTTCTGCACTTATGCGGACACACAGGGCACTATTCCCAAAACTTTAAGGAGTGTTACTAAACATTCCCTTTGGCAATGAGAATGCAGCTGAAATCCTCGTGCTCTGTAGATAAAAGTAGACACACCATGCATCTTTTGTACAGGCTGCTTACAATTAAGCCCCTGCTACAAAACCACTGGTCATTGATTAAAAAAAATGAAAACAGTCCGTCTGTTTACTTTCTTTCTTATCTGGAGCCAAAATAAAATGATGTGCAAGTGTTTATGTACAGTGTGTGTGTGGTGGCTGTTTAGAGAAAGAACGCTGGCATAATGAGCGTTGCTGCTAATCTGCTACAAAAAAGAAATGTGAAGGTGCTTCAGGTGAATGCTGCTGATAAAGCAGCATTCACAATCTCTATATCTTTGGCTTCGATGTACCCTCCTGCTTATGATCCCCCTTTTGAACCACGATAAAGTAATCAAAGTGGCATTTTAACATTCATTTAGAACAAAGCACATATGTAATCACTGTGTGTGTGTGTGTGTTTAAAATAAATATATAAATAATAATAACCTAATGCTCAACATCTGCGGTAGATTTAAGCGTGATAAAAAAACACAATATTCCCTGATGTTTTCTTACATTTTTTGACAGCTAACAAAGTTAAATGTTTACTTTAACAACACTCAACATCCTTTGATATGCAGATGAAATAAAAATCTAACGCGGATGTCCCATGGCTTGCAGTGGAAATATCAAGTTTACTCCACCGCCAGGAATGGGCTTTCGTGATCCACACTATACATAATTGTTAAAGGCCCAACAGACCCCAAACTCTTAACTTTATTTTCCGGTACCAGGGGGATAATAGCGCATGCTCTGTTCTTACTGTTCGAAAGCCCATCTTCCCATAAAAGTAGCCTCTGAGGTTCCGATGCACATTATAAACTCATCCGTGGTGTGGATTTCTAAGACTAGTACTCGAGCATGGTACATTTTAAAATGTAGATTAAAATGTGTGGGTTCTGCAGTCAGTGGGGGAGCATGTGTTGACATTCTCAACTCGTGATGCGTGTGGAACCATGCCCACCATCAATCCACAGAACTATTGACACTGCAGTTATCATTAGGGTTTAATCTGAGTCAGCTGCACACATCATAGCAGTAACTGACTTCTAAGTCAAAATATTTCAGAGTTCAATTGCTTCTCATCCTCAGTAAAATGTCAAAATAGCAGAATAATGTGGTTGTGAAGTATTACAGTTTCTTTTCTGTTTGTTTGTTTTTATTAGGTTGCGTTCAGGCTGCATTATGACTTTTGTCTCTCCTTAGCATTTACATGAACAAAATGATATGCAGCATGGCACATTCAAATGGTGGGAATGTCTGGTAATGTTATGCTACATCAGTGACTGATATCCAAAATGCTAACCTTCAGTAGGTCTCAGCCAATTGTGTAGAGCTGAACTGTCTAGAGCTGAACTGTCAGCCATTGTCAAACCCTAGTAGAAGGTTAACTTGTTACCCTCTTTATACATGTTGAAGGTAAAAGGAATGGATCCTATGGATTCTTCCACGATGCAAGATTCTTAGATGGTTCCCCCCAGTATTAACCCCGCCCCTCTGCGCAGGAACAATGACATCACAAAGAGCACCGTGAAGAACACCACATGGAGCCTGTTAGCTTCGGAATTTGTGCCCCAAGGTAGGAATTCAATAGCGGACACTTTTAAATACTTATCTCAAAGAAACTAAACAGTCCAGAGAAACAAGGACACATTATTTGCACCATATAATAAATATATATCTATATGAAGCTCTATGGCACTAGCAGCACTTGTTCATGTGAACAAGTAAAGATTTCACAGTCATGGGGAAAAAAAAGAATACAGGGTCTCATTGGTCAACAGGTTTTTCTTTTTTTTTCTTTTTTATTAAACTCTTAATTTTGATTTCAGAATTTGACTTTGGAAATGTATTTTCCTTTGTTGTATAAAAGGTACCTCTGTTCTTACCATCCAGCTCCTGGACACTTCTTAGCAAAGTATTTTAAATAATGCTGGCATCACTAGGAAAAAATATCCATCACTTTCTGGCCTGATCTAGTGGAGAAAGGACAGAGGCCATTTTGGGAAATGAATACAGCCACATATAGTACCTTTGAATATTGCACAATGACTTTAAGTAATTTCAATTGCCAATAAAGCTATTAAAAAGACAACTAAGAACAGACAAAAATCAAATGAACCAGAAAAAAACACCTCTTCCAAAAAAATAAAAATGTATACAGTCATTAAATAAGCATGTTCTGGTTATTCTGTTTCCTCTCTTCTTTAATATTTACTAGTCTGATCCAGTTATTTGGTTTCTGTCATGTATTGCACTACATCTATGTTACTTTCATGTATCTTCAAGCACCTTTTAAATACAGTAATACTGCCATCTAGTGTTTGTCTGGAAACCATGACAAACCAAAGCTTCTACAAACACAATTATCAGTCTACACTCAGACACAGAGCCTTTTGTAGAGCAGTAAACTGCTGAGGATGTGTTTAATAATTAGGATGAAGGAAGAAAGAAAGAAAGAAAGAAAGAAAGAAAGAAAGAAAGAAAGATCTTAGGGAGAAAAATGGGTTTTAGTTACCAGTTGAGATTTAATATGAAAACACTTTCCATCATTAAAAAATAAATAAATAAAAGCCGGTCGTGTTAAAATAGAACACACCTTTCTTTAATGGGAAAGGCAAACGTAGCAATTAGGTGAAAGTGATGACTTGAAGAATGGGAAATGGCACAGTTCATTTCCTCTGGAATTAATTATATTAATGGGAAACAGCACCTTTTAATTGAAAATGGTTTCTTTTTACCCCTCCACTCCCAAGGTAAATGATGATGGTTATTAGCACTTGGATAAATTGGCATGGTGTTATATTCCTCCTTTATAAAAGCCACTTGTTAGCAAAAATCATAATCGCCAACTGTCTACTGTGTTTATATAGTGCCTGGTAACGCGATAGCCAGGACTTACACAGCACTTTTTATTTTATGTTTATCTTGTATGAGACCTTGTTGCTTTTTAAGATTATTTTGTACCCAATTCTCAACACTGTGCATTCATCTCTTTACTAAAAAAAAAGTTCTTGCTTCAAACTTAATAAGTTAATGCTTCTCATGTCTACCTCCAGAGCATTAGATTAAATTAATTGACCAAACTTCACAGAAAAAATACTTTTTTTGTATTTATTTTTTTAAAAGCATGAGTAATAGCTACCATCATTACTCAAACAGCATTAACCCAGTGCTGTGATAAAGACAGGGAACGCAGTGCTGTCTTAAAGGGAACGTTTATGCAGGTTTAATTTGCCACTTGCAAGCATTCTGTATCATTTTCTACTGCACTTACATCATGTAATCATAGAAACTACAAAATGATACCGCAAAAGCCATACTGTCCCCTTTTTTCAATTTGTGTTTGGGTTTTCGGCAAGTATATTGAAAACTACAAACCGGTATGTAATGCAATATGTTAACGTAACATTATTAAGGAGGTTTCATTCGACTTTATGAAACAAAATGAGTTAATTGTATAGGCGGATGGAAAACAGTTGTCCATCGCTGTACCTGCAGTATTGTACTTGCTGCTGCTCAGTATATAGCATACAGCTTACAGAACCTGACTCTCACCACAGAGCAGTGTCACAGATTGAAGCAGCAGCTTCAGTCAGTGTTGTCCAAAATGAGCACATCAGAAAGATTGACATGGTTTTAACAATCAATTTTTGGTGGACTTGTGGGGAAAATCAGACCAATGTACTGTAGTACAGAACATTCTAGGCTTGAGAGCCACCTAACTTTGCACTACAGCTATATCACAAATGACTGACTGAAAACGTGGTACAGCTATGCAGAGTAATATTAGAGCTACCTTAACCCACGTACAGTTCTTCTTTAGATTCACCTTGTTTCATTTTCTGTTTCAGTCGTCACACCCCGTTTACGTCTGAAGCACTCCTTTCGACTAAATGAGGTACAGGTTCACCAGAGTGTAACCACTAACCTGTCCCTTCTGCAACACTCTGCCCCTAGTGGTTGTAGGAAATACCATGTTGAGTGAGCAGGATGAGATAAACGAATGTGAAAATGATATGAAGTGAATCAACAAGAAGAATGCATCAGTTACTTAGATATTTCAACCCTGTACCAAGCTGCTCTCGATGCAATGGCTTCTGGTATTGGGCATCCTGACTAAACGGTGTTCCAGTAGACCAGGGGTCTCCAACCATGGTCCTGGAGAGCCCCATATCCTCAGATTTTATAGGGGTCTATGTCATCAATGGATAAAGATCTGGAACACCTGTTAAGTCTGACTAATTAATCCAATAATTGGTGCAATTAAGTAAGTGAGAGCTCGGTTGAAACGAAAACCAGAAGACCCAGTAGCTCTCCAGGACCAGGGTTGGAGACACCTGCTACCGACATATTAAAGTATAAAGCACCCAAAGCAGATGGATGGAGGTGATGCGATAGAGCAAACATGCAGAAAATGGCTGGAGAAAATGAAGAAATAAGGAAGTGAAAGAAATCTACAGAAATCCTGCACGATGTATTTTACTAGAGGAGGGAGAGCTGCCGTTCACATTGTTACTCTACAGGCAGCGGTACGAACCTCTCGGAGGTGGATGTTCTCCTTCTCTTTCTGGTCCAAGATCACCTCCAGGTGATTGACCTGCGATTCGGCCTCGCCCACCCTACGGATTCTTTCGTTGTCGTCCTCCATGGACCTGGAAGGCAAGCCTTTGCTCTGCAACATTTCCAGCAGCTTCTTGATCGACTCGTCCCTGGCGTTGAGCGTTTGCTTCTGCGTTTCGATGCGGAGCTCCATCTCCTCCAGGGTCTTTCGTAAGAGGAAGAGCTCCTTGGCCTGTCGGTCGTGTTCCGCCTGCAGCCGCCGGAAGTTCTCCTCTGTCAACTCGATGGTGAAATGATCCGCGATCCTGCTGCCACTCTCCTGCTGCAGAAGGTGGTTCAGGTCCCTTTGGGTTCTCAGTTCATCTTGCAGAGCTTGGATTGTCACGTGGAGATGCTACAAGTTTTAAAAAAAATAAAATAAAAAAATAACTTTAATATATACAGGTTTGGGTGCACATACAAACTTCCCTAAATCACTGTCCAGTGTTAGTCAAATTAGTAACATTCATTCAGAACATATTTATTTCTGCTTCAGTACAGAACAGACATGAACCAACGTCTTGGAATCCACATCTCTACTGTATATGGCTTTATGGCCATCCAAAGCCTATGTTACCAGCTTTAAGATAGATCTTTAGACCTTCAATCCACTGTATGATGGAAAATAAATAGTGAAATTCAGACAGACATACAGAAGAACAGAGTACACATGGAAGACGTGTGTCAAAACACTAAAACACAGAACATTTCAAATTCAAAGTTCTACTTTTGAAATCCGGAGCAGCGTGGTCAAAAATACGTGAGCTGCCGAAAAACCATCACTGGGACACCAATCTGTCAGCAACAACATGCACACTATTAACAGGTACACAATACATGCTTCAGTATTCTTTTCCTTCAAATAGTAATAGAGGTGCAGTACACTTGCTTTAAGTATTTGATATAGTACTGTATACTATGGTGTTTTAGCTAGGAAAGTACACTAGACAAGAGATGTAACCCAAGCATCCTTGCATGTTACACTCAGGGTGCTCGTTGCACACAGTATTTGCTGAAAATGACAGCCTTGCAACTGTTTTGTGTGGTAAACAAAACAAATAGCAGAGGTCTGGATTCAATCGGAATTTTAGCAGAGCTGTAGCGCATAGGCAAGTTACTCAATTGAGGACGTAGTTAAGGTAAAGAATACAAGAATCTTCCAAACTAAAGGCAGACTGCACACTACCACAGAGTTATGTTTCGCACACCGACTGGTTGCAAACATAGGACAAACCTTAGTTCTTCTCGGATCCAATGGCTGCACAGCATGGCAAATGACAAAATGGACCAAAATCAAATAAAGTGAGGGCAAAGAAGCAAGCAGAAAACAGAATACATGGAAGCATAACAATGCAGATCATTTTAAAAATCGGCAATACGGAAAACAATACTGGATGGCAGCCTTCAGCCACCAATGAGTTTTATTTTTTTTTTATGTTCCAACATTGCACGGTAATTGAGGAAACAAATGACAGAACCTTGAAAGGTATTGAATAGTTAAGAAACACAATTTGCACCCCACATCTTTCATAACAGAAAAAATATTTTTATTCTAAATGTTTTCTTGTTTAATTGAGCCAGCATTGATATATTTATGCTACGAAAATATAAATTTTAAAAGATCATTTTATATGGAAAACCCTTATAAAAACAGATTCATGCAAAACAAAGTCACTTTCATTCATATTATATTTAGAATATAAACCTTTTGAAATGGACATACCGGTATATAATAATAATAATAATAATAATAATAATAATAATAATAATAATAATAATAATTTGTTTTGTGTTTTTATGGTAGAAAGGGGGTGAATGTCAAACCTTCATAAATATTACAGATGACAGACTAAATATACCAATGCTTTAAAAGCTTAAGTGGTGCACTGCATATCCTCTATAAAATTACAAAAAAGTCAAATGAACTCCTGCCTGCTAAAACCTGCAATTATACAGTCTTCAACAGATCAGAGACACCTCCTGGAGACTGATAATGGGCACTTGAGAGAGGTGATGCTAAAAAACAAAATGACAAATGCAGTTGGCTATTGAAATACCACCACCTACAGTGCATTACAAAACTGGCTTTCAAGTCACTTACAAACATAGTCAGCCGAAGCAGTCTGCCAATAAACCTTTTTGAAACCAATGATACTTTCATGTGTATTTAATTTATATGCAGTAGTAAGTAATAGAGAAATACATAAATACAGTAGTGTATTTATAAATAGCATCATTAAACAAAACAGGAACTGTACATAATGTTACTCCCAATTTTTGATTGAATCAAAATCGACTCCCCTCTTGACAGACTTACAGTAGCTCTTAGTGTGCTGGCAAGGGTCATGAACTCTAGCTATTGAAAACCACTAAATATAATCCAATCAGTTGTGCTATAGTGCTATGCGTAGGGGGTGCTCCAGGCTGAAGCACTGTTATAATTGATATACTGGCGTGTATGTATCACAGCTCAACCCCAGGAATACTGATCAAAAACAGAACTGCTGTACAGGACCCTCCTCAACAGGATTTTGAAATAAGACTTGTGGCCCTTCCATGCTAGAACTTGTCACAATTATTATTATTATTATATATTTGCACCAGTGTCAAGTCTGGTCAACCTTTTTTTTTTATCCTGGATTCCCTTGCAATGGAGTAGCTGTTGTTTCAAGAACAGTGACTATACTAAAGAGGATAGTTTCTGAACATGTGAACCTCATCGTCTGCTTTTGAGTTTGATTCCCTGCTGTACTTCAACAGCTGTGATAATACCGTAGCAGCACCACAAATACAGCACAATCCCTGCCGTATTACATTCCCAGCATGATAACCCTGGGTTAACTAATTACAGAGTGTCTTATAATGAAAAGGAAATAGAAAAAATGTCAGTGTATACAGGTCTGCACAGTTGAAAGAGTTAATAGTCTAAAATGACACGGTCATATAATGCATATTCACAAATCTACAGCTAAAGGTATCTACGACAAAAAGGGTTAAACTTCTAACATGATGCTGTCAACCCAAATAAAAGAGAAAAGGTCGACCACCATTATAAACTTCATAAAATACTATTTATAGCCTAAACCCTTTTTCTGATATAAAATACCCAGGTTTTGAAGTCAAGGCTAGAGTTTCAAGGCTAAATTCTTCCATTCACACTTGGTTATTAAGTCTAATAAAATTGCAATGAAAGCCTTTATTTTTCACACAGTTCCACTTGTTTTCAGCAGTGCCAGTGTCCCTACCAGAAGGAGCAAGCCCTCTTTGTTCCAGTGGCATTTCAACTCTGTTGTTCCTCAGTAATAATTTCCACTTGGCCCTCAGCATTTATCAGTCTAAACAATGGCTCACAGAGTATTTGCAGTAGTTGGATTGCAGCCTAGCTCCTGTCATAAATTCTAATAGATTTTTATATTTCATCCTAGGTAGTGGCTGGTGTCTGTACTGTATTTGCAGGTTCAGAGTCACTGTTCAAAAATACCACCAATCACAGTGGCATTACATGACCTTTATGGGTTTTAAATTAAATGAGTTATGATCACACCAAAGAAAATCGCTTGCTTTGTTGGATCTTTGCCTTTCTCCCACCTTTTGAGATTTGTGAAGTTTACATAACCGTTTTAACCCTTTACCCGCCTCTCCCTTAAACTTTTAGAAATGAGATGGCAACATTTAAAGAACAAACCCGTACTGCTGTGATGGCTTAAATAACCCAGTAGATGGCAGTGCACCATCTCCAGAACATCTTTACTGCTCCAGTGTTGTGTAAATGGGCTGCTGCTGAATACCGTACCAACAATCTCCTCCCTGTATAAGTTAACACTGCACATTTACTGTATGACTTATTTAAAACAAATTCATCTTCAGCACTATAGCAAAGATAGCATGAAACAACAGTAACCAAAAAATGTATGTATTTGAATTACATTCTTCATTATATCTGAGGTGACCATATGGCTCCGTGTTCAGCGGGACAGTTTGGGATAGTTCAGGCTTTTCAACTCACAACCCAATGCATTCTGGTAAGCGTAGTCCTGCTTCTCTTAAAGGTAAGAATGGTACTTGAGACAGGTCAAATGTACCAGAATGCATTGGGTTGCGAGTTGCAAAGCCTGAACTATTCCAAACTGTCCCACTGAACACGGAGCCATATGGTCAACTTAATTATATCTTCTGTGTATTGTACATGCATTTGAACTACAAACCTATTGAACAGAGGAGACAAAATAAAGAGAGAACAAATACTTTTTTTTTAAAGCACACTTTGAAATGAAAACAGATCAGTGATACTTTGTATAAAGCTTAATACTACAGCAGGTATCTAATTTAAGGGACCTCAGCAAATGCGTGACCCTTACACACTGATCATGTCGATCTATCCTTTAATCTCACTCTTACAGGAACAGTTTGGTGAAAATTCAAGGCAGTTGTCTTGGCCCCAGTGTACACACTTGTCTCCTACATGCCTTTCAGATTGGTTAGACGTTTTACTACTATTTACAGTATTCAATTACAACGACCCACTGTACGCCAGCAAAGGTTTTTGATTAAGAGTAGTTCTTGTTTTCAAATTCAGGAGGTTAATGAGCAGCTTAATTTTCCTCATTACTAAAATCAAACCCATGCAGCGAGACTAATCAGGATGATAAGGAGGATCTGCGCGGCAACGACAGCGCTGCACACTCACAGGCAGTCAATCTATCAGAGCTGCCTCGCAATCATCGAGCTGTCAGCCGGGCTCTCTAGAGCTGCCACTCTCCATGGTTTTTCACGCATGGCTAGAAGCGGAGGGTTCTGCTCCAGCAAAGCAGAGCTTTATTTTACACGCTGCTCCGAGGAAGCGCCACACTGAAGGAGCAGCCTGACACAATGATAAAGAGGGTAGGGCACACCTCAAGGGTAACATCTGCCAAAATAATGCAGGGTTTCTAAATGGCAGGGCTGTGACATGATTGCAAATAAAGCAATACAAACCAAAATCTACTTTACTGCAAATAAAAATTTAAAAAAGCCTTTTTCATAGTCGCACTATTGTCACAGTGATTTTGTTTTTTGTATTAATCTCTCTGAGTTTAGTCGGGTTAATAAACTTGCTCAAAAGCACGGAAACTCAGCTGTAACACTTGAGCCTTTTTTTTTTTTTTTTTTTTTTTACTTGGGCGTTATGACTGGCCTGCAAAGTTCTGGAAGACACGAACCTTACGCTAGCTTTTATCACAAAACCAAAAGGGGAACTACACCCACATACTGATAAAGAGGGCGGTGTCACTTACAATAAACATTTAAAAGCTGCAGATTTCAAACCACTGCAACTGTTGCTTTAACTCTAGATTACCATTTTCTATTTTAATGATCTAAAACACCAGCAGACATACTGAAAACAGACAATAATGAGCCATTAAAATACTACCCTGTGAAATCCAAATACCAGCTGCTACAATCCGCTACCTGGACATTGATACATAAACAGATGGGAGGAACTCAGTCTGAATGGAGCACCTGCACTGTACCAGCCACATGACCTGCCTTCCTTGAGCTGGAGGGCAGATGTTAACCGCTGGCACAAATCCCATCTGCAGGGATGGGTGAGCACTGAGATAGGATCCACAGACATTCTGCTGTTTTGAACCAGCAGGTCTCATTTACTGTATGTAGTTTTTGCACACTTATAAAAGGATGGACAATGTATAATATATTACCAGTTAGTTACCCTAACACACGCACGCACACGCACGCACACAAGCACACACACGCAGCTTGTAAATGGAAAACAAAGAGCAAGATGTATCAAAGTCTTTGCTCTAAAATGAAAGTTGCATCGCAAGTCATTCTCATGGATCTCTACAGTATGTACAGTACAGTAGTTGTCTAACCAAAAGCAAGCAACTTTAAAGGGTTTCCCCTTGTAGTCCCCCTCTTGACCTACTGCAGGACCTCTGATGTTAACCTTAGCAGATCTAATAGTTTCAAAGGCTTTCATTTGATGTCTCTGGTATTTAAGAGAACACTTTGAGACTTTGAAATACAGACATCCACATACGTTTATTTTTTATTGTTTATGATTATTTTTTTTTTAAATAAATAGAACATTTTAAACTAAAAAAGTAAACTGTGCTCTCATGTGTCCTGAGAATTACACAGCAGCTTACAGCTCATCACTTACAGCTCCAGTCAAACTACATCCAGGTTTTAGCACGCAGATCATTTGTTTATCCGAGGAACCAAACTTGGAAACTCTTGCAAACTCTAGACACCATTTTTATTAACGTGACCATTGGGGAATGGTCACGTACTCTTTGAGAACAGTTAACAGAGTGAAAACAGAGTGATGCACTGCAATTGTCATTACTAGGAAGGGGAGTCATGAGTGGGGCTGGCTGTGCTGTGGAGAGCACAGCACTCTTGGTTGGGTAATTGAGTTATTTTATCAGTCACTCTGCCCTCGTCCTCCCTGCTACCACGCTGAAACACAGATGGTAGCGCTATGGGGACTGGCAATCGCACATTATTATTCAGCCTTCTGGTCCTTTAATGACTAAGCAAAACGTGACATTTAAATGTAAATTCCCCTCAGTGGTCTCCTCTAACTATCCCATTCCTGCTGCTGCTGTTCACATCCAGGTTATATTTCTATTGCTATGCAGTATCACTACAAATGCCAACATCTGTTACAACTTTAGGAGCTGAGTATGTTCCTGTAGGGAGTAGTTATTTATTGATAGTAATGTTACATGTTGGATGTACAGAAGATCCTGTGCTTTGTTACCTGTGACTGTGCACCATCCTTCTTTCTACAAGTTCTGTCTATGCATAGCCGTCTGCAAACAACCGATTTCAAAAGTAAAACCATTAGCACGTTTTCATCTGGTTCAGCAAACTTTACAGCCATTGTGTCCAAAAAAAAAAAGTAATCTTGTTTTTTGTCACTCACACATCCATCAATCTTTGTTGTATATAACGCCTTTCATAGTGGGCCACCATCACAAAGCACTGCGCATAGAACTTAAAAAGAATGTGCAATCAAGTAGGAAAGAAAAAGGCTGTCTCACTGCTCCGGACCCGTCGCTGTATTTCCACTTTCATTTTTCACTGAAGCAAATAAAAGAAAGAAATTGCACTGATTATAGTGCGCAGAAACATAGGTGTACGAAATACACTGACTGTGTGTTTGTATCAAACGCTATTTCAGGCCATGTGTAATCAGACGTGGGATAAAATATAGGAATTAATTCTTATATTGAACCCCCTAAAAGTCCACTGCCTCCTTGCCAAGGCATTTCAAAATGACAATTCTTTCCTTTCATTTCCCCCTTTTGCTCATTGCGATGCTGATGTGCAAGATAGGTTCCAATTACATTTGGAAAGGAATGTTCTTGAGCCCTTTTTCTTTCAAGACAACCAGAAAAGGAAAAGGACGAGGACAAGGACAAGGACGAGGACAAGGACAGCCCCATTCAAGCTGTCCTACAGTATAAGAGCCACTTCAAGTGGGAGTATTTACTTTCTTGTTAAGAGGGGTCAATCAATGAATATTTGAATTCAGTAAATTAAAAATTATAAAATGTAAATGCAAAAGTGATTGCTCAGTGAGCAAGATTTGCCAAGAATCCGACTTTAACACAAATTACTGTTAGAATATGCATTGAATTTTACAACACACTGTTTATTACTAGTTCCCTTATAAAGGTTTTTTTGCAGTTTTACCATGCTTTTCTCATGGTTATACTCTGCATTTACCACAGTTTACCCTGGGTTTCCATGTTTATTAATATGCTTTACCATACCTCGCTATTCTTTACAATGCTTACCTATTCTTCACCATGTTTTCACTATGTTTTATTACACTTTGCAATGCTTTTAATATGGTAAACTTTTAGAGGGCTTCATTTGAATGCAACAGAAAAACACTCCAGAAGTTATTTTCTCTTCCATTACATTAAATGTTATTTGGTGCCTACAGTGCAATGTTACTGTGGCACAGCAGGGGGAGTGGTGTTCTATTCACCTGGCAGGGAAAATGTTAATGGAACAGCTCACAAGAGACCATCAGAAATAGCTGCAGTAATATACATGTGTAAAATAAAGCTGTCAACGTGATGCAAATAGGTTTTATCAGAAATCGCTTTACAGTGCAAGGCACCATTACAGAAGATGCCTTGCAGCATAATTCATTTATCTGAAACTTCAACAATGTGAAGGTCCTAAAATCCTATTTTCTGATTTTCTGATTTTCTGAATTTTTTTCATTACTTTCAGTTCAAACTGATGAAGGCGCACACCCCCTGGATTTTCCCTTTCCCGTTCTGTAATGCGTACAGTACCCGCTACAGGCATTTTGTCTTTGGAGGCACGGACTGACTGGCAGCAGGTCTCGCTGTGTGTCCTCGGACGGGAACCCCCTCTTAATCAGCGCTTCGTCAGCCAGCCGACACAGACAGATTGGGGGCTTGCGTGACACCCACCCACACAGATACCTGCCGGGCTCACTTTACACGGGCGCTTCCAGTTCCAGCACTTTGCTGGCATTTCTACTGCAATTAAGCAGGGCTCATCCACAGCATTACATACTTAAAAACTATGTATTTGCTGCATTCAACAAAAGGTAAGCTTTAGCAGGATGAGAACCACCCACAGACAGCCCCGAATACACATTCAAATTGAAACTACATTACAAACTCACCAAAGAAACAGACAGAAAGAAAGAAGTAGGCTAATAGACAGAACTGCTGTGTGCATGTCCTACATTTCAATAATTACATTAGCATCCCCAGCACCAGTGCAACTACAACACTGACAGCTGCAAAGATCCCCTTAAACAATAAAGCAAGCGTTATACAGCACCAACTACAGATCTATTCATCCAGTACTGCTAGGACAATGGTATAGCAGTGTACTGTATGCTGTAGAAGCAGTAACACTTCAGTTTAGGTATCCGGATAAGTGATTATAAGCAACAGCAAAAAAAAAAAAAAACAACAATGTCAATAGTGTATAATAACTGCATTGCAAAAGCAAAGCCACCCCATACAACTGGTGAGACAGGAACACAAGCAGATCTGAAAAGACGGGCAGACAGACTATCTCTGTTATAACAGACCACAGCAACAAAAAAACAATGGCAAAAGTGTATAATAATAATCTTATTATTTCTAACCATATTCTAGAATTGTTAAAAGCATAATTAATAACATGTTTATAATCACTTATAACCCCCCAACACATACACACACGCTCATCCAATACTCCTCTATGAGTGCTCGTGGCATACAGAGTTAGGGTTAGGGTTAGGGTTCGGTAAAGAGGAAACCCTCTAACATGGAACCCTTAGGAATTAGATCCCCCCCCAAGATGGGTCTTTTTTTTTTAATTCATGGTCACAGGAACCAAAATCAACAGATAATGCACTTACATAAGACAAGAGTAAAAATAAAAGCATTGCTCATCTGCATTTCATAGCAAGTGGGTTCATACAGCGCACTTATACAGAGGAGCACTTGGGTGCCATTAGCGGTAAGTGGGTCTGCAACTGAAACTCTGGAAAAAAAAAAATGTAATGAATAAATAAAAGATGACAAACTGCAATAATGAGCCTAAAAAAAAAAAGTCCCCATCCACTGAGAAAACAAAACCAAAACCAGGCAGTTCTTCACAAAATAGATTCTCGTCATGGGCACCTGAGCTGGCAGATACTGACTGGCTGCACCAGTTTGTAATTCCCTTTAAACAGCTCCTGAAAAATATGTATCAAATAGATGATCGTATTCAGTGCATCCGGTACTGCAGATGTGGGGAACAAGATCGATAAGGAAAGCTAGCTCTCTGGCAGTAGCAATTTCTTTCACGTGATTAAACCCAGATTGCCACATGGCTGATAAATTGGAAAGGTTAAAACAATCAAGGAATCCATCTAGGTTCTTAATAATATTGCCTTCGTCTTTGTTTATTTTTAAGGTAAGTCTGCTTACACATGATGAAAAATGGGAACTATTTATTTCAATACATAGAATAATTTGTCATACATTTTCTATGTCATGTAAAACTCCTAAGGGTGGCTCCTGCCAGACATACATAGTTTGTATTCAAATGTTTGACATGTATTCAGAGGTATTGTGAGGTCCAGTGGTTAACATATTGAACTACATACAAAAAAATTGACAGAAATTGAAAAATCTCACATTTCAAAATGAAATACTGTACTACTGTTGTAGCTTCCAGTAGACTTTTGCGATATGATTTCGTAGGAGGCTGTGTGGTCTGGTGGTTAAAGAAAAGGACTTGTAACCAGGAGGTCCCCGGTTCAAATCCCACCTCTGCCACTGACTCATTGTGTCACCCTGAGCAAGTCATTTAACTTCCTTGTGCTCCATCTTTCGGGTGAGACGTAGTTGTAAGTGACTGCAGCTGATGCATAGTTCACACACCCTAGTCTCTGCAAGTCGCCTTGGATAAAGGCGTCTGCTAAATAAACAAATAATAGTATTACACAAGGGGGTTAAGTAGCCTTAAGAGTAATTATGCATATTATAAAATTGTACAACTGCCCCCAACACTGAACTGACTGCAGTTTACAGTGTCAATTGATACTATTTCACAAGTTCTGTCAGTCTGGATAGAAGCCAAAGGGCTAAACAATGAAGTAACTTTCCTACTCCAGTATCAATATCCCCATCAGGGCTTACTATTGTACAGACAAAGTGAATAAGGACTATATGCCCCACTCCTGATAGTCTCACTCATCCCTACTGTATGACACAGCTACTGACTACATGTACAGCAGAGGCGCACATACATGTATACATACAGTATCTCACACGTCTTACATACAAGTACTTTTACAAAAAGAAAAAGGGAAACATCAATGTGCAACATCCCCTGAAACGCTGCTTGTTCGTGGCAGGCCTGTCTGATCTTATACATTGAGAGTGGTGGGAATGTTCTTCAATGACCCAGGGGAATGGCTTGCCCCAGCCTATAGAGGTAAGTGGATTCCCTTACTCTAATACAAATGGGAAAAAATCCATTTCCGTCCTGAGGTTAGTGGGACACGCACACACAGACACAGACACACACAGACACACACACACTGACGGCCTGCTCACTTAGCTGCAAGAGCAAAATCCAAGTAAACACTGTATTGCAGTGAGTGAGCTGGTGTAACAGTGCAATCTTCCCAGTACAGTACTTGTAGTGATGGACACTGGTTCATGTATTTCTCTATCAGGAGGAGCACAGTAAACAGGTGCACTAGCATGCATGTAATGCCTAAATGCAAATTCTCCCTCACTGTCTGAGTCTCTAATTCACTGACAGTCTTATTAGGATCTGTGCCTGGTTTAACTACGGGAACCCCACTAGTTCAAACTCCGTAGTCCTAACTCAAACCTAAAATAAACTTTACATTCCGGTCTTGCACTGGGATGAGCTTGTTCAGCTCAGGATGGGATTAATGTTTGTATTTATTATTATTTATGAAATCAAAATCGTGAATGTACTTAACTTGGTTCATGACAGAACTACAGGAAAAGGCAAAATATAATGCTGTATTGTGAATACCAACAGAACAAAGCCAGACAACAGACAACACAATGGATTGCTACAGTCCTTCGATAAACCTGTGATCCAACTGCAAACTCTGATTGAAACTTGGGTTTTGATTTCAGGTCAGGGTTCAGTTCTGGTACCAGTGCAAAAGATCATCCCTCAGGGAGTGTACTTCTTATTTCTTAAAAACAATGTCAGCCACCTGCCTCTTTAAATGAGGGTATATATGGTGTGTGGCTGTATGTTAGTGACTGCTTCCAACTGTTGTAGCCCCTTGGCTTTCTGAGAAAAGGTGGCATTAACTATGTATGTAATGCACTTGAAAATCCCAATTGTCACAGTGCATTCAATCAATTTATGCAAGGCGCTTGTTTATATGTAACATTTCACAAAATTATTTTTAGATTCACTGCAACATAAATTCAATATTCCCAAAGAAAGTTCTTAATGTGTCAAACATTTCAAATACAGTATATTTTGGTTATGTGCTGTAATAGGACAATACAGCATTATTGTCCTTTGTCACAATACAACTGAAAAGACAAACTAGAAGCTCTATTATAAAGGATTTGTATCTATCTGAAATTTCGCCTTTCAAAATAGGGCATTAGGACAGTCAAAAAAGGCTTCATTAAAAAAAGAAAAACCCCAATGATCTAGGTGAAGAAATGATGTGATTTGCTACAGCACTGTAAAATAGGATAGGCAGTCATATCCGCTGTTAGACAGACGTGATGGAGAATACTTGCGTCTCCGGGCTAATACCCAAAGCAATTAAAAAAGACATTAACCTACACTAAGCCAACACTGATGAAGACAAATTGAACGAGACCAACTGAAGTTTCAAAAGACATGTTCGCTCTGTATTCAAGCTGTCTGAAAAGTGTTTAGGTCAAAATGTCAGCATTTACAATTTAACTTAAATTCCAAACATAAACGGTGAAGGGCTTCCATCTCAAATTGTCTTGGTTTGTTTGTTTTTTGACAGTCTCGGCCTTGACCATGAAACATGTTAAAAAAGCCTGCATACAGAAAAGTTACACGTAGATAAACATGACTTTCATTCTGTAAACCCAACCCTTGAAACCCAAAGATCCCTTTATCAGGACAATTAATGTGCAGTCAGTACCTTTACTTTTCTATTTTAATACAAACATTGCTACAAATTTTTGTTACAAAACGTTGCAGATCTCAAACCAGATATTTTTATTCAATTGCTTATTTCTCTTTACAGGAGGCAGCTACAGATTAGCAGTAACACCAGCAATAATATGGAGAAGCAAAAGAGACAGATAAAATGAACATGCCATGCGATGCTAAACCTAAACATCTCAAAACAATATTTACATTTCTACAGATGTCTCCGCTACCATTGCTGCTTATGAACGAGCCTCAGAAACAGACATTCATTCAGGCAGGTCTTACAGGCAATGTGGTAAATGCTTCACAGCCCCAGCTAAGAAGCAATAAAGAGGTAGTGGTGCCAGGAACAGCTGAACGATAAACCCTGGGCGTGATGCATTTAATAAGACATTTGAGACCCGAACTGAAATATTACAAGCATCGACCCTTTCCATGCAAACACCGCTCATAAATAGTTTGCTTTTGGGCAATACTTCTGACAGTGTGATAATAGAGATATTACAATAAATAAATGTGGCTGCATTTGGAGGCAGACTGGGTGAAATTAAATGGTGACAAATAACTTTCAAACCCCCACATGTATGTACCCCAGAGAATCCCTCCTCTCACTCTACCCAGTCAATACCTAAAGTGTTCCACTGTACTTTACAATGCTTTTCACATGGCTATACTATGTATTTAGCATAGTGTATCCTGGTTTGTCATGTTTACTAATACACTACACCATACCTCAACTATTCTTTACAATGCTTACCTGTGCTTTATTACATTTTGCTATGGGAAACTTTTTATAAGGGTAAATACTACACCTGAACAGCCACCCAGGGATCATCATAAACTTAGTGCTGTAGCATGGCCTCCTGGAGGCGATGCTTGGGTTTTTGATTTAACTCTACAATAGGTTGTTACATCCCATCCACTCATTCTTGCATGCTAAGCACAGCAGCTGTCAGAAAACCCTAATACTGGTACAATTGCATGGCCTATTGCAGCACTAACCTCTATTCAAAACCAGCGTTGGAACTGCAGGCACTTTGTCTAATACGTCAATCCCCTTAAGGTGAAACATTTCTTTTGTGCCAAGTTTTTTTACTGGTTAATCAATGTCAACGTACGGTGTGGTTTGTGCATTTTGCTTTTGATAAAAGCACATAGTACAAATAATGACTTGCTGTTTCAGCTGATAAAAGATCTATCTGGAAGAGCTAGATTCTGCATTAACTTGGTGACCCACTGCAATATAGAATAAAGTCATCAGCTTAAACATGGTCCCCATCAGACCAGACCTATTGTACCTACAGCAGATCTCCACTTTTACACTAGAACACTGACCAGTGGTTTCCCATTTTAATTAGCTTGTATAATTTCTATATAACAACACAACAAAATATCTCATTGCCTCTAACAGTGATCTAAATTGCACGCTAGGATTTTAACTCTCCACATGTGTTCCGTCAACTATTTCAAAGCATAATAAGCAGACTGCACTTATTATGCACACAATGTACATATACAGGCATCCCTGTTATGATTTACATTGACTAGCAAGAAAGAACTAAAAGAGAGAATGACATTAATAGCCCACAAAATCCAGAACTCAAAGTGGAAACAGGTGCACCCTGCCTAGGGTTGAATGTTTCTGTGACTTGGGACCCTGTAGCTCGTCTGTTGTTTATCATAACATGCATGTGCAGGCTCCATCTGGCATGGCGATGGTTTTCTGCAAACGCTGACATTCCTTGACCACCCGAGAGACTGCATTGATGGACACACTGGTCAATGCAGCCACTGCGTTGAGGGTCGAGCCGGGTGCACAGGGCCCCGCTGTCATGCCATGTAGAGGCACCGGGATCCATCTGCTTTCCCAAGATTGTTGCTGAATAGTCTCACTCAGCTTTTATACACCTAGTGGATCACATACATGCAGGCTTGTTGATTTTTGCTTAATTGTACTTTTTTTGGCTAGTCAGTGTGTATGTGAATATAGCACAACAATTGCATTTTTTCTTCTTAATTGTTTTAGTGAGTATATATTATTAACTTTACTGTTTATTTTTTTAAGCAGTCACCATTATATAACTTACACAAACTGATATTATATTGTATCAGGATGCAACAGGGAAAGACTATAGCAGAGCTTTCACATTCTTACACAGGCAGAAAAGAAAAACTACCAAATCAACTTATTAGACGTTAACTCAGAGCAAAAGAGAGAGTTACTTTCCAATTCCAGACTGTGTGATAAAATAATGTACTCATTTGGAAGATTGTTTTTGTTTGTTTTCTGAAAAGCTATGTATAACACAGCCTGCACACATACTGGACCACGTTGGGTTCTCATCAGATTTCAGAAGATAGAAAGTGTGGCGCTTGGTCAGCACTTGCATTCAAGACATTATCTCTGCTCTACAAAGAGGCGTTAATGACTACCGAACCCATCCAATGTCTGCAAGCCAGGCATTTCCTTTACCTTTAGTCATGAATACTCTCAAAGAGACTCGCACTCTGTTGTAAATTGCTGGTTTTCACAAAGTCAATGATTTAAACAGCAGTGGCATTTAAACAGTGTTAACATCATAACAATTTATTTTTAGCAAGGTGCACTTGAATGATTTGGAGAGGGTTGCTCGATATGAGGCCAGGTTATAATCCCCAGGGGCCAGCCCGTGCCGGTGAAGCCCAGGCTACAGCTGTCCAGCTCCCTCCTGCTTTGTGGATAAATAGAGGAATCCACTCCAGTGTGCCGTACTGCTGCCAACTTGACAACTTTCATATGCGCTACAGCGAGTTCATAGGAGAGAAAAAAAAAAGATATCATAAAACAATTGAGAAGTTCCCCATATGGTTCACAGCAGGGAAGAAAGTGAAGCACATGGCAATGGTTTGTCCTTTAGCTTATCTCTGCCTCCTTATCTCCTCCATGCCTCGTCTCTACCTGCAGTCCTGAGAGTGACATAACTAGGTCACAGCTCCAGTCTTTGCACAGTGTAAGCTCACACTTCAGGGGTTACGGGGAGCGGAGACGGGCGGATGCACACAACATGCTTGGCATACACTGAGAGAAATACAGGTCCAGATAGGAGCTGGAAAACAACTTAGGAGGATTTCACTGGCTAACCCGCCAGGCTCTTCCTTGGCATTGTTTAAAGAAAGTTAAACTGGCAGCTGTCAAATAGTGAATCCTGTGCTTCAAGGTTGCTGCAACACTGGCAATAATTCACCTTTACACTGTATATTGTGACCCCGCTTTTCTTTCTGGTTTACATTCCTGCATCCATATCACCATTTGCCTTGGATTTTTGTTTCTCAATTTACGGAAAATTAGTAGATAAACTGGTAAAGTCTTACCAGTTTAATTAGACATACTGAGCCCCATCCAATTGATGATTTAAACAGAAAACCGGCACAATTGAATTACTGTTTATTAAAGTAGGACCACACCTTGCATGTTACTTACTTTTAGAGACAGAGATACAGTAGACTCACAAACTATTAGAGCCGTGGGTTTCCTCAAAGCCCCCTTCTTTTAATAATTTAAACAGCAGCAGTATTTCAGTACTTCAGTGTTTAGATCAGTCACTGTTTCGATCACTGGAACAGGCCGCTATGCTTTAATTCCCCAGTGCTCGTGTCGGTTTTTATAACTGTGTGAATGCATGTAAACACTCTTGTTCTTTGTTTTTCTGTTGTATAAAAGGAGACCTAAAAAAAAAAATGCTGAGCTACAGTATGTGTGCATTGGATTTAATTCCATTTTAAGCTTCACTTTCACTGAACAGTGAGCCCATTTTGAATTTTTTTTTTTTTTTACACAAATTGTGAAACATTAGGCAAACTTCCAATGTTTCCGACAAAGTAAAGCCAAACCAATTCTCTCAGTTTACTTTTTCTTTTTATGTTTTTATGTAAATCCTGTCTTGTGCTGAATACTGCAAAGCGAGCCAGGATTTAAATGGCATTTAATATTTGCTTTTCAGGAAAACGACATAGAGAAATCTTTTTTTTTTCAAAGTTCTTGAGCTCTTTCTTGCAAGATTTAATGTATGGAAATAAAAGGCTGCAAGAAATGAGTTAGAGAACAGAGTCCAACTGTCTAATGCCAACACCCATTCTAATACATGACTACTCACCTGACCACAATTGCAACAGCGGAATGCTGTACCAAGTTATATAAATAAGAAAGAAGAATGAACAATTAAGAACTCGTTACTAAATAACATATTAACAATCCAGGAATGCTAGCAACACTATATTGGAGGTGTGTGTTCTGCAAAAGGGGCTGTGAACAATTCTTTCTTGATACTGGAGACTGGGCTGTCTTCTGTGAAGTCCTGATGTCACTAACAAGCTGTAGTGCTCAGGCCCAAATGAGGCAAAACTATTTGGAACTCCTTCCAGGAAAAGCAGCTGGGTACCTGATTTGTATTATTGTCCTTGTTTAGAAAAAAAAATATCAAAATGATGTAATAGACCCCGTGGAACCTGTTAAAAAGTATTTAAACTTGAGTCAAAAAAACTGTAATGTGTCATCAGGATCTCAAGATTTCATGTGCATACTGTAGTGAAAAAATAGATGTTGTTAATAGTCAGTAAATGCACTGCAGAACTGCAAAGAGGTATAATCTACCTGTATACTGCATTACATTTGAATACATTTATATTCCTGACACACAGCTTTATATTATTTCAAAACGGCAGTACACAGGAGCATTAGAGGTCAATTTAACCATTTCTAACGGAATATGCATGAGAGGCGTGCTGCTACAAACTGATAAGACGGTTCTCGATAACATCGAGGAAAATAAAGCAAAGCTAATTAGAACAGCTGAAGAATCGAAAACATTAAGGACAAGCTGCTGCTCAATCGTCTGCCTCAAAGCAGCTGCGGCAGACTTGCAAATATCTTCATCATTGTTTCTAGAGCTTATTACTCAGTCCTATGTGCAAACAGTACTTAAATATGACCTTCTGAACCATCTGGTGACACAGAATTATCTATAATATATATCTATAAAAGCATTAGAATCTGACACAGCGGTGCTGCTTGGTAATCATCAGTAGGGACACTTGCATTGTCCCCGAGTGAGGACAGTGAACAAAAGGTTAATTATAAAGCAGTACTGTCTGGTGAGGGGATATTAACACTTAAACATAACTTCAATAACACTTAATAGATTATTACGTGAAACGAATAAGAAGCTAAGTAAAGCTGATAAACACTTCGGCTAGTGCTTTCATCAGTGTGATTACAATAACAGCCAAAACCTTTGTTTGAGTGACGCATTATAATTCTGTATTATTAAAGCATTTGTGTACTACATTCCAACGTTAATAAGCGAACGTTAGAATCAGAGAGCGTCATGATTCTGAGGTTCCTAGAGAGTCCACCAGAAGTCAATGACCACTCAACCTGGGACAAAATATATGCGATTCAGTAAATAAAACGTGATGTTTATCAAACTATTCTGATTGGCATTTGCTTTTTTTTTTTTTTTTAAAAAGGTTCCTGTATAACATGCATTTTTAAAATTATATATATATAGGTAGGTATTAAATTACTGCCAAGCAAGTGACACACTGTAAAGCTGGTCCTTTAAAACATAATTCACAGAACGTCCCTTCCAGCAGTATACAGTACAGTTCATCAGAGAAAGTTTTTTTAGACTGTTAATATTTATCTCTGTTCAGTAATTACAATCTGCAGTACAGAGAGGAGAGCATTCAAACCCCAAAGGCTACCCTCATGAATTAAATAGCCACAGCCCTCCACAAACATTCACAGAGTATTCTGTTCATATGACAAGTAAAATGTATGGGAAATACATTAAGGTAATAGCTAGACCACAAGATTCTTACTGAAATATTTACCAGTGGGTTTTATTTTATTTATTTATTTATATATTAATTTTTTTAAACTGAGGCAGATGGGTACACTGTACTTTGAACAGCTTCAAACTGCCAGACAGCCAGTCATTTCGAAAGCGGAACATGCCTTACAGCTCACAGCTTCTGAATCGCAGTGTCATGTTTCTATAGCAACAGAATACTTAATAACCAACTTGCAAAGCATGCACCAAGACACGGTTCTTTTGCCACAATGAACAATCTCCTTTGTGGGGGCATTTCTGTCTGCAGCCAAGATTATTTTGTATTGCATTTTGATTATTGGTATTATGAATGTGCACACAACCTACTCTGTCGAAAGCAAAGTTGCTCATTTGATGTGAAAAGCACAAATAAAACAAAGTCACTTCCATAGAAAACGTTGACATCCCAGTACTGACTGACAGCCAACGCTGTGTCTGTGAAACGCTGAAACGTGACTTCAATAATTAACCACAAAAGACACTCCACTGGCTCCGCCCTCCAACTCACTGAAGTTTGTGGATTTGGGAAGCTGTGTTCATCTTTACTTATTCCAGTCTTATATAAACCGGTATGATTTTTTGGTCATGGCAGAGAGGGCATAACCTATTGCTTAGCAGTATAATCTGGACGTGGTTTTATTTCTTTGATGTTAATTAAACCCCCTTTGCTGTGTAAAACAAAGCCAGATACAGTTTAAACTGTTATACAATGGCTGTCAAATTCCCTTGCTCTCGACTGACTGCAACAGTTTAGTTTACTGTAATACAACCAGCCAACAGGTTATTGGATATTTTGTACAATATTTGTATAAGGGTTTTCCAATGGTCTGAACATTAGGTAAAAATGAAAAACAAAAAAATAATAAAAGCCAGCCATAAAGAAAAAGAAAATAAATGAAATTTGCAAGCACACTTGTTGACTAGGCGGTAACCTTACCTGATTCTCCTCATGAGAAACCCTCATCTGCTCTTTCAGAACGGACATCCTGGCTGCTTCCTCTTTCCTCAAGACCCTCTCCTTCTTCAGCTCGGGGCTCCAGAAGGTCTTGATGCTGTTCATGGAGGAGCCCAGCTTGCCGTCCTTGAGATCCAGCTCCTTGCGGAGCAGCTCGTTCTCCCTGTGCAAGTCCTTGAGCTGGGAGTGCATGTCCAGCATGGTGTTGTCCCTGACCTGCCTGAGTGAAGAGGGAACCTGGTGGTGAAGGCCAGCCGAGGTCAGTGTGCCGTGATCGCCGTAGGAGAGGATATCTGCATGAGGAAGCCCAGCCGAAGCGATGTTCGGGCTGCTCCCCATGGCAGTGACGCGGCCCCCGTACGTCGCCCGGCTCGTAGCCCTTCCGAGGGTCATGGTGCCCTTTGGGAATGTGGTGGTCGCCACCCCTTCGTGGTCGCTCAGGTACATTGGCCCCGAGGTGGCGTAAGCTGCGTTCAGAGACTGGATGTTCTCCATTGACAAGGTCTTGCCAGCCCCTCCTGCCCCTCCGCCCCCTCCGCTGTTTGTTCGCCTGTGTCCCAGCCGGGGGGACCTTGGCAAACGGGGAGACCTGGAGGGGCTGCCTTCCAAATGCCCGACCGTTCTTGCGCTTCCATACATGGTTGCTGTTATGGAATCTCCTGTGGGAGTTCTGTTCTTACTTACTGCAACAATACTCTGAATGATTTGAGCAATCAGTCAATGTGTCCACCCCTTCAGTACCTGTACAAGCTTGTTACTGCATGCTTGGGGCTGGCAAATTTGGAAGGCCTGTCTAAGATCTGGGAAAATAAAACAACAAAAAAAAAAAACAAAGGGGAAAATAACATTGCTTTAGTAAACATCATATTTAACACTATGACCACATAGTCTAATAAGCTACTATTTAATTGATTAAAAGTATCACATGTTGGGTGTTATGTAGGTTATGTCAGTAAGCATTCTTTAGGGGATATTCACTAGCTTGAGGACGGCAAATTTCCTGCAAGATAGAAATTGCAACCCTGTTTCTCTACATCATAACCAGCTATTAGGCTTGGCTATCTTTATATTCTTAATTGAACTACTCTACCTCCTGCCTCGTCTAAGTGCGACTGAATCACACGGCAGTGTACATGTGTTCACAAAGATACAGGGGTCGACAGAAGCAACTGTGAAATTGTTAGATCTGTGGGTGGAAAGAGATTTTGTGTAACACGTCCTCCAAGAACTATTATTCAAAAGATAAAAGGCAAGCAGCATTGGTACGTATTGGAGAACAGATTAATATTCTAGCAATGTAGTAAGTGAACTATAACATAATGCTCTGCTTTTGCTGTAATTGCTTTCAATTAGTTGAAACATATTATATATATATATATATATATATATATATATATATATATATATATATATATGTATGTATGTACATGCAACAGGCCGCTACTACAGCAAGTCAAAAACAAAGAATGAAATATTAAGAAAATAAACGATAAACGTTGTGGAGAGTACCCTTTAAATAGAATACACCCAGCCCCAGAATACTGAGCCCTCAGTGCATCAATGCAATCTAAACATTGTTTGGAAAGACACCGTCTTCTTACACAGCATCCTGGACAGCACCCCTTTTCAAACACTGAGCTCAGAGCAAACCTGCTCCTGACAGCAGTGCATTAGAACTAACAGCGGGGATGTTAAATGTTCCGGCAAATCTGCACAACTTGGAACTGTTTACCAGACTTGCATTTGATACGTTTAACATTAATAAAACAAGGTGGTAGTGGCTAGTAGGCAAGTTACAGCACAGTCCTTTAACCTCTTAAGACACAAATTAGAATATGGGTTAGATCTTAAGTGCAGTTATTTTAGGCTCATCCTCTGCTATTCTGTAGGTTTGCCATACATGTTACCAAATAGTCTGTCTAGTAACTCAAACACATATATATATATATATATATATATATATATATATATATATATATATATATATATATATATATATATATATATATATATAATGTTTACAAAGAAATGTAAATTACAAATCACATGTTGATTAAAATATACCCACAAATGTGGATGTTGTAGTTCAAATACGAGTGGAAGATTTTTAAGCTTACGTCAGTACTACACATGGATTACTTTTTATGGTCAAACCTTGCACTGTAGTCCACATCACAAAGCTCACACATGAATTGATACAGCTGGACGCCTCTTCTTAAGAGAGTTGTTGCTAGTCAGGATTTAGCCACACAAGCTTTGCCTTACTGTAGCAGCCTCTGTAGAGCCAAAATACATTCGATTTTAAAACCCGCTTGTACAAATTTTACTTCGACTGGCTTCAACATCTGGCTTCCTGTCTGACTCGAACTTCATAAGCAAACAAGTGAGAAAATTACAACACATGTCACAGCAGGAATGTTAGACATCTGCTCATCACTCTTCACTTGTTCAAGCAATATGTTCATTATTCATAGTGTATACAAATGTCACTGAGTCTTTCGCACTTATGACAATAATGCTGTAATCAAGCAATCACAGATATAATAGCACAGCTTGCAAATTGTTTAAGTGACTGCGTCCTGTTTTCCTTTGGAGCTTATTTTTTGTAACTGTTTTCCTGCAGGTATATTGTATTCTACAAGCTTCTAGCTTTGATTTCTACATAAAGAACTCTGCACACAGAGGCTGCGCATTAAACACCACTGCTGTGCAAGTGCTACACAAAGACAGCAAATTGCTAATCTATTATAAAGCTTAGCAGCACGGATAACAAAGCAGCATTTTCAAAGTAATTTGTTGCAGCCTGTAGCACAGCACTAAAATGTGGCTCCATCAGTTTAAACATGAATGCAATACTGTGCTGGAGTGCTTTTTTCTTGCTGCAGAGCAGAACAAAAGAAACAAAATCTGTACTGCAAAAAAATTGCCCAAGCAGCTCTCTGCTTAACCACATGGCGTATCTCTGCATATCTCTGGCCGGCACGTTCCTGTGACATTTGCTGGTAAAAGCACTGAAGTGGACCACCACCAGCACCAGCCAATTTAGTTATTGTGTCATATCCCAACATTTACACCGCTGGACTTAAATGCATGCAAATTTAAACAGGCTCATTTTACCTCTGGCTGTACCCGCTACACTTTTAGCTGAATATCTCTTTGTTATTTCTTATGGCTCACTGGACAGTAAGCTGGATTTCAATGGTGTAATTTTTATTAACACATACTGTACATGAATAAGGCTGGCTGAGTTTCAAACCAAAAACCATCCAATTAAAATGCATAAAGATTCCCTGAAGATGGTCTTTTTATTTAAGCAACAATATCCAGACTCGCTTGCCAGCCAAATTCTATATCACTGAACTCACTGAACAGTAAAGGACACTTTGGTGTAACATCATAGAGTAATACAAGGTGGTGTCTTGTCAGTACTGGAAGATCTCTAAAAGAACAAGTGGGGTTATGGCAAACTACTTCTTATTTTTTTGTAAGGGTGGTCTCAGTAACGGATACTGCTTTCAGGCACAGTAAATAACTGCATCACTCCACACAGCATTCCTCTGTCTCAATGCAAGTCTTCATTGGTGATCATGTGATGTGTGACCCTGCTTGCTGGAATGTCTTGTGCACCATATGCTTTCTGCACAGTTACTGCAGCAAGACACCCATGATGAAAATGTCAGCACTGTGCAGGGTGGCCTGGAATTAAGATGTCTCCCACTTACAGTTTGTGCATCTCATTTTTTGTGTTTCTCAGTTTCACGGGTAAACATGAGACACTGCAAGTACTTGACAGATTCAAAAATAAATACAATTTGCATTACAATAATAGAATAACTGTAAGAAAAACGAATTATCAAAAAACAACAAATTCTATTTCTCGTTCCACACCTCTGAGTGTGAACACAAGGTGCCGTACCGCTGTGATAGTTTACAGGTGAAATTGTAAAACAGGTGAAATTGTAAAACTGGTGAATGCACCTGATTTGCACTCAGATCACTTCAGTACACACACCACTCATGTCCACAGGACTAGCAGTCCTTGGTTGAGATAGACACAACTGAGTGGCAGGGTGTGTGTTGAGGTTAGGGCTCTGTGTTCTCACAGAGCTCCCATTGCACCACAAACTTATAAATGAATGTCCAGAGAATAACACTGTCTGGTGGTGAAATGACTTTATCAGGTCTCAGGGTGTACCGAGTGAGGTGTGTTCAATTTTCACTTGACAGCAAGCTGCGGAGAGAATATGAATATTGCTATACTGTGCAGCAGATATCCTCGATTACTACAGCTGGCGATTTTTCAAGCAGACAAATTCAGACACCGGTACAGCAGACACTGAATACCCTAGCCACACCTTTACCGGTAAAAGATGCAGATATAGACTCCCCTTCCCCCCATGCATTTATGTCCAAAAGTAATCAATAACCGAGGCTGAATAGACTAGTGCATTGAAGCATTGATAACAGCGCTACGAACATTCATTTTTCTATTCTCTTTGTGCGCTAGATTAAGAAGATGCACCTTTTAAATAATCAAAGCGCGGAGCCTGTTAAAACCAACCTAATTCATTATCACTCTTACGTTACCTCCGCTTGCAACCAGTCTGCATACAACTGGTTGTACAGAAGGGTTGTATGCCGGCAGGTTTTAAAGGGTTAACGACGGCACTGATTTAAATGGACTAGTGCAAGGGAAAGCCCCTCCTCTTTACATAGATGATTGGTTATTTCGAGCTCATCAGTGCCACTGCCTGCATTCGAATGGCAAGGACCGCTGTCAATCTAACAGAAATGTCAATTCCTGTGAACCGAGAGATTTAGTCTGACATAACACTCCAGATTCCCTGGTATATCTAGTATTAATATTACACGCCCATAATTAATTTAATAGGACCTCGTATTTTTATTCAATCACTACCGTTGTAAACATAAGCGTAAAGAAAACGTTTGCAAAAAGGACCAAATGTTCCTGTGCTTATACGAATCACGGCATGTAAAATCATGACACACTCTCACAACCAAAAACGACAGACATACTCAATGTTATTTCTAAACATCCTACACTTGCATGGCCACCATATTTCTTAACACCTATTTATATATTTTTACTAAAAAATGTCTACTTAGTTCTACCATATGTCTGCATGTTTTAAACAGTTTTTACACCAGACCAGTCCCATGCTTAGCCCCTAAGTGTTGGACGGAAATAATATTTAATAAACTGTCTCAAGCAGTACCGTATTACTAAGCATAGTACATGTTGTGCAATATAGTCAATGAGTACTATTGTATTATTATCGCTGTATGTTTTATTAATCACCGGAACGAAAAAGACCAATATTAATGACAGCCACGGAAGACAGAAAGCATTGCATTTCTACACGGATTCAATGACACTTGCATCTCTTTTTTAATATCTCGTTACCACAGTATACGCTTCTTATTTTCCACAAAAAACACTGAAATACAAAAGAAAATATGCAAAATAAATAAATAATAATCTCTTCAGACCATTTCCTCCTTCTAAGCTGTCCAGTCAAAGCAATGCATCTGTCCTCTTTTTCCCACGGAACGACCACTGACTGATGAAAAAAAAAAAAAAAAAAAAAACTACTAACCTTTCTCCCGTGCAGACAATTGTTGGATAACATGCATTTTATAACACGTTAAACAGCTGCCTACACACACAAACAAAAAAGATCCAAAGTACTACTATTGAAATAGTGTTGCCTACCCCAGTTGTAATGTCAGTGCTTCTCCATCACAGCTCCTCTCCTGGCTTCCAGCCCCGAGTCAACATTCCCAGAATTCCCGACCTCTCCTTTCATTGGGCCGCTAACACACTCCGACACTGGGGAGCAGCAGCTGCAGCAAGGCAATTGAAGGCGAAGCAGGATTCTCGAATATAAAGGCAGGCGGTATTCACGCAAAGCCCGTCGAAGCGAGCGTCGCAATACTGTTGCACAACCAGCAGAAGTGGCTGTACTTGTCTGCTGCTGCTGCTGCTGCTGCTGTAGTGACGGTAGTGATTATCTTGACTGTCCTACCGTCGCGTGCAGCTAGAGCGTAGCTAGAGGTGGCGCACAAGAAGTAGTTAATACAGCCGGGGGGGGGGGGTTGATCGATAACTGGAGTAATTTATCGATGTAAACATTAGATTTGTCCATCCAAGAAACATGGAACATTGATAAAGATGAGACACACATCCTTTTTCAGTATCTGAATAAATTTGGTTTATATGTATACACTACCGGTCAAAAGTTTTAGAACACCCCCATTTTTCCAGTTTTTATTGAAATTTAAGCAGTTCAAGTCCAGTGAATAACCTGAAATGGTACAAAGGTAAGCGGTAAACTGCTTTAAAAAAAAAAGTTTAGGTTACCAAAAAAAGAAAAATAATGTACATTTCAGAGTTATACAAAAATGACTTTTTCAGGGAACAAGTAATGGGCTAACAACTTACAGCTGTTCTGCAGCAATGGAAGTAAATTAAGCCTTGAAAGTTGATGCTAACAATTCCTACAGGTGTCCCAACTTTTGTTGATTACTTACAAACCCTCTGTCTGTATAAAAGCAGTGTTGGAACAGACTGTGTTACTACACCCTCTTAAGCATTATTTGGACAGTATTGTACTGCAGGAAGTAGTATATTTCTCTCATAATGGCGAGAAAAAGGCAATTAACAAAGGAAGACAGACAGACCATTATAACCCTTAAAAGTGTAAGTCTTTCCTTTAGAGAAATTGCAAAGAAAGCCAAGGTGTCAGTGAGTACAGTTTCCTACACCATCAAAAGGCACTTGGAAACTGGAGGAAACTGACAGGAAGAGGTCTGGCAGACCCAAAGCCACAACAGAATCAGAAGACAAGTTTCTGAGAGTCAACAGCTTGCGTGATAGGCGGCTCACAGGACAACAGCTTCAAGCACAGCTTAACACTGGTCGAAGTAAGCAAGTCTCAGTTTCAACTGTGAAGAGAAGACTTCGAGCTGCAGGTTTGACAGGTCGAGTGGCAGTAAGAAAGCCATTGCTAAGATGGCAAAATAAGAAAAAGAGGCTTGCCTGGGACATGAAGCACCGCCAGTGGACTACTGAAGACTGGAAGAAGGTCTTATGGACCGATGAATCAAAATTTGAAATCTTCGGTACATCACGCAGGGTTTTTGTACGCCGTCGAGTAGGCGAAAGGATGGTTCCTCGGCGTGTGACACCAACTGGAGGAAGCGTGATGGTCTGGGGCTCTTTTGCTGGATCCAGAGTTGGCGACTTGCACAGAGTGAGTGGCACCCTGAACCAAAACTGCTACCACAGCATTTTGCAGCACCATGCAATACCTTCTGGTATACGCCTAGTTGGTCAGGGGTTCATCCTACAGCAAGATAATGACCCAAAACATACCTGCAGGCTATGTCAGAACTACCTTAGACGAAAAGAACAAGACGGTAGATTTCAAATCATGGAATGGCCAGCACAGCCTCCAGACTTAAACCCCATCGAGCTGGTTTGGGATGAACTGGACAGAAGGGTGAAAGCAAAGCAACCTACAAGTGCAACACATTTGTGGGAACTTCTGCAACAGTGTTGGGAAGAACTTTCCGAACAATATTTGATTTCCATTGTAGAAAGAATGCCACGAGTGTGTTCGGCTGTTATATCTGCAAAAGGTGGCTACTTTGATGAGTCAAAAATTTAGATTAAATTTTGTTAAACAAAACGATTCCATGATTTCTTTTTTTATCTCCAATTGTTTATTTGTTCTATGCTTTAATTTCAGAATACATTGAGACATTAAACTGCATAAATTTCAATTTCAATAAAACTTCTAAACTTTTGACCTGTAGTGTGTATATATATATATATATATATATATATATATATATATATATATATATATATATATATACCGTATGTATATTATGCTTGGCTTATTTCAGCAAAGAAAGATTAAATTCATTTTAAAAAAGAATACTGTATCTTTGTCTGCTTAAATCAACTATCAGTATTAGTAGCTAAGCAAGGATGCCAATGAAGGAACTGCGAAATAGCATAGTAAAGCACAGGCAAACACAGTTAACCATGGTATAAACAAATAAACAGTAAATGCATGGGAAAAGCCATGGCACGTTTTTATCAGTGTGCCAAGCCTGGCTACCAGCTTGTACGCTTAAGCCACAGCTACCTGCTTACAGAACAACTGTAGCATCCCTAAGATAATCAGCAATAACTCTGATCCACAAGCAGTCATGCAGGGGTCGAGCAGCTGGTGGTGTGATTGGCAATGTACTAGTATCGGGGTTGGGTGCATATCAACAGTCCACCCTGATACCCTGTACGATTCACTGGTTTCTCTCAGCAGACAGTCAAACACATGTATTATTGGTAACACCTGAAGCCATCAGACACCTCCCATCCTCACTGAAATCTCAGTTCAATGCCTACCATTTAAGTCACTTACTTACCTGATCAGATAACTTCTTGTTTCATATTCTAAAATACACAAATAAAACAGAATGTCAGAGGCTTAAAATTAAACAAGCATGCGAAAGACCTGATTTTATACAGTAAAACGGATATTGTATCATTATGCACTACGTGAGAAAGTGATCTGTGAAAAGGATTAACATTTTATCCCAAATGTTTCAATCCCTATTTTCAGATGAATTATTTGACATTTCTGGAAACCTACTTATAGATTTTCAATTGAATATTGATCGATTTTTACTGAAATGCTTCTAAAAGCTCTTATAAATTAAAAAAGGACTGGACATTAGGAAGTGAAAGAACGACCTTCTCTATAAGGGGCAGGAGGTAAGGTGTCAGAAGTAGCACAATTTAAAGGACTGACACTAAAGCTGTATTTAATGCTCAGCGTTTCAACTGACAATCTGATTCAGCCAGTCAGATGAAAGCTTGCTGTTACCTGCTCCTTTGTATTGTCATCCACAGTCATATAACAGGGTATAGTTCCTGTGATTTACAGTAAACACATTCGGTGAGTTACAGATGAGTCAGGGATGACAGGGAGCTGCGTTTCATTTCCTTAACAAGGGCAGTCTGCTTTTGTGATTTACTGGCTAAGTAGGATGAATCTTTCAATTTCTCAGCAGGCCGGTGCTTGTGATTCATTTTCTGTGGCAGGTTTATGGAGGTCGCCTGACACACTAACCAGCGGGCAGTGTATTCAGCTTTTAAACTGAGAGAAATCACTAAGCAAATGAATATTGGAAACTGTGAGATGCATGCATACATACACCTTATGCACTACTAGAAGGGTTAGGGTTAGGTTTACAGTTGGGCTTATATCGTGCACACACATATATACAGACGTGCTCAAATTTGTTGGTACCCCTCCACAAAAAACGAAGAATGCACAGTTTTCTCTGAAATAACTTGAAACTGACAAAATTAATTGGCATCCACCATTGTTTATTCCATATTTAATAGAAATCAGACTTTGCTTTTGATTTTTTATTCAACATAATATTGTAAATAAGAAAACAAATGAAAATGGCATGGACAAAAATGATGGGACCGCTAATCTAATATTGTGTTGCACAACCTTTAGAGGCAATCACTGCAATCAAATGTTTTCTGTAGCTCTCAATGAGACTTCTGCACCTGTTAACAGGTAGTTTGGCCCACTCTTCCTGAGCAAACTGCTCCAGCTGTCTCATGTTTGATGGGTGCCTTCTCCAGACTGCAAGTTTCAGCTCTTTCCATAGATGTTCGATAGGATTCAGATCAGGACTCATAGAAGGCCACTTCAGAATAGTCCAATGTTTTGTTCTTATCCATTCTTGGGTGCTTTTAGCTGTGTATTTTGGGTCATTATCCTGTTGGAGGACCCATGACCTGTGACTGAGACAGAGCTTTCTGACACTGGGCAGTACGTTTCGCTCCAGAATGCCTTGATAGTCTTGAGATTTCATTGTGCCCTGCACAGATTCAAGTCACCCTGTGCCAGGCACAGCAAAGCAGCCCCAAAACATAACCGAGCCTCCTCCATGTTTCACTGTAGGTATGGTGTTCTTTTCTTTGAAAACTTCATTTTTTTTGTCTGTGAACATAGAGCTGATGTGACTTGCCAAAAAGCTCCAGTTTCTCCCAGAAGGATTGTGGCTTGTCAATATGCATTTTAGCAAATTCCAGTCTGGCTTTTTTATGTTTTTCTTTCAAAAGTGGAGTCCTCCTGGGTCTTCTTCCATGGAGCCCACTTTCGCTCAAAAAGCGACGGATGATGCAATCAGAAACTGACGTACCTTCACCTTGGAGTTCAGCTTGTATCTCTTTGGCAGTTATCCTTGGTTCTTTTTCTACCATTCGCACTATCCTTCTGTTCAATCTGGGGTCGATTTTCCTCTTGCGGCCGCGCCCAGGGAGGTTGGCTACAGTTCCATGGACCTTAAACTTCTTAATAATATTTGCAACTGTTGTCACAGGAACATCAAGCTGTCTTGTAGCCTTGACCTTTACCATGCTAGTCTGTTATTTTCTTTCTGATCTCCTCAGACAACTCTCTCACAATGAGTGCACACAATGATACCAAACAGCACAGCGACTACTTTTCTCCATTTAAATAGGCTGAATGACTGATTACAAGATTGGAGACATGTGTGATACTAATTAAAGAAACTAATTAGTTTGAAATATCACTATAATCCAATTATTTATTATCTTTTCTAAGGGGTACCAACAAATGTGTCCAGGCCATTTTAGAATATCTTTGTAGAATAAGCAATAATTCATCTCTTTTCACAGCTTCTTTGCTTTATTCTATGACATACCAAAGGCATGCAAGTATACATGATAAAATAGCTTTTAATTTCATCACTTTTCAGGAGGAATGAAGCATTATTTCAATGAGCTGTAAGGGTACCAACAAATTTGAGCACGTCTGTATATATATATATATATATATATATATATATATATATATATATATATATATATATATATATATATATATTCAATGGTGCAGAAGCATTAGGTACCAAAGTAATAAAGATACTGTAGGTAGAAAGGGTTTTGCTTTCATAATATGGCAGCTGTCCATCCTTATGTTTTTCTTATTTCTTAGTTTATTTTGTTTGGTAACTCAATATTTACCTTCAGTAGCAACAGTTATGTACTGTGTGCAATCATGCTTCCTGTTTGCTGGCATTACTGCATGCTTGAAATCACTTCTGCAAACCCAGGGGAAGGATTTATTCAAATTGGTCCTTAAGCACATATACAGTATGTGTAACACTTACCAGCAACTCAGCAAAGCCTCAGTGAGTTTTGCCTTTACTTTCACTAGGAACTCCAGCATGAGAACATAATTCCACATAGCTGTCCAGGGTCCGGTTGTTTGAATCTTCTGTGATTCTAGAATTTCTTCATGAACACGACTCTTTATTTAATCCATTAAAACAGCCATTCATTAAATAACTCCAAAGTTAAAGCTAATTAAATATACATACAGTGCCATTCATATAGTGACACAAAAGATTAAAGAGAATTGCTGTTAAGTGCTTCCTCAGCAACACAAGCTTGCATTTTAGTAATTACCACAAAATGTGCTCTGTGTGCAATGGACTCTAATGAATTAATTCATTAGGGCAATCACACTGTACCTTTAATTTGTACATAAAAAAGTGAACTCAAAATATTAACTGTAGCAATGAATATTAAAAACATCTGCATGCTACCCCATAAAGCAGCAAAATGCCTGCATTTTAAACCCATAAAAAAAGCTCTGATTTAGGAAATTCACTATCATGCTCATTTAAAAAGAAAATGCACTAAATATTGTATTAGTTCAAATTACACTTGTACTTGCCTTGGAAGGCTGCAGGGATTGATGCAGATAAATATTTTATAATCTTGAAATTGTGAAGGAAATACACATTTGAAATCTGGACAGCAGATATGATAGTGCAGTGTATGCTATGTATCACAGCAGAGGCAGCTCATTTTTATATACATTTGCACAGGAATACTAAAGTTATGAGGTAACTAAAGCTGTGTTTTTTGATGTCGGTTTGCTTCTGTGTAGTTTATCAGAAAGACAGTTTACTCACTTTTCCAAAGGCAATGTTTTTCCCTGCAGCTTTCCACTCACTTTAACTCTAAGAGCCAATTAGACGCGAGTGGAGGGAATAGGTAGAGATAAGATGTGAGTTGTAATACAATTTATTATTTTGTTGTTTTAACTCAATTTGTTTGTCTACAAGCCATCCGCATGATCACCTTATTTATTGCTCCTGTAGAGGGCAATCTCTCCCTTTCTGGCTTCAGATTCGAGATGCTGTGTGAACAGTGCTGGCACTGATTTAGGATATTAGCTAGTTTAATGTTTGTTTTCCAGCCCTTCAATTTTTCATATTGTCTGCAGTGTCATTAAAACAATGCTTGTACAAAGCTCTTTGATGAATTCCACTGAAGACTGAGTCTTTATTTACTGAGCACAGACAGCAGCTTGTGAGTTTTGCCACTCCACCAGCTTTCCAATGTTCCTCAAGTACCCTTCTCGTATGAGGTGAGAGGGTAGTTCAGTCTACATGCTCATCCAAATCTTGACCTCTCTGGAGGACTGTCGCTTGTGATGGCAGTGTGTTACGTGGATCCTTGTTCAGACCAGAGCCAAGAGGAACATAACTTATTTAGCTTGTCCCAACCCAAAGACTTTCAAGAAGCAGCACAGTTCAGTGGAGGTATTCACCTGCTCTTAATTCATTTACTGTACATCTTCCATAACCTCTGATCAGATCACTGCACTCTCAATGTGCAATGTATTTATTTAACCAGGAGATACATCTTGTTTTTCAAGGGGGTCTCGGCAAGAAATAACTTATAAAATCAATGGCAAAAAGAAACAAATCATTCAAACGATCATAAAAACAGTAATACAAAATAAAACCATACACAAGTGAGAACTGAAGCAGAAATGGGAGAGATTGCCTTTGGTACACATGAAACCACTCAAGGTCAGTGTGCACCCTGATATCAGAACTCACATGCCTTCTCCTTTAGGCTGCATCTCCTGCTAGAATATGAAGTGAAACCTACAAGAAAGGGCTAAACTGACACAAATGTAATGAGAATTGGGTTGTATTTTGGAGCTGCTTGGCTGTAAAGTCTAATTTATTAGTCTATACAGTATGACAGAGGATTCTCCATCGAATTGAACAGATTGCTCTGTAGTAGTTATTCCAAGAAGCACTGTTACCTTTTAACCATGCAGTCTGTTTAAATAGAGCGCTATGTAGAACTATGTAGATTTTCTTTGTTGTGTATCGCATGCCTCTCTAAAGAACCACTAATGAAATATTTCCATTGATCTGTGCACTAACCCTTTCTTTAACCTAGCATGATACGAGATATCGTTGTTTTATAATAATAGCATATGTTTGCTGTAACATGGGCTTTTTTCTTTATCTTTTCAAAACTGCCCCACATGACAGGTAAGATTTATGGAAATATTTCATTAGCTATAACCACTACTACAAGTATTAATATTCACTGTACAAATAAAAAGGCTAGATTATGAAGTCTGGCAATGCTGGTATGCTCCAGTAGAAGGTCCCTTCCAGGCAAACTGTGTAATTGCTACAATAATGATAGCAGGTGTGAAAATATTTTCTTACTGAAATGGTAGTTTTATTGGCCATTATTGTAAAATTATAAACAGCGGTTGCAATATTCTAGACCTGTGTTAAATGTCCTCGTCTACAGCAGGCCTAATAATAATAGATCTTCTGTTATTGTTAGTAATATAATGTTACCCAACTTGAAACATCCACATAAAATAGGGTGGACAGATATTGGGTCTTGCTTTACACTGTAATGATAGTCAAGACTTATTTCCTTTAGTAAGGTCAAAGTGATGCTATAATCACGCCTTGTGACCCGGGTGGCTTATGGGTGACATCAGACCAGGAAATGAATGAATCAACACAGGCAACTACTACGGGTGAAGCGCTGCTGCACACGCTTAATAATAAATAAAACAGTTAAACAAAAGACAGACACTGACACAAAAGTAAACGGTATGGTGGCCAAAACAGAAAAGCAACAGTCACAGAACAAAGCAAGTATCGTGCTGGTGTAAAACCGGCACGGGTAGCAATTGCTGTCTATAGGATTCTCTCTGGGTTAGTGTGTGCCTCTGAACACGCTAACCCAGTTCTGTCAAAGCTGCAGGTTTTTATACATGTGACCATATCCAGATTAGTAATAAATTAATGAATCTGGAGATGGTCACATTCTGCACAAGTTTAGCATGGATGGGGAATTTTAACCCCATGCATGCTGTAAAACAACAATAACAAAACATTGTGTAAAACACAAAACCGTACATTTACATAATAATAATACATAATGTTTGTGTGTGAGCGAGTATACTTTCACATCTCTGAAAAAATAAAATCTACTATGCAAATGCATGGGCGGCTACGGTATCTGTATAAAGTGATACCTTTTAAGGGTAGTACGTCCCTAGGAGGCAATTCGGGCCTGTTGTAAGTTTTTTCATAGTGTTGCTAATTATGATATTTGCAGTTATAAATTACAATTAGTAATAAAACACAGACTTTTACACAGTCATGTTTTTTATATTTCATGTTGTAAGAATGTCATAATAGACACTATTACTATATTCATACTGGATTTATAATAGATAACAAATCCCTAAACTTATATGAATACAGAAAATGTTTTCAAAATATGGAATTCCCTAAAACCCAGTAATATATTACATCCTAAACTAAAGAAATGCAAAACAATAGCTTTCAATACAAAACAATAGTCTTTTTGTACTATTTTACTGTGTAAGCCCTACACTGGAGGGAACTGTTTTCAGCAAATAAAGATCACACATATTAATATGACTTCATTCTTATCACCTTTATTGGATCTGATTTACTTGCTTCCAGCAGACCCATTAATGCAATCTAATGCCTCTTAGGATTTGTGCTGTAGGTTGATGACTAACAAGCTCTCCAGAAAGGCATTAATCAAAGCACTGATCTCTGACTGATCTAGCGCTGGGGAAAGGTTCTGTAATATAGCGACGGTACAGTCAATGCTGGTCAGCCAGACGCAGGTCAAGAACAATCTCCCTAAAACTACCATTTATATTGCTGCTATTCAGCCGTCTGCAACACCAGTTGCAAAGGACGCTCCAAAGGGCAGATCGAGAAGCTTATCACATTTAAAAATATATAGAAAATGTATTGAGAGGTTACATTCAATTGACCTTTTCCTTTTCTGAAACTGCAACAACAAACAGATCTTGATAGTGAAGAGACGAAAGAAGGACTAGCAAGTAACGTTAAAGTCCACACACATTTCATGATAAGGTCATTATATCCGACAATTACCAGCAAATACTGAGTGATTGGCTGATCTGTCCATTTGGGATGTTATTGCAATGATATGTCAATGTGTATGGCGTTGCTTTCCGTTGTAGGTTTTGTAGTGTAACGCTGGGGGAGGAGGGTGGTATTTTATTTATTTATTTGTTCACTTTCTGCTATGATACTGCTTTTATCTCACAGATATGTTTTCTAAAAGACCAGTGGCTTTGCATTGTATTCTGTGAGATCCACAGAGATGCAGGGGTGGGTAATTTCTAGTTTAGGATTTGTGGAAATGGAGATTTCTTGAGATAATGTTTTGCTAGGGCAGATTTAGCCATTGTGTTGATGCATACCCAGCCACCAGTTCTAGCTTCCTGCAAGTAAAGCAGAGAAACGATTTTAAAACATTGATCCTCACAAACAAGGCACAGTATCCCCATACACTACAGCGCTGGTCATTATCAATGGTCTATGGGTGCCAGCCTACGTGTTGTTCTTGCAGCTTGACTCATAATGCAGGGAGACGGGGCATTCAGTAATTACCGGTTTGCACACCGATACAGGAACTCCCTGCATGGAGACAGTCTTGTGTCTGACTGGAATATTGAACAGGGGATGGGCAGGGTTCAGTCGTCTTTCAAATTTATTTCACTCCCTTGTCTCCGTATATTCCAATGGGACTGCATTCCGTGTACTGTTTCCCGTATCTGTTGAATTTTTTAAATGCAAAATAGATTTTAGCTCAGGTATATCAGGTGATGTGCTTTGATGACAAGTTAATATGGTTTTGTGCACTTCTGTGTCCATTTATACATTTCAAATGAGCGTACGTATTATTTTGGTTTTTTTTTTTAACATAATTATGATTGTTTTATTATTTTTATTCTATGTACCAGGTCTGAAATCTATAGACCGCTACCCTAGTACTGCCTTTAGTGGCGAATATAAATGTCACGTTTGAAAATGTCTCTCAAGCATTGCTGTTGATGAAATGGAAAACAACAGTCAGTTTGCCTATACTGTGCTATGCTTGTACCATTTTAATCAATATTGACTCTAGGCAACATGAAGCAGTGGTGTGCAGTGAGAATGAAGTGATATTTATGAGCTGTAATGGAAACATCTACTGCAATGAACAGTTCAATTCATTCTTCTGCACTGACTCTGTGGTCAGAGGAAGGAGAAGTGAAATGAAGCGTAATAGAATTGGTGTGGTCTCCGATTCTACTAGCTCTCACATGCTCCCTGTTGCGGTCAGCAAGTTGCAGAGAATTTTCTGTAAGAGTTTTCGCTTGGCTGGTCTGTCTGCAGCCTGTCCCAGAGTTCTTTCCCAAATGGCATTGCTTTGCAGATGTGCACTGGTGGATTATTCACATTCAATACAGGTGGCCTTTAACTTGTGAAAATTCCAGGATCAAGTACAGTATGAGCCATGGGAGGAGTTAGGAGCCGGGTACTGATCCTGGCCCATCACATTGAGTATGGGTATCATGGTATAAAGATAGGCTAAAGTTAATAAATAAACTCTGTAGCATGGAATAAATATAACATGATTTTAAAATAAAAATATAGGTTTTCATTTTATAGCAAGCAGTATGAATACATTCATATATATATAACACTCAGTTAATTTGCAATCAACTGAATTAGTTCTCGTAACAGTGGTGACAATCAATACCATTAATTCCTTTTGCAGTGGAAACAGCAATGTTTTAGATATCTGAAGAAAAAAAAAGAGCTGTGGTAGACATACAGAATGGGAGATGAATTCTTTAATTATCAAATGCACCATCTATTGATTTCACATATAAATTTCATCTTCTGTAGGCGTTCTTCAGCACTGAACCCAAACTGATCACAGATATGGCATTCTGCAGTTCTGATCTCAGAGACAAGAGCAGTCTGTACTGGTGACTCACTCAGAGGTAAATTCACTTTCAGGGTTGTGTTTTAATGCACCATTTTCATGATGCCAACATTATATTCATGTTTGTTACATTTCTGGGTGATGGTACTTGTCTCTGAGGCATAATGTGAATGGTAAATAAAGGCCTGTCTCTGTGTTTTCATTGACTCGGAATAGCAATAATTACAATGGAGAATCAGGCAGGAAACACTCCAAAATCCCAGTTAATCCTGTGAATAGATACTTAAGGTAACGTCCCACACAAACAAGGGTGTAAGGTCTGAAAACAAAAGCAAGACCATTATAAAAGAAATAAAAAAATAGTGTGTGAATTGCATTAACATTATGTATTTGGTATGCATACATAGATCTCATATATTAATTCCTCAAGGAGCAAGACTCTAATTTGCAGCCATGTGTGGGATTTTGATCAGACATGTCTCGTTTCTAATTGTGAATGATTCAGACTCAAGCCAGCCTAATGATTCCTATTCAATAGGCTTGGTACAGTTCGCAGCTAACACGAGGAGACAGTCAGTCTCAACTGGCCTCATGAAGGATCACTTCCTTGTTAATGTTTCAGTTTTAACCTTGTCCAGCTTTCTGCACTGAATGCTGGCGTCACGTTGAAAACATAAAGCTTTGTTAACAGCCATGGCTTCTTTTGCTCCAGGTATTTACAGGTGATGTGGTAGCTAATTGTGTTGACCAAGGCAGACAATATTATCAATACAGGACCTCCATTCTATGACGATTGAAATCTAACTATTACTGAACATCACAGACCCTTTGTAGGTTTATAATTACTGAATGTAGGGACTCTCTGTTGAGTGAGATTAAGTTCACATGAGAATATTACTGGTACTACACGCAGAACAATTGGACCCCCACATGCCAAAGTGAACCAGCCCTCTATGGCAACTGTTGAATATATTATTTGTCTGAATCATGGCTTTACCTTCAGTTCAAATTAGTTTAAATGCAGTAATATTGTGTAATGAGAATAACCTGCAGTAATACTGCCTTGAAAATGTCTTTCTTTCCAATTACACCTGTGTTAATGGACACCTGTTGCAGAAGGTTTTAAAAGGTTAGTTAGTGTATTAGGCTAGTAGGTCTGTAATTACCTTCATTACGTTTTACATGTTGTGAAGCCTAACTAGTTGTAGGAGCCAAATACAGGGACTTACAGCGTTTGGTCACAATTGAAAATGTAGTTTGCTAATGCTTAGTTACTATAGGAGGCTATTAATAAATAATCAAACGGAACTTGGAGTTGAAAAGAAATTCTGTTACAGGCAGCCAATTAGCAAACGAAGCAGCAGATATTCAGTAGCCAAGATAGCAGCTACGTTTACAGCAGGTACAGTCGGTTAACCTTCATGAAATAACATATTTTTAAAGCTGTATTTTATTCTGGCTATATTTCTCCACTAGAGGGTGTCACATACTGGAAACACACCTATGCAGATAACACTGTCATTCTCCAAAATAAACACATTAATGATAAAGTATATTCTACTTGTTTACAAAATACTTGACGTCAACTGGCCCGTGGCATAGTGTGGTTCCAGATGTTTTCCACTCTGAGGTTTTTATTTCAATTCTCAGAGCAAAAATAATTAAAAGCCCACGGCTGAAGAGCTTTCAATTCCCCTTTTTTAGCATGTAAAGGACATGCTAAAAAAGGAGTTGTGGGGGTTGATGATGGCAGAGTCAAGTAGTGGCAGTCTCCCTGTGCAGGTGGTCGACAAACCATAAAACCACAACATCAATTTGAACAGCAGTCATTGTACTTTATCAACACTCCACTACATACACTATAATGCTCCGCCATACGTATTTCATTATTATTGAATTCCAAATGCGTAAAATGTGTACAAACAGCTTTTGATAATCATTAAATAAGATAAAGTAATAGTAGCAGTCGTAGTACCAAATCAATTGAAATATACATTTCACAACAACTAACCACAATATCAAAAATATGTTTATGGCTAAAGCAACATAAAAGAAAATTACAAGGAGATCTTCAGCGTTTGTGTTGGAGTCTTTATTTGTTCTCATACACAGTTGTGTCATTTTCCCCAAAATAACAACGTATAAAACTATTATTTTAGGCAAACCTAATTTTCTTTAAAAGACCAAATCACTATTCTACTTCACTTCCTCTGTTGTAGGTCTCCTTCTCTTAATTCAACAGTAATGCTCACTTTGCTGTGTAAGTCTTAAATAATAGTGTGTGTGCCCTGTGTTCAGGATGAAATTAAAGTTTGCAGCACTTGTGTCTTTTTCAGAGCTTAGAAGCTTTCACTGATATTAGAGTCATAGTAGCGGTTGTTGTCGGAGGTCAGGGTGGCTCGCATGTTGTCCCAGAAATGAGGCTGGCTGTGGGGGTTTCTAGGCCAAGTGAGGACAGACTTCCTGCAGAGCATTTTCCTCATCTGCAAGTACTTGGACTTATACATCACTTCATCCAAGAGGACCAAGACCACCACATCCACCTTCTCATCTAAGAGGCGCTGTTGGGCCATGAAGAATGCCTGCCTAAGGGTCCCATTGATGGAGCCTCCATTGGTCAGTACGAAGACTGTCTTTTTACTCTTGTAAACCGCATCATACAAGTTCTGAATGCAAGACAATCCAACGAGCCAGTCCCTCTCCTCCAGACAAAGCTTGAACCTCTTTCTCCCCTTGTCCTCCAGGCTGACCCTCAGCTCATTGTAAACCCAGTCTGCCACAGCTTTGTGACGAGTGTCGAAGGCAACAAAGGCATCATATTGGCTGTCTGGCTGGGAAAGCAGGGAGTAGCCTTTGAGCCTCACCCAGAAGATGTGGATAAAGTACCAACAGTCCCAACCATAAAGCTTCTTCAAAATCGGCAGGGCAGTGAAGATGATAGTCATGAATGAGGTGCAGAGGAAGCCAAGATTACCAAGGATCTCCTGGCAAGAACGAGGATCCATAGACAGGACCGCCTTTCCTTGCTGGGACTCGGGAAACTCGCATGTGACATAGGTGGTGAGGTGGGGAATTTTGACCTGTGTGGTCTTGAGAAAGTCGATAAACCAGGAGGAATCACAGTTGCAGGTAAAGGGATTGTTGTGGATGGCCAGCTCAGTGAGGTTGCCTAGGACTTGGGCAGGGAGGCTTTGGGAGTAGAGGAACTTAAGGGCATTGTTACTGAGGTTGAGGAAGTTCAAGGAGGAGGCGCTCTGGAAAAAAGCTTCAGGTAGATTCTTGATGCTGTTGTAGCTGAGATCTAGGATTCTTAATTTACTCCCAAATGTGATAGTTTCTTTGGGAATGGTACTAAGGGAGTTGTGGCTGAGGTTAAGGTGTATAAGGTTGCTCAGATTTTCAAGGCACCACCAGGGGAAAAAAATGAGCTTGTTATGGTTGACATTAAGGATCTTCAAGGTCTTGGGGAGGTTGTTCATGGCATCTTTAGACAAAAACCGCAGGTGATTGTTGGAGATGTCGAGGAAGGTGAGGTTAGTGAGGTTCAAAAAGAATCTTAGATAACGGTCGTTTTGGCCGTCCCACATCAAATCCAGGCGATTGCCACCAAAATAAAGCGAATTTAGAGAGTCACTCTCCAGCCTGGTGGAAATGCGGATGCCGATGTCATTCTGGGCCAAGCTCAGGGACCTAAGAGATTTCAGGTGGTGGATGAAGGTAAAACGGTGACCCATTCCCTTCATGTGGAAGTGGTAAGCATTGCTGGTAAGATCTAGGGCCATCAGGGTACTGTTGAGCTCTTGAAAAGCAGTTTCATAGTACAGGTCTATCCGGTTTTGTGCCAGGTTGAGGAAGCGGAGATTCTTTAAGGGCAAAAACTGACTTCCATTCAGGGGTTGGCTGATATAGTTGGAGGACAAATCCAGACAAACCACATCCTCTAAACCTTGGAAGATATCCTGATGTATGGACATGATGTTGTTATTGGATAAATCAAGTGACAGTCTGTTGTTGCAATACTTGTACTGGAGATTCCTCAGCTGTGGGATGAGATCAGTGTCCCAGTCAGGTTCTTCATTGACTTGACTTGGATGCTGGAACAAACCAGACATAGTAAAGCCTGGTAACAGATTATGTTCTGGTTCTTTAGGGAGATTAACTGAATGATTAATTACGGATGGACAACGAGGAGGAAAAGCCAGCATGTTCTCAGAAAGCACCACCTGCTTCAGAGTACGAATCTTGGTCAACATTGACATGTTGATCTCATTTAGAAAGTTCATCCGGAAGTCTAGTTTTTTAAGGTTTCTGAGGGCCATTAAAGGTTTTAGTCCTGTGGGCTCCAAAGTGAGGAAGAAGTAACCAGTGAGGAGGAGACATTCCAAGGAACCCATGTCTTGGAAATGAGGAGATAGCTGAAGGGTTGGGAAAACTTGTAGTGGTTCATAATTGAAGATCAAATTGAGGGTTTTGACTTTCTTAAGGTAGCTGAAAAAGGTACCATTCACGATGGCATATGCTAACAGGTTGTCAGATAGGTCCAAGTTGGAAAGGTTGACAAGAGGTTCAAAGAGACTGTCGGACAGGGTCCTGAGAGAGTTTCCTCGCAGGCTTAGGGAGATTAGATTCCTCTGGTTCCGGAAAGAGTTGGGATCCAGGTTGATGGAAGCATTATTGAGACAAGGGAAGCAGGGCTGAGCAGCATGGTCACAGCGCTGGCAGTTCCACTCAAGATTCAGGATTTTAAGTTGGGTCAGGTTGGCGAAATCTATGCTGTTGATTCTGCTGATCTTGTTCTCTCTTAGATCAAGGTCTTCTAAAAACTGTGGAAGGCCTCGGGGAACCGCAGTAATATTATTAAACTTGAGCGACAGAACCTTTAGCTGGTGCATATCCCTAAAGACATCCTCCTTTAAATCAAAAGTGTCACCACACGGGTTGTTGTAGTAACAATTTTTGTCCAGGTTGAGGTTCACCAGGTTTTGGGCCCCAGAGAAATTTGCATGGCTGAGGTGGACGATGTTGTTGTAAGCCAAACTGAGAACCTTCAGGCTGGGGGGAAGTTGGGGGACTGACGTTAGGCTATTTCCAGACAAGCCAAGGTAGACCAGATTCTTCAAGTTCACAAAGGCTTCTGGCTCAATCTCCATGCGACAAGACGGCAACGCAGGAGACCTCAACCTCGTCGGAAGACAATTCCACATGATGCTCAGGTTCTGCAGGCCTGGAAGGGCACTGAAGGCATCTCTTTTCACCAGCTTGATATTGTTACTGTCTAGGTACAAAGTGGTCACATTACTGGAACTGATCGTAGGGACTTCAAGTAGTTTTCTTTTGCTGCAGACTACCACTGTGGAATTATCGGTGTCGTCACAAGGAAAAAACTTAGGAAGGGTAGCCCTGGCCAGAGGCACCAGGAGACAGATGAAGAGTGAAGGGTATATCAGACTGTTCCTCTGTGTGACAAGAAAATGTATACAGGCTTTTAGTAATCAATACCATGGTGACCCATCCAGTGCAAAACATATTTAATATTATTAGATATTGCTTTGTTATTAAAACGAGAAATACTTTATACAACTCCCGAAGTCCATTTAAACAGTAAGAGTCAATGTCATTTTTATAGCTTTTTTGCATTTCCCATACTATTTTATGGTGTTTGCAATCATTTTTAATGGTTCTAGGTTCTGTTGCTCTGGTGATTAGTTCTTAGCATTTTTCTTTACCTAGCTGTGCACTCGGGTTGTGCATGACAGGAAAATCCTAAGTGCTGGCACTGAACAGCCTTCCTCATTCCACTCCACTCTGGGTCTACACAGAGAGATCATGTGGGCCAGGAGAGTTCAAAGTCACATGATTTGAATGGATTAAGGAAGGCTGTGTGATGTTATTGAAGTTTCAATTCTCTTGACAAAGCCGCTCAAAGCCAGGTAAAGGCTGATATTGTATTGGAGTCAAAGCCACTCGGAATGGTTGCAAATACCATAAAACGGTAAAGGACATTCAAAATGGCAAAACAAATAAATAAAACACATTCAAACTACTTACCCCTTAAAGACCATTTACTACATCGGAGTTCTGTGACAGTATTTACTATTGAACACAGAATTTTGATTTCTACTTTTCATTGACAAAGAAAAAAATATCTAATATAAAAATAATAATAATAATAATAAAAACTACCAATAGTAACCCAGGTGACAGTGGTCTCTTGCGGAACAAATAATTACTCAAATAATTACTCAAATAATTACTCATCTATAATTATGTGGCAGCAGTGTGGAGTAGTGGTTAGGGCTCTGGACTCTTGACCGGAGGGTTGTGGGTTCAATCCCCAGTGGGGGACACTGCTGTTGTACCCTTGAGCAAGGTACTTTACCTAGATTGCTCCAGTAAAAACCCAACTGTATAAATGGGTAATTGTATGCAAAATAATGTGATATCTGTATAATGCGAAATAATGTATAATGTGATATCTTGTAACAATTGTAAGTCGCCCTGGATAAGGGCGTCTGCTAAGAAATAAATAATAATAATAATATTTAATAAATTAATCATTGCATGAATTGCATTGATGTCAAAGCTTTATTTCTGACCCTCTGAAAGTCAAACACATTTTTTTAAATGTTAGCATTTCGAAAGAATACCACGTAGATATATGCACCACATTTGCAAACAACAGTTAATGCATCCGTCAATAAGATCCTGAAAGATCAATAACCCACAAGCTGTGCACCTTGTATAACTAAAGGTTGAGGTGACATCTATTGAAATGTTAGTCATTTTTACAGTCACTTTATAATTACAGCACAGACCTTCTGATTTGATTTTCAATTGTGGCTACTGTGAGAAGTTATTTTCAAGTAAAAGTCTGTTGCTTGTAAGTTTGTGAATAATTACTTACAAGTGACTGTTCAAAAGGGACAGAGTAAACTACACTTTATTTTTTAAACTGCAGTGAGACATTTATGGTTTACCAGATTCATGTGTTCTCAATTTACAGTCTAACAGTATATGCCGGTGTACATATTTCTTGTTTGTGAACATTAGGATTTAATTGTATGAACAGATTATTTTTAATTATGTTCTAAAGTACTATATGTGTCATTTCAATAGTGCTACAAAACAATAAATAATACATTTACCTTAAATAACAAAGCCTTGCTGTTTTCTATCAGATTCCTGTTTGCAATTAAAGTATTTCATGGAGTATTTCTTCCTAGTATTTTGTGTAACATTTGGTGTCTCCAGTATTTTTAAAAAGAAAGCAAGTTCCACCTACCATAGTTTGAGCTTTAACACGGACATCCAGTGTTTTATAAATAAAATACAACCTGCTCTAGAATTAGTACTGAGTCTGAGTCTGGTAAATGCTGACAGTCAGGTGAATGCCATGCGTGCAACTGAACCTAAAAAAAAAAAAAAAAAAAAAAACGTGTCAGCCTGATTCTTCTCAACTGACTAAACCTGACTTCAGAAGCTCACATCCCATAAGCTGCTGGTTTCAGTTCTCTCCTAGAAGTAACTCAGTGGTAAAGGTGGAAACACAAGCAGCAATGTGGAAGTAACTATGAAAGACATAAGCATTCATTTCTGTATGCTTAGTCAAAAATATAATTGTAATTCCATTGCAAAGCTCTTTTCATGGTGTCAAATGGATAAGCAGAGAAGACCAATAGGCCGTCGTCTTCAGTGCAGCAGGTGCTGTTGTAACTGCCTGTCTGCAGGCCTTTGCTGTTAAAGGTGGTGTTTGCATTGCTGTGTCTTCTTTTGCTGTGAATGTACTTGTCAGTGAGTGTTGCATGAGTTGACACGAAAGGGTACCTTCAGTGGTGTGGAGGTATTCTTAATCACTTCTCCACTGGCATAATATTGTGTTTTAAATTTCTTCTGAGGCCGCACAGGAAGATGTACTCTAACCATTCAGATATGTGCTTATTGCAGAAAGCTATTATATCTTTCACTCTAAAGAAGAAATTTATTCCAACAATAACAAAAAAAACAGATAAATTGTTATTTTTTACAAAATCATAGGAGTAGTTAAGGAAAATGTGGGTGCCTTATTGAAATTATACAAATATATGCTACACAGCAATTCGCATTCATACAAAATTGACAGTAGAATGTTTCTGCTAGTGCCTTTGTCAATACACAGTGAACAGGCACACATATTTAAGGAATGATCAAAACAATACAGACATAATTTAACTTCAGTGCTTTGTGAAATACAGTACACATAGTGAAGCAGATTCTAAGGGCATTATTCCAGTTGCCATTCTACACAATTACTTACAGGTGCATTACGCAAGATACGATGCACGTACTGGCTGACTAGCACAGTAGCTGTGCATCAAAGAAATGAAACAATATAAGGAATTGTCATATTTATAATCCATCCATCCACACCTTATTTTTAGTCCTGTATCCTTTACACCGCTGCCTTATCCAGTTATTCATCTCGACATTTCAGTTCTAAAATGTACGACCCTTTAGATCATTTTTAATGCAGTACTTCCCCTTTCAGAGAAATGATTTATCTGTGTGCCATTCACCAGTTTCACGGTGTCAGTAAGGCAGGCTGGCATGGCATGTGTTGCAGTAAGTGGAGTTCCAAACAGTATGAACCCCATGCCCATCAAGTACAAACCACCAGAACAGTATGGTTTAGATTCTCAAAACTATTTACTCCAAAACAGCATGAATGCATCTGAAAACACCAAATGCAATTCTGAATCAAGAAAAAAAAACAAAAACAAAAACCCAGAGGTCTTCTTACAAACCCGAGGAAATTGTGCGAATTCCGATTTGGAATAAACAGCTTTGAGAACCTAACCCCTATGCCAGGTGGCCACAATCCTGCAGGTTTTCTGGGTATCTTTCAATCATCAATGGCTAAATACCTGGACATTTATTTTAGTGTTGACCAGTTAAGAAAATAATAGTTTCAGGTGGTACAAAAAACCAGATGACCCTGCGTCTCTCCAGGACCGGGGTTGGCCAGCCCTTCCATATGCGATTAAAAAAACAGGAGATTGTGTTGAAAAGTTCGAACAGCTGAAGGAGAGCTGTGGAATGGAACCTTCAAAGTACAGTACAGCATTGTGATTGGGATGTTGGGATGTGAAGCTGGCAGCGAGGCAGGGGTGCTCAGTGAATCACGGTCGGGTGCTGTGCGATCAATAAGCACGTCTCTGTTCAGACCCAGCATCTCTGTCCTGTGACACTGCTGAAAAGATATTCCCGCCCTGTAACTAAGAGACAAGCAAGACCACTTATGTTATCTATACTCACAACGGATGGCAATTACTATAAATGACTGCTGATTTTCTCAGTTAACACTTTTGTACCCCTCACAGCTGATGTCTTTTGTACACTGCATACAAAATACAAGGAGTAAAAAAATCAATATCTCTTTCAGACAGCTCGAATCTAGCATGGATTATCTGTTTAATAGGAAGGGGTTCAGTTTGTCCATGCATACACCCAAAACAAAAGGCATTTTCGTGTATTTTATTTTTTTTGTTGGTGAATGGCTTTCAGTTTTTTAAACACTTCAATGCAATGATGCAGAATCATTCAGCATTGAACGAATATGTTACGCGTTTAAAGCAAAAATGGGAAACACATTGTAAAGTATATCCTCAAAGTGGTTCTCACTAACTAAAATGCACCTGATCAAATCATTTTTAATCCGACAGTGGTCATTTTTGGAGACCATTAGAAAACAGAAATCACTTACATGGGTCTTGTGCTCTTCCATCAAATTGCTGAAAAATAAAAATAAAAATGGTTACATCCTGCTGAACACTAAACTGGCGTGTGCTTGAATACCTACAGCCGCCTACAGTGGAGACTGATTTGAACAACAGTTGGTAGGCAGGCCATTAATTCCCTGGAATCTAAAATAATGGGTTTCTATAGGGGCCTTGCAGTACTAAACAGAAAGACAATTTTGAGTAAATGTATCAATTAATACTAAAGAAAGAAAGCAAGCAAGCTGTGTAGGGTGTGAGTTTGTGTGAGGTGTGCTGTAATGACAGGGCCACTCAGTGTTACCAGTGACAGTGGGCTTGGTGTGCGCTCTCTGTTTTTCCTGGGGTCCTGCGGGAGACTCCTCTCTGGTGTGGGGGCTGCAGTGTCACCAAAGGTTCTGTTCCAAACACACAGCACACCGAAGAATTAAATCCACGACAAGCAGTTTTTCAAATATGCCTCAGCCTACTGTAAACCGGCAATGGTATTCTAGCTTACACAGTACAAATCTGTTTAAAAACAGTACTCCCACATCCATCGCGGGGTCAATATCTCAAGACAGCCTACCAAACCCTCCATGGCTGACTTCATCAAATCTATTCATCCAAATGACCACCGGGCAGATTTGCAGGTTGTTTTCCTGGATCCAGGCAGGTCTTGAAGCATGCATTCACACAGTGGTAAATTGCATGCATTACATCGTCGGACCCTCAAGGTGTAGCTCACCTGTCTTGCAGAAGTGGTTTGGCCATCTCTGTTGGGACTCTCCTGCAAAGTGATGTCCTGCAAGAGATGACGCTCACGTCTATATTACGCTCCTTGTGGAGATTGCAGGAGAATGCATAGTGTATTTATAGATCTTACTGTCCCTTCCACCTCAATAACATTGCGACTCACATCTCAGACACGTAGCTGCAACTCACTCTTAGATCTTCCTCAGAATTGAATGAGTGTTAATATATAGGGTTCTATTCTTTGTTAGTAATGTTTGTGCCTTAGCTCTTGGAAAAAAAGGTTGTTATGCTAAAAAGCATAGTTGTGTTTGGTTTAAAATGTAATAATGCAGAAAAATAAGTGACAAATAATTTGTGGTGATGACTGGTAATTTGTGGTGATGTCTTAGTGCTCATTATTGTAGGACAGTTCCTGTAAATCAATTGTATTTCTGAATTTCAAAATTTTACCACTGATGAATGTTCTGCATGACTGCATTTCTGAACTAAACTTTCAGATAGGAAGTGAGTAATGACTTGTTTTGTCATTGTGAAAAGAATGTGAGCATAAAGTTGATGACTTGTGATACATACATGCTCAGCAGTTTCCAGATCAGTAAAGCTAGTGCTAACAGTAAGAGGGCCCCAGTCACAGCAAGAACGGCCACGAACCAGGGGTCTGGGATCCACTGATTGTCAAACACAGTGACAATCTGAGGAACCTGGGTCACTTTCTGAAAAATAAAAAAACGTAATTTAGAAATGACTGCCTCCCTCCAACTCTCACAACCACCATGCAAATCTGCACACACCGGCTCTCAGAGCTGCCTGGGGGATTTCTCTTGAGGCAGCTGGGTTAGTATGGTTGTGTAGCTGGGTGGAGGCTGGGCATGAACCAGTGAACATGGACACCGCAAGCGAGCATCTTAACCACAATGCAAAAGAGCCAGGCTCATCTGCAGTATTGTTGTCAGAGCTTTAAACCTCATCATCTCAGCGACAGGGGACAAAATCCGTAACGGCAGTGTATCACACAGCACTGCCCGTTACAGCTGTACAATACCTCACCGTTCATGAGCACTAAATAAAAATAAATAAATAAAGGTGTCCCTCCAAAGCAAGGATGAGGAACACTGCTGCGCCAGGTCTTTGAATAAACAGAAGACCACATTGTGGTGATTATACGAGCTGCCCTACCGTGGTTTTGAGGGGGGTGGTGGGGACTGTGGTTGTCCATGGAATCACGTGGACTATCACTGTCACCGTGGTGGAGAAGGTCGGGGGCCCACCATCCGTCACCTTGACCAGGAGTTCATAGGTCGTGGGGTCATACACCCCCGGTTTCAGGTAAGAGAAGGTGTTCTGGGATACCAGAGTGCTTTTAGTCATGGTGAATCGATTGTTAACATTACCTGGAATTAATACAAAACACAACTGAAGACAGGCTGGACAGAAAAGCACATTAAAACGAAATCTTTATAGTAGCTGTTCAAGTTACATGCAAAATTAAGCATTAATGATGCAATATCTTGAAAATATCCATTGATCTTCCCAACTATTTTAGTGGTAATAATTAAACAAGTGAAATATAGTGTTGCCAAATTAAATGCATATATATATATATATATATATATATATATATATATATATATATATATATATATATATATATATATTGTGATAAATAGTGGGTTATCGGGGGTTAGTCCCGATAGAAATAGTAGGGATTTCTATTTAAAGAACAGCGATAACTGTACTGTTGGTCACAAGATTTCCTTTTCGTTTGTTTTAAAATGGCTGCCGCTTAAAAGACTACAATTCCCCTAGTTCCTGGAACTCAGGGGCTCTGTAACGGCGGGATTCTGGGTAAATAAAAGGGGAGTGTTTTGTAGCAAGGGTTGGTGGTGGTACGGCAGTGAGGCCTGTGTGTTGGATTGTTTTTACGCATTATAAAGAAAATCCTAGCAGGACGTGCCTGTGGGGGCCAAAGAGTGGAAAATATTGTTAGTACGAAACTAAACAGTGATACGGTGGTACGGTTATACAGTTACATCGCGAGCAGAGGCTGTAAGGGACAGTCTTCAAAGGACGATGAAATACGTGAATACAGCGAGGTTTAAAAAAAAGACGCGTTTGGGTGTACACAATTCAACGCAAAGGACGGAACAGTAATACTGAAGACACTGCTCTGAAGTTGGATGTAAACTTACCTGCAACGTTACAACAAGCTGTGAGTACAAGCTCTACAACCGGAATACATATTCCTGTACTCAAATGGTGGAAAGGCTGACAAGCCAACGTGATTACCCAGGAACAAGAAAGAGATGCTGTGTTTCTTTTTATTTACTGGACTAAGTGCACCACGTGTGGACACTTAAAAGACTGAAAAGAAAAGGTGCATGTACCAGTGGACTTCAAGTAAATCTTTATGGGATTTAATTTCATTATGTTTGTGTGTACAGTTCTTCTTTATTATTAGGGTGTGGATCAGCCACTCCCTAATCAATAGTCAGGGCTTGAAAAGTGAGTTAGTGCCCAGACCTGGGTTAGTTTTTATTTTGGTGCTCATATTTAGTTTTGTCTCTACTTTTGTTTTCTTTGTAAATAAAATCTCACCTATTGGTTCGCCATTTCTGTTTCCGACTCAGTCTTTGGAATAGCACATTCAGTCAGAGTCTTACAAAATAGAGCACTTTCGCTCACACATGGTGTCAGAAGTGGGATTGTCTGACTGAACGCTAAGTCAACATATCCACCAAGACTCCCAGTGCTATAACGATTGAGTAACTGAAAAAAAAAAAAAAAAAAAAAAATGGCGGATTTGGCTGAGGTACTCAAAATGTTGGCGCAGACGCAACAAGAAAGCAACCGACTGATACAGGAGCAGTTGAATGAAGCTCGGCAGGAGCGAACGGCCATAATGCAGCACTTGGCTCAGGGGAGCCAACAGCCACTCAGTGTGCCAATTCGATCCACACATGTGATCCAGAAAATGACAGAGGGAGATGATATTGAGGCGTTCCTCCTGGCGTTTGAGAGGACTGCAGCTAGAGAAGGGTGGGCCAAGGTCAAGTGGGCTGGGATACTGGCGCCCTTCTTGATAGGCGAGGCACAGAAAGCCTATTATGACCTAAAGCAAAGCGACGCAGACAACTACCAACTATTAAAATCAGAGATCCTGGCTCGAGCAGGGGTCACAACAGCCTTGAGAGCCCAGAGATACCATGCGTGGAACTACAGCAGTGGAACGGGCCCTCGATCTCAAATGTTCGACTTGATCCATCTGGCCAACAGGTGGTTAAAGCCAGAAGTCAACACTGCATCCCGGATAGTAGAGATACTAGTGATGGATCGTTATCTACGGTCACTGCCTGCAAACCTTCGGAAATGGGTGGGACAGGGAGACCCCTCTACTATTGACGAATTTGTCGCTTTGGTGGAACGACAACTCGCCGCCGAGGATTTGGCTCGGCAACCCTCTACCAACCCAGGATGGAGACAACGCAGCAGCCCACGACTGGGTAAGGCAGAGGGCTTTAAGAGGATAGAGGAGCGGTCACAGACTGTGAAGGGACAATACAGAGACAATGACTTTGGGAGTGGGTACCAGGGAAATAGTGGAATGTATCGATTTGACCATAGTAATATCAGGTGTTACAAATGTCAAAAATTAGGACATATTGCAAAGAATTGCACTGAGAGTGAGGAACCAATGCAATGTAATGTTAATGATAATTTTTGTGGAAGTATTATTGTGGCTAGCTCACCGCAAGGGAAGTATCCTTTTTTAGTCTCTGTAATGGTTAACGGGAACACAACTAACGCCCTTGTGGATTCAGGTAGTGCAATTACCTTAGTGTCACCTGAGTTTGTAGACCCCTGCCTATTGACTAAGAATCTAAAAACCGGCGTTACTTGCATCCATGGGGATGTAAAATATTACCCTACTACTCAGGTTGTAGTAGTTTGTGGGGAAGTGAAACAAGAGATGAGAGTAGGGGTAATCCCCAGGTTGCCTCACCCAGTAATTCTTGGTAGAGATTTTCCAGGGTTTGAAGACTTGGTGCAGTTAAACGGGGAATTGGTTAATCCCGAAATAAAGCAAGAGAGGGACCTAGAATCTCCTGAAAGTGTAGTAAAACTGTTTCCCTTTGCCAATACGGAGTGTTTTTTTGAGGAAAGTTTTACCGGAAAAATATTAAAAACTAGAAAGCAGCGTCAGAGAGAGAAAAGGAGAGGGGCTCCAGTCACACACGTCTTAGTCACGCAGAGTACAAAACGAGTCGGGAAAGGGGTGGCAACACAGTGCACCGTAGACGACATATTAGCAGAAACAAGAGCACCAGTACCATTGATAGAAACAGAGGAAGAAGCAGGTAGCTGGGATGAATCCTTTTCTCCTAACAGCGACCAGTTTGCTCGGGCACAAGAGAACGACCCGACATTAGTCAATGTAAAGCGACAGGTGGTATCAGTAAATGGAACACTGGTAGAAAATGCAATCATTAATCCACAGGAACACTTTGTAGTAAAAAATGATTTACTTTACAGAAATACAATTATTAATGAAAACCCGGTAGAACAATTACTGGTACCACCCCAGTTTAGGAATTCAGTTTTGAGATTAGCACACAACCATTTATTCGGAGCTCATTTAGGGGGGGAGAAGACACTTCAGCGCATCTTACAAAGATTTTATTGGTTAGGGATCCGAAAGGACGTAGAACAGTTTTGCAAATCTTGCCCAAAATGCCAGAAGGCAAGTCCTCGACCCCATTTAAGAGCACCCCTAGAGTCTATGCCCATAATCGACATCCCATTTGAACGGATTGCTATGGATCTTGTAGGGCCTTTGAGCAAATCGGCTCGAGGACACGAATATATTCTGGTGATTATGGACTATGCCACACGTTATCCTGAAGCTATTCCCTTAAGAAATATTGCATCAAAAACTATTGCTAAAGAATTGGTACAGGTATTTACAAGGGTGGGGATTCCAAAGGAAATATTAACAGACCAGGGCACACCATTTGTTAATCGGTTAATGAAAGAATTATGTAGCACGCTGCATATAAAACCTATTCGTACCTCGATTTACCATCCACAAACGGACGGATTAGTTGAACGATTTAATAAAACGCTAAAATCAATGTTAAGAAAAGTAATTAGTCATGACGGTAAGGATTGGGATTTATTGCTACCATATCTCATGTTTGCCATAAGGGAAGTCCCACAATCGTCGACCGGGTTTTCACCATTCGAACTTTTATATGGGAGACAACCAAGAGGTATACTTGATATTGCAAAAGAAACCTGGGAAGAGCAAAAATCTAAAGGGAAAAATGTAGTTGATTACGTGATAAAATTACAAGATCGTATTGAAAAAGTAACCCCCATTGTACAGGAACATCTGAGACAGGCGCAAACGAGACAAGCTACTAATTATAACAAAACGGCAAAGCCACGCTCTTTCAATCCGGGTGATAGAGTCATGGTTTTAGTTCCCACCCCAGAAAGCAAATTGTTTACCCATTGGCAAGGGCCGTATGAGGTCATTGAAGCCGTAGGGCCAGTAAATTATAGAATAAGTCAACCCAATAAACGTAAGCCGGAACAATTGTACCACATCAATTTATTAAAACCATGGGTAGACCGCGAAGTATTGACTATACACGCCAGTGAAATAGATAAGACACCTGTAAATATGGGTGCAGGATTGTCGTTGGAGCAAAGGAAAGAAGTGAAAGAGCTAGTTAAAAGAAATCAAGATGTGTTTTCCCAGTTGCCAGGAAGAACGACGGCCACCCAGCATGAAATAATCACACCCCCTGGAGTAAGAGTAAAAGTAAGGCCATATCGTATACCTGAGGCTAAACTGATCGATGTACACAAAGAAATAGAAACCATGTTAAAGTTAGATATAATTGAGGAATCCACCAGCCCGTGGAATAGTCCAATTGTTATGGTGGCGAAACCTAACGGCACTTGGAGGTTTTGCAACGATTTCAGGCAGTTAAATAACGTATCAAAGTTTGACGCATATCCAATGCCAAGGATAGATGAATTAATTGAGAGGCTGGGTAAAGCTCAATATCTAACGACATTAGACTTAACTAAAGGTTATTGGCAAATTCCATTAAGCCAGGAGTCTAAGGAGAAAACTGCATTTTCAACGCCCCGGGGTCTGTTCCAATATAAAGTAATGCCCTTTGGCCTACATGGAGCTCCCGCATCGTTCCAAAGATTAATGGACAAAATACTGAGGCCCCATGTAGAGTATGCATCAGCATACATAGATGATATTGTGATTTTCTCAGAGACATGGGAGGAACATTTGGCTAGGGTACAGGCAGTTGTACAAAGTCTCAGAGAAGCTGCACTAACAGCTAATCCAGATAAATGTTTTTTTGGTTTGTCCGAGGCCAAATATTTGGGGTATATTGTGGGTGGGGGTACAGTAAAACCACAAGTTAGCAAGGTGGAAGCTGTCAAAGAATGGCCAGTTCCGCAAAATAAAAAACAGGTTAGGGCATTTCTAGGCTTAGCTGGATATTACCGTCGGTTCGTACAGGACTTTTCATCCATCACAGCTCCACTGACAGACTTAATTAAGAAGTCTGCACCAAATAAGGTAAAGTGGACTGGGGAGACAGAAAAATCTTTTAATCGGGTGAAGGAACTGTTGTGTAGTGGTCCTGTGTTAAAAGTTCCAGATTTCACAAAACCTTTTATTGTACAGACGGATGCATCGGAAGTAGGGTTGGGGGTGGTGCTGTCACAAACAGTGGACGGAGAAGAACACCCGGTTATGTATTTAAGCCGCAAGTTATTACGCAGTACGTTGGGCTATAGAAACACTAAGGTATTATTTGCTCGGTAGAGAATTTACTCTAGTGACGGACCATTCACCGTTAAAATGGATGAAGGAAAATAAAGAGAAAAATGCGAAAGTGACAAGGTGGTTCCTGGCATTACAACCATACAAATATAAGATAGAACACAGAAGTGGGTTAAAGAATGCAAATGCAGATGGTTTGTCCAGGGTATATAGCAAGGGGGTTGAAACCGCTCCAACCAGTAGGTTTGAGCTGGGGAAAAGGATATGTGATAAATAGTGGGTTATCGGGGGTTAGTCCCGATAGAAATAGTAGGGATTTCTATTTAAAGAACAGCGATAACTGTACTGTTGGTCACAAGATTTCCTTTTCGTTTGTTTTAAAATGGCTGCCGCTTAAAAGACTACAATTCCCCTAGTTCCTGGAACTCAGGGGCTCTGTAACGGCGGGATTCTGGGTAAATAAAAGGGGAGTGTTTTGTAGCAAGGGTTGGTGGTGGTACGGCAGTGAGGCCTGTGTGTTGGATTGTTTTTACGCATTATAAAGAAAATCCTAGCAGGACGTGCCTGTGGGGGCCAAAGAGTGGAAAATATTGTTAGTACGAAACTAAACGGTGATACGGTGGTACGGTTATACAGTTACATCGCGAGCAGAGGCTGTAAGGGACAGTCTTCAAAGGACGATGAAATACGTGAATACAGCGAGGTGCGCTGTTTAAAAAAAAGACGCGTTTGGGTGTACACAATTCAACGCAAAGGACGGAACAGTAATACTGAAGACACTGCTCTGAAGTTGGATGTAAACTTACGTGCAACGTTATATTGCACGCATGTACTGTAGTTAAATACTGGAGCTATGGCATTGTACTGTACTGCATTACTAGGTTTGCCACTACAAGATCCCATTTTAGAAACTGTAACAGTGTCGCCCTGGCTTCACCGGCACTTGCCTCCCACGAGCGTGTAGGTGAGCGTGGAGGTGATGTCTTGGTCAGTGCACTGAACCAGAACGATTTCCTGCCCGGCTTTCAGGGTGGAGAAGATAGTGGCCTCGTAGTATGGAGGATTGCACACTGGTGGGTTATCGTTGGTATCCTGGGTGGAAAAAAAATCTAAATTTCAATGATTTTAGTCAAAAATGCAACAGTGTAGGATATTTAATAGAAATTGAACTAATCTGGCCCTTAATGGCAGCCAACCTAAATACTGCTAGCATTTAGATGATTAGAGAAGGCCTCTTTGTGTATGTACAATATAAGTTATGTATACATTATGAAAACCAACATTACTATCAGGGGATGTAACACTTTGTCTTAAAAGTATGGGTGCTTTTTATTTTTATGTAAGTGGTGGTATAAGATTCTATTGAGGGACACTGGGAGGCATTGCAGCCTTATCCCACATCTATTTTACTTACCTGGACCTCGATAGTGATGGTCTGCAAGGCTGTCTTCTGTCTATTGGGGTCAGGCTGCAGGTCTTGGTTCATATCCACTGCCTCAATCTTCAGCTGGTAGGTCGACTGTCTTTCAAAGTCCAGAGTGGACAAGAGATTGATCTGGCCTTCAAACAAAGGTGGACAGAGCAAATGTAGTGGTCATTTAGAGGTGAGGAAGATATGGGTTCAGACACACTCACACTACTCTTGAGATAACAGCAATGTTTGTCAGTTAAGATACAGTGTATATATATATATATATATATATATATATATATATATATATACATTGTCAGGAGGTGAAGTTTTCTTTTCAGACATTGATTCTGTTTGTTATACTTAACAGTTTCACACATACAATCCAACATAAAGACAAGCTTTCAAGACATCAAAAATCTCTACCAGGTGAAAGTGAAAATAAAGAAACGCATGCTATTATTTATAATTACCTCGACTAACACAGAAAAATATATTTTCCCACATTTTTTTCATATCATTTAATGGAAGTTTTTTAAAAAAAAAACTTTTTAACATTTTATTTCAACAATGGCAAATGTTTTATTATTTTTTTTGCTTTGTTTTATTCGTTCCAGTCTGACCATATGTTGACACTCACCGCTCCTGGGATCAATGTAGAATTGGGGTGGGTTGTTGCCATTGCCTCCAGTGATTCGGTACTGGACGTTGTTGAAGGGCCAGTCATGGTCAGTTGCTGTGACCACCCCAATGACGGTACCCACCGGGCTTCTCTCGTTCACTGTGAAGGTGAAAGGTTCCTTGAAGGTGGGGGGGAACTCGTTAACTGGAGTCACCGTCACAAACACTGAAACGCTGGCTGGAAAATGGAGATTAACAGCTGTACAAATTATACCCGTGAAGTCAGAACATACCCCCAGCAGCACCTCCCTTAATCAATCATTCAACTGCGCTGGTTAATACAGCAATGCACCTGTTACTTATCCCATTGCATTGCAATGGAACAAACTGGTTCTGTAAAAAGCAAAGGAAGACCTACAAAGAGAGCAGTTTTTAGAAATGATGTTGGTTACTACAACAGAAAGCAGAGCGTTAGCAAATACTCTAAATGTAATGTAAAGACAGGACGTGAAAGTCGTTCACAGCAGTGTTATCGATGGAAGGGCTAAATGGAAAAGCTCTCTTCCTTCATAGAAGACACGAAATGTGACTTACTTGTCAACTGAGGCACTCCACTGTCTTTTATTAGGATGGTAATGGGGTACTGGAAATCAACACCTGCCATTACAGCAGAGTCATAGTCTAGTGTATTGTTTAACTGGGGGAAAAATAAATACAAAAAAACATAAGCAATTAAAATAAAAATAAAAAAAAATAAAAATGAAAGTTTGATCTTCTATTGAGCTGGTCTCCCTGCTTCGGCGATTCGCCCTCTTCAACTTATTCAAAATCCTGCTGCTCATCTGGTATTCCCAACCCCGCTACTCTCACTCTACCCCTCTGCTTCACACTCTCCACTGGATACCTCTCTCTGCTCAAATCCTGTTTAAGACCCTTGCTCTTGCCTATCGCTCTCTTCATCATACTGCCCCTTTCCTATCTCCAATCCCTCATATCTCCTTATATTCCCTCTCGCCCTCTAGCTCATCCTCTACTGGCCCACTTGTTATGCCTTCTCTTCACTCTCCTTCCTCCTGTGCTCGCTCTTTTTCTTCACTCTCCTTCCTCCCGTGCTCGCTCTTTCTCTTCCCTCGTCCCCCTGTGGTGGAAGCAGGACTGTTCAGTCTTTTACTGCTTTCCACCATCTTCTCAAAACCCACTCATTCAACCTTTATGTAAATTCCTATTTAAATATATTTTTGTATTTTTTCCTTTATTTATATTAATTTTGTATATATGTGTTTGTTTTGCTTTTTTATTGCCTGTAACATATACTTTTATATTTTGTTTAATTTCTGTAAGTCGCTTTGGATAAAAGCGTCTGCTAAATAATAATAATAATAATAATAATAATAATAATAATAATAATAATAATCCACAGACAAAACCTGATGGTTCATGGGCTTTGGTTCCAGCTCCATGCTCACCCCTCACCTCCAGCGTGGTCCCCTGCAGACGGAACATGTACCTAGATACACCGTCAGCCTGAATGCTGTAAGAGAGCGTGTTGCCCGTGCTGTCCCTGTCCGAGCAGCTCAAGGTAAAGAGAGTGCCTGCAATGGGTGTGGTCTCCGGCACATGAGTTCTGTTCATTGGAAAGAAACACCAAGGGTTACGGAACTATATTGAACTGGGGAGACAGCAAACTGCAGTATTTCTCTAAACACTGCTGATAGTGGGATTCCATGTCAAACTGACAGTTTGAAAGACAAACCTAAAATGGTCTGCTTGGTTTCAAAAACAAGAAAAAGAAACGGCAGGTCTCCAGGTCATTTATTATGATGACATGGAAATGCAGGTCAACCCGCAAATTCAAGTTAATGTCAAAAGGGCAATCTCAAGGAATGTTGCACACACAGTTCACATGGAGACCTGCTGTTAGCAGTATGCAGGTTTCTTAGTAACGTCATTGATTTTATTTAAACAAATGTGCTACATGTCTACCACGCCCATTCTTACTATCATCATGGAATCGACCAGCAGTGAAAAGCATCTTTATAAATCAGTTACTGCATAACTCCCTGGGCAAGAGGAATCGGACTGTTTAGCAGGAGGGAGACCCGAGAAGAATAAACAAGTTAGGGAAAAGTTTGTTTGAATTTTGTGAGTGTTAGCTGTCAGCACACTACCCTTCTCAAGGAATACGTTTAATATTGCTATCTAGAGAGAACTGAATAAAGGCACACTGATGAATATACAGTAAATATCTGTTTCTTATGAGACTGAGCTCGAACTGGGGAGCCTGTGCACCGCAAGCGAGCGTCTTAACCACGATGCAAAAAAGCGGCAGGCTCGTTTGCATCCCAGGTTTTAGAGATTTTATCCTCATCTCAGCGACAGGGGACAGAATCCGTAACGGCAGAGCATCACACCGCACTGCCCGTCACACTTACACAACGACCGCAGGCGTGCAGAGTGGAGGGATATCATTGGCGTCCTGCACCGTCACTTGCACAGTAGCTGTGGCGCTGACCTTATGGACAGGGTCGTAGGCGCGGACCAGTAAGGAGGTAACAGCCAGGCCTGGGTTGGAATCCAGATCGAGATTGTAGGTGGTCCTGATCACCCCTGTTTCTATACAGCAAGCAAAACACAGGAGCCATTCATGTAGGTTAATTCACTGTATTTACACAAGGCGGCACCATCCCTGAGCATGCAAACTTGTTTATGGCCATGCTGAAAACCACGACTGGAAAAGCACAGAATCAGTGATAAATTTGAGTTATGATTTGAGGTACGTGCACAAAAATAATGTACTCGTTAACCAGTACCTTGTAAGCAAATATAACACATGACTGGGTTTTCTATAGCAACACAACACGCCTAACATATATAACAGGCATACACACCTTATAAAAAGGTTTTTATTTTGTGTAAGTAGAACCTTATCCTGTATAATGACTCACACCATGGATAATGTTGAAGCCATAGTCAAATCAAACACACACTTAACAAATATTTACTTATGATTTACATCAGATTTCAAAGGCACAATGAAGTGGTATGCAGGGAAGATCCCTTCTGATACCCAATCAGGCTCAGTACAGAAGATTTCTTACTTTCATTGATCTGAAAGGCTGAGGTTGGGGTTATTAACTGGTAGTGCACATTTGTTCCCAGAGCTGTGACTGTAGCTACCACAGCTGCTGGCCCTGTGTTCTCCCGAATAGTTACAGCCTGGTTGACATCCCTGGGGAAAAGATATTATGAAATTCAGTATCTTTAGTGATTAGACTAGTCTGGGCACTTTGAGATGGTATCTGGTGAAAAAGTAAAAGTCTGTAGACCTGTTTGCTGGATGGTCTTTTATTGAAACCGAAGCTCTCTGAACACGTGTCACATGTGAACATGTGGTCATAGTCGTGATGGATTCATTTAATGAAGAGACGTGTTACTGAAGCAGATTATTTCAGTACATTTCATAGTTAATGTCACAGATTTGAAATAAATGTACATGCGCACTCTAGTACTGTGCATCTGCGATTTTCTGCACAGCCTTACAATGGCGCCCCATACTCACTTGAAGGATATGGTGGTCTTGTCAATGGGCAAGACCTCCACAGTGAGGGTCCCTAAGCATGAAGCTCCGTGCTGATCCAGCACCTTTATCGTCAGCGTGAAACTCTGCAGCCAGAAAGGAGAGCCGGAGAACACAGTCACAGTCATTTTACTGACACGTCACAATATCTCTTCTTAGTTTCACTGCATTAGAAATGCTCATGTAGGGAAATAGGTAAATTAAAAAGTATTGTGGATACTCAGTTTATAGAAAGAAATTTATGCAAGGGTAACAAAGCGATTTAAACAATATTATTGAGTACAGTGATCAGCACAGCTGCAAGTGGGGTGTGGGAACTTGACCTTGGTGGAACATTGCTGGCACAAAAAAAGCTAAGCTTGCAAAAACAAAGGTTAGCTTTCACGCACGTTTAGGCAAGACATATAAGACAGGCATTTGAGAGTACATTTTAGCATTCATGACAATCCTCCAAGAACATACACCAGCACCGTGTCTGATGCTCTCCTAGAGATAAGTAACTAAATCACTGCTTCATTTCTGCAATAACTAGTGGCCTCATTTCTGTGTCTAGTGATAATGATTAAGCTGTGAAAGTGACTTTGATTATTGGAATCAATAAAGGAAACTAAATCCAGCTTAAATCCTTGTTGTATGCGCTCCTTCACACACAAATATATACATCAGTTAGTTTCCTTACACTTATCTAAGCAGAAGTCACCCCCACCCCCCTCTATCTAGAAACCTTGCAAAGAGCCTGGATTAGGTATATCCCGTAGCCATATTGCATTTCGTCACAAGAGTGATTTTTTTTTTTGTTTGTTTCGTAAAATTCCTGCAATGGCTTTTCAACACGACTTCAAAAACAGTGATGCATTGTTGAGAGTAGCAGAGATATCCTCTTACCCGGTCACCGGTCTGATAATTGAAAGCCTGATTTGGATAAACGTTGCCAGACGCGTCGATGGTAAAATCTCCATTTGGCACAACCTGCTTTATGTTATACTGGGAAACAAGAAAATAGTTTTTCAATAGCCGATACCCAAGTAGAAATAGTAGTTCTTAGATGAAGATTAACCCAAGTTACTTAACCGAGTTTAACTCAGAGCATGAAAGTGGAGTTTAAGAAAGGACACAAGCCCTAAAAGATATACCACTGGTACATAAAAAAAAAAAAAAAACACACACACAACATTTCCCACCACCAGCTCCGCTATCTAAATATTTTAAACAATCCCTGGAACAGGAACATACAGATTAAATACAGGGAAACACTTTACTTTAAGTGCCTCTTAATCCTAATTTATTGCACAATAATAACACAGTAATTACACACATTGTTCTGTAGTTTAAATGCAACTACATGTTCAATTACAAAGTAAGCCTCTGAGGCAGTCTAACATCTTCTTCAAAACACTGCATTTGTAAGACGTGTTGTGCATTTACAATCCAACTGCTCTGTAACCACATGTGCATTTAAAGAGTAATTAGTGTGTACTTAGAAACACTATCTGTAAATGATACCCAAGCAGGTGAACACAGTCAGAAAAACATGAAAGAAGAAGACACACTGTCCTTACACTGAAGATTGTGCCAGCATTGGCATTAGTAGTGGCTGTGTAAATCTTGGTGGTCTTGGGCACATTCTCCAGCACCTGCACTGTATCTCCGACTGAAAACCAAGCAGAAAGAAGAGCATCACTCTGCTGGGTTCTGCATGCTCAGCAGGTAAAGCACAGTGCAACGTATACTGTACACAGAACCCTATCCATTCTTGAGATCCAATTTTTAATCACCATCTTAACAACGCCTCTGTAAGAGCCAATATAGCTTGTGAAAAAAATGTGTGGGTCAAGTTTGACAGCATGTACATATATATTGAAGGCAAAGGTAGTCAGAGAGTCACATGTTTTTAAAGTTGCTGATCCTACTGTGAACTCCCCCAGTACAGTGTTCTCTTACCCTGGCTTGAGAAAGGTGTTGCACACTGGAGGGGATTGCTGACTGGGGTGATCTGCACGTAGAGGTTAGAAGAAATGCTGCCATAGGCATTAGTATAAGTGATGGCTATGTTGTATTGATTCACCATCAAAGCATTTAGTGCTGCAGAGCTGCTCAGTTTGATCTGGGGAAAAGAAATAGCACATAAACCATCGGTGACATGATAAAATGATCTCTATGAAGAGTATATTAATATAAAAAAACAGCCACAGAAAGCCTACATCACAAATACACCACTGCAAAAAAATGAACAGAAAAAAAACAAAAAACAACCTTGTGTTCAAGTCCTTCACCTAAGCCTTACCTTACAGCCTGTGCTGTGGAAGTTCACGGTCGCCACAGTACAGGGGGATAACAAGAGTGCTGCTTTTGTGATTGAATCCACTGCCATTTTTTATTGAAAAAGAAAGCGAAGGAAACACTACATGTTGACAGCTAACATGTACATGAGTACTAGCAGCTCTCACCGTTGCTGTTTTTCCTGAGTTGATTGAAGGGTTGTTGAAGAATGTGGTTGCAGGACTGACAGTCATGGACACTGTTGACATTGAATACCAGTTTCCAAGAGTGAATGAATAGACTGTGGTTCCTGGCACACTGTTTTCTGGGATTCCAACAGTTTGTGGAAGGGTGTCAAAGTCTCAAGAAGCAAAAGAATAAATCAATAATTATATACATTTGCTGTTGCAACATAAATGGTAAATTTATTTAATAATAATAATAATAATAATAATAATAATAATAATAATAATAATAATAATACTTACAAGGCTCATAGATGCAAAAGGATCCACATACTGAAAAAAAAAATTATAAAAAAATACTCACAACTATTCTATGTCCAAATAGAATCAATTTGTTTACAGTGTTATAACTAATGTATGTGTTTTTTTATACTTCAAATTTTATTGAAAATGTTCACATTAACAGTTGGTGTAACATGATTTTTAAAGTCAAAATAATAAGGAAATTAATTAGTACGCACCTTGTAACAGTACAATCAGAAGCAGTCTCAAGGTTGCTGCTCTGTCCATCGTGGTTCTTGTAAAAGCTGCCTGGTGAGAAGTGGTGTCGATCCCTGTGTATGTTGAAAGCTCTGACATCAAGTTTCTGTTTGAATTTCCAAGACCCAGGGCAAACACAGAGCAAATGGGGTTGCTATGTATTCAGGGGTAAATGGAAGGTGGCATTCTAAGGACCCACTGCACAAACAATGAACCATTCAAGCATGTTGAGACAGAAATAAGGAACTTTTCTGCAGTGTAAAAACCTCCCCCTCTATTTCAAAATTTAAAAAATAAAAAAGTAATAAACACAGGGCGGGCCAACAGTCAAGCAGCGCAGAGACAGAGAGAGAAAGATAGAGTTACTATTACTGCTACCAATTCTCAAAATGTCGCCCTCCTCGTGCTTGGAACCAGTTTAACTGAAAAAGGAGAAAAAGGCCATTTTGGCCCCGGAATATTGTTACAGACCCACAGGGGCCGAATTAATCAGTCAACTCCCAGCCGGTATACAAGACAGACTTACACAGTATTAGAGCATTTTACAGTATCAGGGATCGATGTGAATTGCATCAACCACCTTTAGGGGGTACTGTAAAATGCTCTAAAAAATCCTGCTGTGCCTCATACCGGCAGTAGAAAGGTTGCTCAAATAAACCCACTGGAAACAGCCTAGTCCCATGTTGAAACATTTACAGGTACTTCAATAAAAGCTATGCTGAAGAAAGAAAGAAAGAGGCAAACAAAAAAAAAAGCAAACAAAAACATGTTTTTAATGGTGGCTACGTCAGCAACCCTGCACACACGTCAATGTTCTTTTCCTTTGAGAACTGTTTGCATGTTTTGTGAACTCTGGAAACTGCCTTCCTTATGTTAACACGTATTAAGAAACAAACACCTTTACTTGACCTGTAATGAGCACTGAGAGAGCGGCAGCACTGAATGAATAAATACAACAAGGGAAAAAAGTGTGTTCAAGTCCTGCAAGAACGTTGTGGATTCTCTCCCAGTCGGTTGAAAGATCTATAACCACACCTGCACAGACAAGCCAGGCTTTTCTTTTGCATAGCAGTTAAGATGCTTGTTTGTGCTCACCAGACAGTTTGCCGCCAGGCTCTGCCGCTATTAAAAAGGCAGTAATGTACTGCACCGATTATAAACATTGTAAAAAATAACATGCAGTTTGTCCTTTCTAATAAATCATAGGTGCCCTTTTGAATGTCTTTGACAAATTTACAAATTGAAAATGATAAATCAAATCAGCAGGATTGTTGCAGGTCTCAACACGATCAACAGCAACAGCCAGTTATTCAAATCAAGCTATTCAAATTAAGGCACTGATAGTATTATATAAACCTGCCCTGTACTGTAAGTGGGTCTTTTGCAGCCAAGTAACCCGCAGATAATAATATTTATCATCCAACAAAGTGATTGTTAAACAAACATAACAAAACCAAAAGCATTGTCTCTACATGGAAAACCTGTTTGATTTATAATCTCCTTATGGCTCTGTACATACTCTGTTTATTATACCAGTTAGATAAACAGAAATGAGAGTTTCTCTTAACAAAGCATCTCAGGGGACATAATCTAAAGGGAATGTCATATGTGATCGAATGGTTAAATGCAGTTACATGTATGTGTGAAAAGGAATGAATACACAATGTCAAAGCATGTGCTGTGTATCATAGATCTGTCTAGAGGTTAACACAATGAGGTAGTGAAGTAAGAAAACAAATATCAAAAAATACAGCTGTATACAAAACATCAACACAGTAACTCAGAAGTGTACTGAGAGAACTTCAAGAAACTTCAAGTGACATGATCTTAATACGGGAGCCATTTAGCATTCCGGGTTTATTTGACACTGCAATGTAAAGTTAACTATCGAGAGTAGGAATTATTTTCACCCTGCGGTTTTTCGTGTCTGACAAGAAAGTATCAGCAGTACGTTTCAGTGCCAGATGCAAATATAAATGAAGAAAAAATGATTTGCGTGAAAGATTAACCTGTTTATTATCATTTTTCATAATTACATGAACAGCGTTTTTTAACAAAGTAATATACATCAATATAAGCACCCAAACCAACCTGCTTTTTACACCTAGTAGTACAAAAAAAGCCAGTATGTAAATGTTCCCAAAGAAATGCTTCTGGTTTAGTTAGAAACATTCTCCTGATAAATTAGAGTGTAACGTCGTTAAGAAGCGGTGACCACAACACTAAACTTATCCTTGGCTTCCAGCAGGGCTTTGGGAGGGAGTCAGAGCAAGAAGCTCAACACAAACAGTACAGATGACTTCAGAAGATGACTTCAGTCCCTACTAATCTTATTTGGAAGCCACACAAGAACTTTTTTATAAATGTTAATACAACAAACAGCTTGCATGGCTCCCAATAAAGTTTACTAACAGTGAGAATATTGAGATCTTTTCTCTTTGCACTTGCTTCCAAGCTATACACACAATATGTGCTTCCAGATATGCCCAAAGTAGAGTATTCTAAATTAGGCAACTGCAAGCGCCCTTAGTGAAAATGTAGTGTTATAAAGATGTTACAGAAGTGCTTTAGATTACAGGGCATACATTAACATGTAATAACTGGGTAACTACCAATGGATCCTGCTGGTGGAATACACGTGTCATTCCAGGGAAATGTACTCTAATTACATCAGGTAACAATGCATCACTCACAAGGTCATTGTCATGTACCTACTGTACACTCCAGTTAGCAACCATTGGCATTTACAATACCCTGATATTACAATGCAATTACATGGCTAGTCATGCCTTATAATTTAAAATGTTTTTTTTTTTTTTTTTTTTTTTTTAAGATATCCTTTTTGAAATGAACTGCAGGGTTTGATACTTAAAAGTAAGGAACTCGGATACAACCTTTGGCCCATTTAAGAGCTATTTTGGTCACTTTATTTTAAGGGCCTTTTTTTAGTTTATTAACTGTTAACAAACAGCTAATAAACATGTTAATGTACATTATTTATTTTCTGTTAATTGTTAGTTAATAATATATAATAGGCCAGCTAAAACTGCAAACACTATAGCCCTATGGATGATCATTATGATGATATTAAATCAGGTTTTTTATTATCCCTAACCCTATCCCTGACCCTAACCATAAGCTAAAAATTAACAATATTTGTTAACCGTTAATAAACTAAAAAATGGCCCTTAAAATAAAGCATGACTGCTACTTCATGCATGACCCGTATTACGTTTGCTGGGTTGGATGCACGGGTCATTAGGGGATTCTGGCATCAGCCCCCATTTGTAGTACATGAAGCCAGTAAGTGCTGTAGCGATGTATTGGCACTGCTATATTGGATGCATGTCTATGAAACGCATGCATAAGGAAGTAAAGCATTAAGGTTTCAGCGGTCACAGTTTAAGGTGCTGACTGATCCAGAGAGCGATGTTCATGAACCCATCGGACTCTGCGTCCACTTTGGATAGGGAGTGGTTGTTACCGGGGTACCACAGCAACCTGAAAAACAAAAAGCAGCATTGGCTGATAATTACGAGTGCCGAATTAAAATGTGTCGACTACTTTGGAAAAACTTTACGATTCGATAGAAATCCATAAAAGGAAACCCCTAAAACATGCATAATCGGAAACATCCTTATTCTTTCAAAGCTTAAAAAAGAAATACAACACATTTAATTTACCTCCAAATTAACTAAAGCTGTCAAGTTTCTAATATGTGTTATCCGCACATTACAATTGGATAACCAACATCAGGGAACGATACAAACAGTTGTCAGCAGCTGTTTGGCTCTAGGGTAGCTCTCTCTGTGTGTATCTTTCTCTGTGTTACTTCACTCACCTGACAGGGACTCCCAGCGCCTTCAATGCACGGTAGTACTCAATTCCCTGCTTGCTGGGAACTCGTTTGTCATCCTCTCCCAGAGTTAGTAAAACAGGAGTCTTTACCTGCATAGAAATTAGATTACATTTTCTTTTTGTAATCTGAGACGCAAAGCTGCTTCACAATATAAATTAAAATGAATACGCAAAAAATATTTGCAATGTAAACTTAAACACAAAATGAAACAACCGCAAACTGAAGAGAAATAAAGACAGCTGGTAGTTTACTCACCTTAGGGGCATGTCTGATAGGAGATTTATTCAACATCTGCTCCCAGACAGCAGGGTCAGGCAGTGCGTCAGTGCTGTAGTCAAAGCCAGCCTCCACCATGCACCTTGAACACAAGGGCTGAAAGTCAGTTACTGCGTGCACACATCAATGTCAAGAGTCAAGACAGCCTCACGAATACTAATTTTGTTGACAAAGTCGTGAACATTGAAAGTTACAAACACAAGACACTCCCAAAGAAACCTGGATCAGTACAAGGAAGAGGAATGGTTGTAACAAAGCAATGGAGTTCAACAGCAAATCAAAAGACTGCGAAGAGCCCAGGTTGCCCACTGCATTAGGGGTTTGTAACACAAAAGGAAAAGCTTGTGATTACCAGTCGGGGATGTCTGTACTCCCAATCATGGAGGCCAGGTTGATAACAGGGTTCCTGGCCACACAGGCCTTGTAGAACTCGGGGTACTGTCCAATCAGGTGGCAGGCCAGGAAGCCGCCGTGCGAACCTCCACTCACAGCAACCTTCTGCTCATCGAGCGACTCCGTCTTTAGGACGCTCTCCACTGAGTACTGAACAGATGAGACGGAAGGAGAAAGTTAACCGAGGTCTCTTTATAGCACTGCAGAAGACCAGTACTTTTAATGAACCACTGGACTGTACCTGCACATCCTTCACATCCTGGTCTCCTACATTTCCAGGCAGAGAGAGGACGCTGTCCTGGCCAAATCCGATCGAGCCTCTGTAATTCACTACATAACAAATACAGAAAGTACAATGGAAAATCGGTACTGAAATGTAATTATCCACTGTTACAAAACTCCAGTATACAGGCTAATCCTGTGACTGTTGTACTCACCCAGAAGCAGCGCAAAGCCCATCTTACACAGGACAGCCTGAGACAGGAGCCACTCCGCAACAAACACGGAGTGCGGGCCTCCTGCATGAGACAGAGACGAGTCAAGAGGATACGTTAGTCAAACATGCTTCACTCCCCCATTATCAATTATAAAGTCATGTACTATATACACCTTATACATGAACTCCTGCTGCCCTCCCAAGATACCACTGTAAATATGTCTAATGGTTTATTCCAGGCTTACCGTGTGGAATCACAATCAGAGGCAGCTTTTCTCCTTCTTTCGCTTTTGCCGGTTTAAGGAACAGAGCCTCGTAACTCAAGCCGGCTGTCAAGAATGAAAACATTTAAATTACACACAATAATACAGTCCACTGCGTTAAATCACTTGCTATGTGCGTGCAATTGAGGGTGTTGAGGGCGAGGGGAATGGGCACATACAAGCTTTGAATGGCACTGCATCTGAAACTAAAGAGATGATATTGCAACAAAGGGGCCACGTTTTGAAGGGCAAAGGCAAATGAGAGGAATAAAACCATCAAGAAACACCTTTCGACACAGGAAGGAGCATGGGAATTACTGTTCCGAGTGGTATTACTGTATTCCTCTCTGAATAACATGCTGGTTTTAGAATAGCCTGTTGGAGAGGGAGGTGCATATCTCTTTACATATATATATATATATATATATATATATATATATATATATATATATATATATATATATAGTGGATGTTGCTGTCAGGCAGTAAAGCTGGCTCACGGTATGTCTGGTTCTCTTGCTCAAGAGGAGAGGTGAAGGTCAGCACTCTCCACTCAATCTCAGGGATAGGCTCAGACTCTTCCAGAGAGACCCAGCTCACAGCCTCGGAGCCCGCTGGCGGGAGGAAGCCCAGTTTCTGTAGGGAGAAGAAAGAGAGACACACAGACCAGAGGGGATTACCGCTACAGTACCATCTGAATTACCAGCCGCAGACAGCTTTCAGGGCTTGCAATTCACTAAATAACCTCCATTTATTTAATGAACAGCTTCTTACATTTCAATGCAGCATGCTAAAGTGAAATATAAAAACAGAGACAGTAATCTAGTTTGATTACAGCATTTATTTAATAAGAAGATTTCAAATTGAACTTTAAATCGCCACATTGTGCTGTTTCTCCAGGGTACCTTTTAGCATTAGTAAGTCTCAGTAAAGAAACTATCAAAATGGTGTAATGTGTCCATTTCTCACCAGGCTGGGTGGGCAGTTAGGGGAGGAGCAGCTGACCACCATGAGGTCCCGGTCAATGGTCAGCAGTGTCCAGCTCCCCATGCTTGAACCTGAGAATGGAGAGAGAGGAGCGGGAGTGCTTGTGAACTAATACAAAGCGCCCCAAGGGCAATATCAGAACAGATTGATTCACTTAATTACAACAGGAGTTGCAAATATGTTCCTGCTGAAACTTAACCACATCCAGGGTTGGGTTCAATTTGTGTTTTTCAATTCCAGTTCCATTTCCAATTCCCTTTTAAAATCAATTCCAATTCAATTTCTTTCAATGGAATGTATTTGAAGGAATTGGAATTGATTAAAAGAGAATTGGAATTGGAAATGGAATTGAAAAAAAAAAAAAAAGGAATTGACCCCAACCCCAACCTACATCCACATTCCCTCAGCGCATTCAGACAGGTAAGAAGTGGCTTTCCTGGAAAGACACCAAAATAATCCCAGGTTCGGCTGCAGACTGACAGAATACAAATGACAAACCCGAGTTACTCACCGGCGGTAAGGGATTCCACAGCCCCTGTGTTTATGTCCACCACAAGCAGCTCCTGAAACAAAACCAGCAAGAGAATATTAAAAAAGAGAAAAATATAGACGACTTCTGCCATAGGCATCAGACAACCAGGGAGGTCCTGCTGTATGATCTATTGACAGATGCATAGATGCAGAATTCAAAAAGGAGAAACATGTCTCCCACCAGGGTGTGCTTCGTTTCTAACAGTGTCTGATCTGATGTTTAGAATTGATCTGAATATTTTTTTCCTTGTTTCTCAGACTATGACACGGCTGTTTGTTTTTCAGTCCATGGTGATCATCCATAAAGTATTGAGACAGACAAAGAAATTCAATGCAACTGGAGGTGGGGCTTTTGTTTCCCATGTTACCCACTCGAGACACCTTGCTTGCAAAACATCAATGTACAGCTCACTAAAATAAATCGGCACACCTTCATGCAAAATATCTTAATAAGCAATTTGTCCCTAAAGTGCAGTTGTTATTCATTAGCTATAAAAGTGAAACATTGGGCAATTAATTTATTCGACATAACTATGCAGCAAGTCTTCCAGTGAGTCCGAGTGATGCTGGGTCTTTATGCTTCCGGGCCCACAGTTTCAGGTATTGGCAATAAGGCATGTTGCTGCCATGGTAACCATCTCACCTTCCTGCTTCTCTGAGGGGAGTTCAGCAGGACACGCTGGCTGTCAGCCGACCAGCAGAACCCGGGCAGGGAGGAGGTGTAGATCCCAGTGAAGCCATCTGGAGGAGACACCAATTACATTACGCTCCATCAACTGTCTGTAAAATCAGTCTGTTCAGCTGATTAACCTACAGTATTACCGATATCATGTTTAAAATGAAAACACATGTGCTATAGCACGCGTTTCTTTAAGCACTGCACATTTGAGACCTACATAGCTAATGGCTAAAGTGTATGGAATAATTGTTACTTTAAATGCAAGTAAACAAATTTACCCTCTCTGGGTCTACTGACGATGTCCACCACTGTTGACGTCGTTTTGGTGTACCAGTCATACTGAAATAGGAGAAAAATGTATATTACATTAACACTGTTTGCTCTTGTGTTAGATAAATAAAGCTCTTTCTACAGACATTACAACACGGCACTCCTTTAATGAAGTGCAGTACACTGGCTAAATTACATTAAAAAGTAATTCCTTACCTTAAACCGGGCACCCTGCAAATCAGATACTGAATCTCAATGGCCCTACCCTGAGAAAATCAAATGAAACCCTGTCCTTGAACACACTGACCATGCACAGCCGGCTGCACTGCTGATGGGGCCCGAACACCCCACACTCCAGGTAGACGATCCGGCACTGATCCGGACTGAGACGGGGGGAGCACACCGCCTTCGTGTCCGAGGAGAGCTGCTCTGCAATGACATGATGAGAAAAAGCGTAACGCTATCCAGAAACCATACACTGTGGTGAGGGCAACATGGAAATAACAAACAGTACCCTTGCCCTCTCAATAGCACTGCCTTTAGAAAACACTGAGCAGCACTTGACAGCCACCTACACAGGATCTGCTAGCATGAGTCTGTGAGCTTCTGATTGCTGCTCACAACAGACCTGCTTGCTGGGGACTTTGCAGAGTCCTTCCAGAACAATGTGGATTTGAGAATATATTCCAGTGCCAGTATAACAACACTTTGTCAAAAGGGCACTTTTAAGGTACCTATTTATAACTGTGTTACACCTGTTCATTATAAACCCCCTACTATCAGGTAGGACTAGCTGTCTGTTTCCCCATAACCAATCCCTGATAACTCTTCACTGGCTTCATGGTTTTAATGTCCCCCACTTTTGAAAGCAATCACTTTTCTTACAGTCTAGCAAGATGACAACAGATCCCGAACTGGAAACGCACTGATTTTGGCTCACACATTTAACTCAGTTAATTAAAAAAAATATGTATAACACCACCACCCCTACCAACACTTACCACATTTACCACCACTGAGATCCACGTAGAACAAGGAGGACCTAACACAAAGGGTAGCAAAAGAAAGATATTTAGAAAATCAGACAAGGACATTGGTTCCAGCATGGTTTTTTGGTGTCAACACTGCCCCCACTATGAGGAGCAAATCTCTGACTGGCTGAGTGCACTACTGAAATATCCCCTTTCTTTGGATCCCAGCAGAAATCATGAGCCTCTGCAACACTCACCTTCTATTGGGACAGTGCTTGAGTCCCAGCCTGAATGGCTCGTGCCTCCACCCCACAAAGACAACCCCGGTGTCGTTAGCAGCCCAGAACGCCTGCAACAGAAACACTGCTGTCACAATCCAAAGGACTGACAGAGCCTCTGGAGTATTCATACAGAAAGGTACATCAATCACTTCCAGTATGTACATGAAAATAACATATAGCAGAACACAAACTGTTTTTTATTCAAATATGACCCATCTCAGTCCTTCACGTGGCGTTTCCTCTAAAATGCACGATCCATAAGCATTTTCTGAAATGATGGAAAGAGTTAAGTGGAGTCCTGGCTCACCTGCCCAGGTGAGATGTTCTCTGGGACCCCCTCCAGCACGGAGATGTTGTTGCTTTCTACATCAAGGACACACAGGACTGGAGCGCTCTTGTTCACCAGGGTTTCCCCCCAGTCTTCATAGAACACAAACTGCTCCCCCTGGAAAACGCACCGAAACAGGACACATTACAAAAAGCTAAACCGCAGCCAGGAACGATGGGCAGATTGCCCAAGCAGAAATTGCCTTGTGGGATAAACTCGAAGACAAGGTGTCTGATGAGGTTGTTTGATGACAGAAGACTACTGTTCTGAAGGTTGCGTATTGTTTATAATCTTTGGTGATTTGATTTAATTTTCTTGGCACCGTCACAGGACACATTTATAGGGCTACCACTAGGGGTTATTGGGGCACAGTAGCTGACCTGCAGTCTTATTACCAGCTTAATATGCCCACTGTTCATCTCAAAGTGGGCTTCCATTATGTAAAATGGAAGTCATTCCTGTACAGAGGGACATTCTCATAGTTATAAAGCAGTGACCTCAAGTAATTCCACGGTCAACCATACCATCACTTGTCTTTAACAGCAGAACGGCTGGCAACCCTTAGCCAGGGTCAATTTTCATCAGGTCTGCACCCAACCCTACCTTGATGACGCTGTCTTTCTTGTCGGCTTTCAGAGTTTCCACCTCATCCCCCAGACCACTCAGCTCTGGGGACTCCGTCTCAAAAAACGAGCACGTCTTCGGACGCTTTTTCTCTGCCACGTACAGGAGGTGGGTCTCCGAGTGAGACCACACCAGGCATCCAAACTGGTCTGGAGCGCACAGGACAACAAAGGAGGTTATGATGTGTGCAACCGTCTAACCTCCCTGTTACTGTTTATTTTATTTAAGCACTACACTGCTAAGCCAGTGGTTTTGTTAATATCTTATGTGCGGGCCCTTACCGTCGTCAAAGACTTTGCCATGTTTCTTCAGTCCTGTCAGATTGATGCTTTTCACTTTGCAGTTCTTGCTCCAGATCTGTGAGGAGGTAGAAAACAGCACTGTAGACCAGGTTAGGGAAATGCAAAGGTTTATTTCAAAGCTACCATTATGTGCTGCTGACTGGGGAAAAACAAGACCTAGAAATAAACAACCTGTAAACTATTTGTAAATAGTCAGAATACAACGCTCTAAAGACATTAATTACCTCAATTTCACATATAATGCTTGATAGATTAAATGGTAGCTGTAAATTTCACATATAATGCTGTAATTCATATTTTTTTTTATATTTGTTACTAGAAAAGCCTAGAGCAGTGCCCAGTGCAGGGTTTACCTCGAGAAATTGTTTCTCCTCTCCTTTGTTGCTGCACTCCCTGATGACAGCTTTCATCGCTCCTGACGGGGAGTCTCTGCTCAGCAGCCTACGGGGTCAACAACCAACACAATCACTGGGAGGACAGTGCAGAAACAATAGGAAACCACAGGGCTACATCCATAAAAAGAGGTCAGGATTTCACCCAAAACCCACTTTGAAAATTCATATGGGAAGTTTAAAAACACATGAGGTGCTTACTCTCCCTTTATCTCTGTGCAGTTTCCAGACGGACCAGAATAGACGATGGACTTGTCGTCGTGGAACGCGATGTACTGCCTGCAGAACTTGACGTTCTCATTGCGTTCCAAATCCCGCTGGCTCCATTCTGAAAACAGGACGGGAACACGTAGCTCGATATACAGGATTGGCAGTACAAAAGCGCCTTCCAAGGACTAGTATAGTGAGATACACAGAGCGATGTTTCTGATATCAGCCATCACTTGTGCCATGTGTACAACAGTTATCTAGGTCTACTGTACATCACATAAGACTCCCATTGCATAGCAGCTTGATCCATTCTTGGTTTTACTATGAGTTTAATAAGACACACCTGAGCTGGCTACCTATACAATGTGGCTAATCAAGCTTGTAATAAAGCCTGGCATGAGTGAAACTGCTATGCAATAGGTGTCTTATTTCCATCCTGTTACATATTTGGATTTTGTACGGATACTAATAGTTCAGCTTAACATTTTCTCAATGCAATATAGTAAAACACACAAAGAAAATAGTGTCATCAATCTTCAATTTGTTTGAACCTTTTCAAAAACTACTTTCACAAAAAGCAGTGCAACAAAAGTAATTAATTTTATTGCAATGGATTTCAAAGACTCCCCTTATAAACCCTGCAGCCCCTGTTGAGAGGAAGGTACTGCACCTGTGTAGATGTTGCTGTATTTGCCTCCATACTGGGAAGTAATCACCGGTCCAACACAGGCTTTGGACAGGGAGGGAAAGCGGCTGTGCTCCCTGTACAGGGTGGTGATCTCCTCTGGGTTAGTGATGACCTATTGTGAAGAATTAAGAATATCCAGGCAGCCAGTGAGAGCTCTGTTCTTAACAGAGTCGATTGTGGTCCTGATGGCGGAGTGCTGTCACTGGGTTAATCTGAAAATCAGATTCATGGTACAGCCTGGATGCTTTGAAGGTTCTCAAATTGCAAAGATGCCTGTGTAACTTTAGCAGAATGAGCATATCACCCCTGCAGCTGTGAGAAACTGAAAGAGTATACTCAGAACACACACACAGTGCATGGATTAAACCAGGTCTACAGCTTTGTAATATCTTCTATTCATACTGTGCATTAGTGGTAACTGAACAACCAGGTTATCCACAGCTGTTTTCCTATAATTCAAGCATTTTTTTTGGCATTTAAATAATAATAATACTATTAGATTAACAGTACACTGGCAACGATACTACAGTATGCCCGGATGACTAACAGACAGGTGAAATTCGTTTAACCGTCCTGGGTTAGGCAAGGTCACGTGTTTACTTCACGTCTGATTTTTGACCTTCTTCTGGGTGCGCGTTTATACATGACAGCACTTGCTTCATTAACAAGTGTGACCACTGTAGTTAACGCGGTCTGTACCGAATACCTTTAAAATCCAGCAGCCAGTACCTCACAATAAAACACAATATATATAACCAATCCATTCTTTTGACAACCACACTTACTGAACTGTGAAACCCCATTGCTACGAACGGACAGGTTTGGGCAGAGTTTTTTAAATAACCACAAACGAGTTCAGAATTTAATTTTAAAAACCTGAAGAAGGTCCAGGAAGAGAGCCTCATAATATTACAAGACTTGTTAGTCCACATACTTTGTCTTTATAAAGATCCAGCTAGTCTCCGCCTCCCGTCACACAGTTCCGTATTGTCAGTGTAATCACCATACACGCTGTAACTTCAATGGCAACATGCATTTACAACACACTAGCTGTAACTCTGAATCTAATATTAAAAGATAACAACGATATTATTTTGCATGTACTATAAAATACTTTGAAACTATACCTGCGACTCCATACCGACTGTACCAGCAGACAAGGCACCACATAATTTGGAATATACAAAGGAAGGACAAAGGGGTCTAGTTAAACTATATAAGCGCTCAAATCTTTTGCTTATTATTTAAAATAAAAAACAGGCGGTGTACTCATAATAAAATAAAACTACCTTAATTAACCTCACTCTATTCGTTCATTGTATTTGTGATATAACTACTAAATACAAACGTTCTACTTGCATGCACCCCCTTTCAAAATCAAATGGTGAAATCCGACCATGAGGAGGCGTGACGAGAAAAAAAACAAACAAAAAAAACCAAACAATATAGACCGTACCAACATCAGAAAATAGGGGGGGTGACATTACATTACATTTGTATTTATAAAGAAAAATAAAAATTGTATTTATAATAAAAAAAAAAAAAATGTAATGACTACTAGCAAGTGAACATCTAACAGTCTATGCTGCCCAAAAAACGATTCCCTTTCAAAGATGTTTTGTAAGTCGTCCTTATCAGTTAAGGTTTTACTAATCAATCGGCACTCATATTTAATGTTACCTTGCTTGGATAAAGACTAGTAGTGGATCATGGACCATGATTTCTGTTAACTGTGGTCTTCAAAAAACGAAACCACCAGTTTTTTTTTTCGTTTTGTTTTGCTTTGCCTCATAATTTATAATTACATTTTTCAAAGCAGAGTGCAGCACGTGCTGTTTTCTTTACATCCCATGCAAGCTAATGGAAGCTGTTTGAATACAGTAGGTCAAGCTCTGCTCATTCATTAACTGTACAGAGTCTAACCGGGTTGCCACACCTAGTGCAAGGTTGCCAAGTAAACAGCAGGGGGAGCCGTATCTGGTGGTTTCTTAAAGCCATTCAAGCGTATGCTAACAGATGTGGTGGAAAGAGATTATCTTATTTTATTGCAGTGGCGTGGCCAAGGTAATGCAATGTGTGACTCTGGGGTTCCTTTGGGACATGACTGGGAAATGAGCCAGACTTCTTCATAGGTAACTTGCAACAGGAGACATGTTTTCTTCTTAGCAGGTCCAGCTGCAGAAGCAGGAACCTCGCTCGATCAGTCAAATCTCTTCCTTAACGCTTTCACTCCTGAATTATTTTTGTCAATCTGCAGAATAAACTCCTTTATTGAGTATACATGAAGACAGGACAACGCCAATATGTTGACATGTTTCTACACAAACTCAGACTGGGACCTAGGAGTCCCGTCAGGTTCCAACGTGATTTCTGACGGCATGTGTTCACATACGGACCTTGAGGTCCCGCTAGCACTAAATGGGTTAAATAGGGGGCAAAATCAAAAGTGTATATAATATATTATAATAGAAAATAGAAATATTACTTCAGCATAAGATCTGAGAGCATGTTTTATTTCATTTCTTTTCATGCACTTTTTTTCCCTGCAGGGGATGCATATCCTGGCGATGCTAGTCCGCTTGTCCGTCTGTACTGTATGTCACATGGACAGTTTTAGAATAATCAAACGCATCTGATTCCAATTGTGATGGAACTTGGATTAGTACATTTCTTACCAAAGTTTACTAAAGATATAGAACCTGTTTGTCTATCCAACCTATACATTACACATTTTTATGCAATCCACATACATTACATGTAGGTCACGATGCTCTGTATATGCTGGTGCTTTCAAAACATCTTGTGTTGCTGTATGATCGTAAGTATCCAGGTGCTTTAAAGGTAGATATGTCATCTTCATTGCTGTTGGCTTGCCAAGGTGGGATTGCATAACCACTGTATTTGTGCTCAGTATTTTCCCCATGCTTTTCCTATGGTTAGACCGTGCGTTTACTGTAGTTCACCAAGGTTTGTTTAGTTTTATGCTTTACTACACCTCACTATTCTTTCCCATGCTTACCTATGCTTCACCATGCTTTTGCTATGTTTTATTTGACTTTGCTATGCTTTTACTATGGGGAACTTTTAAAGGGACTGTAGGTGGTGTCATTTTGAAACTCCAGCTGAGGTTGCTCTGGTTCAGCTTATGAATAACCACTCCAGAATTGAATTTTCTCTTTATTTGTTCCTGAAGGAACTGTATTGTAGGGTAATTATCTCATTAATCACATTACATGACATGATGCACCAAATTACTACAACTGTTTACAAGAATACATTGAAACATACACACAGTTTTACAATGGATACATGTGAGATAGCTCATTGCACTTACAACAGTGAATGTAACTTTTTAAAATCGTTTTTTTGTTCTTTTTTTCGTTATCTTTTTTTTTTTTTTACATCCAACCCCCCATACAATGACATGGAAGCCAAGTTCACTTTAAGGAAGTTTTCTTATTTTACAAACACGACATGTATAGAAACTCTACACAGACCAATATGTTTCTGAGTACAAGTTCTTTTGTTTTTCAACAGTCTATACGAGCCAGCCACACTGCACAATGCTGTTTGTGTTTGTTTGTTTGTTTGTTTGTTTGTTTTATACACAGTAAGCAGGAATTGGCAGGTCGGCCGGGCTGGGACATACACGATGACCCACGCCAATGATCGCTGTACACGTGAGATTTACACGCTGTACAGTTTGGAGTTTTTATTTACAGTGAAAATGGTTGCCAGGTGTTTTCAGTTGTGGGCTAAGGATTTGGTGGCATGTGGCTATGCACTTGTTATTGGACAGAAACATTCTGCCTTTTTACTGTTTTCTGAAGAGTAAGTCTGTAATACTGAAGGCTTTATAGACCCGTATTCCTTTATAAATGATTTAAAAAAAAAAAAACACTACATACAAAATGAGACTTACTATTGCTAGTTTGCTCTTGTACAGTAAAGGGTTATTTTTTTCTTCCTTATAATCATTTATCAAGCGTCTATATTATTTTTAATAGAGTATGTAATATCCTTATCAAGGGGAATGGCCAAAAACGAGGCTCCAAGGTACTGTAATGTGCTACTCAGGAGAAGCTAAGGAAAATCAGTAGCATCCCATCATACAGATAAAGAGAGAGATGGAAAAGCACAGTATGCTACCATTCTGTTATATAGTTCAGTATGGCTCTGGATCAGTGGGAACCAACCTTTTCTTTTAAGATGTGACCCCCTTAGAGCTTCAGCATTTTCCCATGGACCACTACTTGCACGGGACCAAAAACACACCTGAACTAAATACGACACACTATACAATGAGGTTACATTTTAGCAGCATGAGAACTGAAACTCATCAAAATAAATGGATAAACGCTGCGTGTTAGACAGTGCAACTGATTAATGGCTTGGGTGAGTGGAAATTAGAAAAGATGTACTTGACTAATTCTTGGAATGCAGTTCTGCACTGTTATTCATACGGTAGAAGCAGCACTAGGGGGCAGTATACACTTCTGTCTGGAATGATACAGCAAGCAGAACATACAACAGTACTACATGCCTGCATTGCCACTACAACCCTGTGAGTCCTTCAATCCACAGCTGCTACTCTTGTATTGGCTGTACTAGTGGAGCCCCATTCAAAGCAATTGTCTCCATCAGCATTGTATACAGTAGGTGATGATAGCTACAGATAGGGTTGACTGACCCCCTGTATAATCAATTATACAGACCCTGTCACTATAAACCTACTGTATGCATGTGCTTCTTGTTTTATCCACCATTACCTGTTCCTTTTTGAAAACAGTTTACTGCGTGTTAAAATGCAGCCTCCTAGTAAAAGCCATTGGTACACACCCATTGAATCAAACCCTTTGTTATTCCATTACCAACACTATCACTGCTCCTCCTTTCATTGTATTGATTGTCGTTTTTGATTTGGGTATAATACCCAATCACATCCTGTATGGTATGTTGGTCGCTCTCTCCAATAGTCTGACAGTAATCAGACCATGTGTTGTTATTTTCATACTACAGCACATATGATTTTTATTGATACCAAGAAGGACTGATGAAATGGGGTTTGTACCTCCTGGAGCGTGGAAGGTCTATATAATGTGTTTATTTGTTTCTGCTGACGCCAGCAGAGTTGGAAAAATGATCGTACAAGTCAAGATATTTTGAATATAAGCAGAGGATACAAAACCTGCTGCAGAGTTTGATTGTAATGTGTGTTTTTTATGCTAATTTCAATAACAAGTGCATATCCTGGCAGTACTGAAGAGCACTAATTACCCCACTACACTAAGACTGAATGAGGACGTGCAACATATTTTAGCTAGAGACCCATGCTTGAAGCTACAGTATGAAGGACAATAATGACAGGCTATATGTTTACCCCTTTGGCAACCACGACGGAGAGGGAGAGGGGTCTCAAACATGCCACTAAAATTAAAAAAAACTCAATTCAATAAATACATTTCATACAGTCGCTAAATACAAACAAGTCTATCCATTTTTTTTGTTCCTCAGTAACACAATTTCATTGTATTCTTAAACACAACGTTGATAGTGGTATTAAATATTAACAGTTTTATTTTATTTTTTTCAAATGTGTATCATTGCATAGAACGTTTGAAATGGAAATTGCTTTCGACCACCTTTTGTTTTTCGATAAATGGAAGCTCACATGAAGAACAATAAAACAAAACGAAACGCTGATGAGGTTGTGTGGCAGCATGCTCAGTCAGTCCCGTCGGCATGGATTTGAGATGTTTTTTGGGGGAGAAAACTGCAACACTGTAATAAAATAGTTTACTGCTCCGGCAAGATAACAAACGTGAAATGATAAGTCAAATCCATTTCTGTGATTTGACTTAAAAACTTTTTTTTCGGTTTAGATAAATGAAATACGTTTATAAAATTCAACAAGCTGTTCTAGAGCTTTGCAAAAACAACGTCAACAGCAGTCTATAACAACGTCATGAAAATGAAATCATCAAAGAATGCTCTGCTTCGTGTATCAGGGTCATACCGTACCTGCTTCAAAAAGTGTGCCCCTTGTTCATTTTTTCAAACCACGTTGCTTGAACAGGCTTGATGTCATCTGTGTTTTTTCAGATTCATTTTTAACTAACCCCATAATACTTACACTGTATCTGCAGATATGCAGCGTGAATGATAAACCATCAACAGCTTCAAACTTTTGGGAGCAAAAAAAAAGTACAGTACTTCATACAGTATATATCTACAGTCCTTATGCCAAACCACTGTCCTTGTACTGAACCAGTGCGAAAGGGGTGTTTGTTCCTGTGGCCTGTATGCATGGGGGGTGATTTGATCAATGTCAGTGCCAACCCTTACAGATTTCCCTTTCCTTTTCAAACACACATTTCTTCACATTTTGGGGAAGGAAACCAGTTAGAGCCGTGGCTTAACCCACAGCCAGCTGAACCTGTGTAGTCAGACTCTTGCTGTTTCCAGCCCATCACGGGGGAGCTGGGATCATTCCAGCAATCTGCGGAGGGCTCAAGCGAGTACCATGGATTTTGTTACAGTGTTGCCAGTGTGACCCAGTGACCTCACATTGAGCATGCCTGTTAGGTATGGATGAGAACAGCATTGCACAGTTAAAACATAAACGGCAGAGGCAAACATTTCCTGACCCCTTTTTTTATACACAAGAGATTGTGCTCTTGACAGCCTTCTGCACTCTATTGCTTTAAAAAAAAAAAAAAAAAAAAAAATAATAATAATAATAATAATAATAATAATAATAATAATAATAATAAAGAGAACAACAACTACGAAACCAAAATGAAAATATAAATAAATGTTACAGCCCATTTTCTAACAGGCCATATATAATATACAGTGTGCAAACAAAATCATTCAGGGATTTGTGGACTAAAAAAAAACTTTGAGGTATACAAGTAAAAAATAAAACTGAAATGATTAAGGCTGTTTCTTTCTCTTCAGAAAAGAAAATCAGGCAAACACGATAAAAAATAAGCAAACTGTGGAAAGTAATCAACAGAACTCATAGACACAGAGAAGCAGATGCTTTGGGATGGTTTCGGAATGGCTTTGCAATGGCTAAAAGACAAACTCAATTGCACTACAGTTTTATGGCTTTCTTTTTTTATCACAGAAAGTCTTCAAATGTGTGACCAGATTCAACGCTGTTTTTTTTCTCTGTTTTCTTTATTCTCTATTTAACTTTTGTAATGTCCTATGGCCTCCTTGCTTCAGGTAATGAACAGTGTTAGGTCCTAGATATACAGTTCTCTGGTGTTCTACATGCAGTCCGCTTCCCAAAATCTTTAGGACACATCGCAAAAACAAGTCAGCATTCAGAAGGGTCATCATTACCATACTGGAATGTTAAGAAAAAAATTGAGCATTTCATTTCTATATGAGTATGTTTTTTATTTTCAAATGCTCCGTTCGAAATAAAAAAAGGTCTTTTAGTACAAGAAAAACCTATGAAACTTTTTTTTTTTATTAAGAATAAGAGGAGATTGTGGGACCTGGGATAGGTCCATGCTCTGTGCGAAAAAGACTGGAATCAAACAAGCAGCAGACAGCCTGAATCCCAAAGCCTTGAGTATTCCCAACGACGTGCAGCCGTATATTTAAAAAGAAAAATCCTCCGAATGCAGGAGTAGATTACAAATCATCCCCTGTCACCTTCAGCTGCTGGGTCTTTCCTGCCGTGCAAAGACACTCCAGTTTGCCAGCATTGTTGTGGACTCTCTTCTCAGGATTCCCAACTAGCAGTCTGAGAAACAAAGGTCGCAATCAAGTTGGCAAGTAGGACACCGTTTCTCATATTTATCTGCTCGCTCCATTGTCTTTCCAACATGGTTCTTTAGCTTGTTAGCATCCCAATGGTGGCCCCGTGCTGTAGCCTAGTCCTGGGCTCCTCTGTACCACAAAGAGTGTCTGAAGACCAGCCTTCCAGACCTCCTTCTACACCATGAAGATGAATCATAGGGTTTGGGTCTGAAACACATGCGCTAGATCTCATCCTCATGGCTCTGAAGTTTCCTTTCAGTTGTTCATCTCTGGGTCATCTGAAAGAGAGATACACATTTCATTAGTAACAACTGGTGTCCCTATTCAAAATCAATATTGGTCTAATAAACAAGCTCTGATTGTTAGAAAAAAAAACGACTTAGTCTCTTTTTTCAGGGGCTCAAGGGAGCTTTTCTTCTTCAGTATTACGTGGTGCTGGATATCTTAAAATGACTCCCATTCTTAGGAAACTTTGGTTACCTTAACTGGAGACTCCTGTCTACACATATTATCATGCATGCATACGACTGGCCGACACTGTACTGTATGTGCCTGTTCCATTCAGATTAGATTGATTTCATGGCTCCTGTCTGGGACTCTGGCAATGGCCACATGTCAGCAAGACCTACCACAAATTAGTCTGTGTAACATCGAGTTGTGCAGTTAAGGCAACAGCAATTCCTCCTACATCTCTGGAGCTCATTGCCTGCCAATAACAAGGCACAAGACAGCTCCAATAACTCATAGCTTATTTCTTATCTCAATGTTTGCTACTTGTCAGAGGGAACAAATTGTATTTCCAGATATAAAGAAGCAGCACCTGCTGAGAGCCATCTGCCTGTTTAAACCTAAAGAACGGGAAGGGAGATGTACGTATTCATCACACAGCGAGCTCTCAGACTAGTTTTGGAGGTCAACAAGTTCTTCACTGTCCAAGATCACTAGTTGCAAAAACTGCTGGAAAAGGTGCCTTTGGATTTCTGTGTTAAATACCCAGCTGGGGTGGGTTTATTCCAGATGTCACTGTAATAAATTGTGTAGACTTACCTGTTCGCGAGGTACAGGCTGACTCCGATCAGCTTAGATATTTCAAACAACGCAAACTTTAGATTGCTAAGAAGACTTCTGCAAAAGTTAAAGAGCATTATAAAACATAGGATTCTGCTCCCAGTTCCTGGTTTGTCTGGTGACACAATGTCATTGGGGGTTGACTTCAGCCCAGGGACAGGCGCTTGGCAACACCCTACTAACAGCAATACCACTTTTATTAATATAAAGACAACACCTAACCCAAACGGTGCAGTCAGAGAGGTATGTAAAACTTACCTAAATCAGCTAAAATACAGCCAGTGGCAGGCCACATCCAAAAGCCTGTCTGACCCATGTTGGATATATAGTTGAAGGTGCAGTAGTGACATTGTCCTCTTGGTCCTGTAGACAAGAAAAAAGAGAAACTGAGACAGTGAGCATGGAAGACATCCATGCTGAGCTGTTGCTATTCGCATTTCCTTATAAGATCTGTGCCTGCTAGAATAGAGGAAATGACATGTTAGATACCATTGTAACATCCTTTCTCATTCAGGTAACAAGTAGAGGAAAGAGAAAAAAATACATCTAGCATGTCATTTCATTTTTCACAATTTAAGAGGACAAGAAATGCTGCATAATGCAAACAACATGAATAAGAGGATACTGGCGGATACACACTGGTTGCTCTTACTGACCTTATGAAATGTGAACATTAGTTACAATGCATTAATGGCTTACAAAGTGCACTGTACTACGCTACTCGCCACTGCTGTCAATGAGATCTCCCTTTGAATAAGATGCTACGGTGCTAGAAGTATCTAAATGTATATTTTGGAGCCTCCTTTATCAATAAATCAGTGCATTTTTCAATAAAGCCATTTAGCTGACTCTGAGGCAAAGCGGTTTATTAGGTTTTTCTCTGGAATGACATTTATCAACCAATATCTCCTGGCTCATAGACACCCGTTTATAATGTACTAATTCTAATGCAGTGTGGTTTCCAGTGGGTGGCAAAAACAGGCTCAGGGAGAGGCAGGGCAACCCACTGCACAGGCAGAGGCTGGCTGCTAACCAAGCACCATGCACTCCTCAGCCCCAGATCGTACACAACAGACAGGCACGTTTGCATGAACTGTTATCTGGTATATTTCCTTTTGCACGCATTATGTCATTTACACCACAGGTTCAGTCCACTATGCTTATGGTTTACAGAAATACAATCTATCATACGGATTATGAGTGAATGTATGCTTATTTGAATCTGATCCATATACAGTAGACATTCATATGTATGCCCGCGTTCTTGAAGGATGAGCATCAGCAAAGCATTTTTCTTGGCTGGCTTGTAAAATGAAATTTCAGGAAAACTCGTGCTGCTCTAACATTTACAAATCTCAGCAACGTCTTCCAGAAATGTTGTTATTCATGACAGATGTAAGCTGCAAAAAATACCTAAACGACACTCATTCTTAAGTGGAGCCTGCTTTATTTGTAAGAAGGCATGGTGCTGATCTCATGTAACTGCTCAGGGATTGGGTAGCTCTTCAATCACCTAACACCTGTCATCACATGTCTGGTTTTTAGTACCTCACAGATCAGAGAAGGAAATGTGCAGTATTTGCTTCGTGGCTCATTTAGAATCTACGTAAGGGAACTGCTGAAGTCAGATGAGGTGTAACTTGTAAGACTTGTCTCATCTATCAATGGCTGGCGAGACTACAGCTCAGAACACCGTGCTGTCGCTGTGGTCACTTATCTACCAGGTAATGTCTAACGGAGTCTAATTATAGTCTGAAACCTCAGATCCACCAATCAGGAAGCTCCATTCCAAGTCAGTGCCACAGCCTTCAGAATATATTCAGAAAACTTTCTAGTCCTGATTTGTTTTTTCTGATTCATAGTAAGAGTTTTGGAAAGTCTAAATGAATATCAAATGTATTCTATAAAAACAGTAAAAACTATGCTGGATGTATAACTGCGATACAAAGACATTCAAAATAAATAGTGTATACAAATGATCTACACGACTAGGGAAAATGATTTCAGTTAGAAATCCAAACCTCTAATATACCAGTGTAACAGGGAGAAATGTTATGTGTGTGGCTCGCCACTGAATAATAATGAGGCAGACACAGAGCATTGTGTGTTAACATGCCGCACAGGAGCGCAGATTTAATTAACACACTTGTGCTGTCACTAGGGTACTAGCAATGGTAGCCCTAGTGTCAGATTTGCTAAACAAAACAAAGCTAAAAATAAAAGTTTGCTGCACAAGGCAAGCGCTATTCTCACTAAAAGAGACGTCCCGCTCCAGCAACCTACTACACTACATTACCCTCTCTATACTGGTTATGATCAACATCTCCTAAACTAACCTACTGCTGTTGCTCCTGAAGTCCCGGCCTCCAAGTGACTCCGGGTCTTTACGACAGTCCTGGCTGGGCAGAGCCTTCACAGGCACCGTCTTGCAGTTGAGGGTTTCCTTAGTTATTATCCTGAGGAGCGCACACTCTCCTCCTCTATGTGACCAAAGCGAGCTTTCGCTCAACGGCCGTCTGTGTAGCATTGCGGTGCAGTCGCCTCGAGCTTTATGAGCCGTGCGCAGCCTCCCCGGGCACGCCTCCCAGCCAATCCGGACCTCCCGATCAGCTCAGCACCAGGTGAGCCTACCTGCTCAATTAGTTGCCTAGAAACACGTCTCCTGTTATGTGTCCCAGCTGCACACATCGACACAAGAACCAGCAGGGTCCTCTCTGTCACAACCAGTATATCAGTAAGAAGGTGCATTATGTTGAAAATATCAATACAGTATATGAATACATTATTCATACAATTGCAGAGCATGCTGTGCACTCGTGAGACAGTATTTTAAAACACAATACAAAGAGGTTTAAAACCTCACGGGTGATTTCTGTGATGTAAATGTAATTAGCACCAAGATGACCCATGCTGTGAAAAGGGAATGCTGCATCATTCTCATTAATTAAGGCTCGAGTCCCCTCTGAAGTCTCATTAGGTGGAGGAGGGCAGTGGAAGGTGGTTTATTTCAGGAGTGCAGTGGGGGTAATCTGGTCATCTGGTGAGGGAGCAATGCTAAACTGCAGCCTGGTTTGTGTCCATCACATTTCTGAGTACACTCAACCCCAATGGCACTCTGCACTGTAAGTACACTTCCCTGACCAGAAAACTCCCATAATGCGATAGCCTGGCTTCATGGAGCTATGTTACAAAGTAATTGGTTGTAGGCAAATTCTTATATCAATGGCTACAATACTGAATACATTTCCATTTTAGGGCTATAAGAAGAATGTGTTGAATTTGCATTTGTACGGCTATGTGAAGCATGCACATGGTTACATCCACATGTAATAATCTATACTTATGAAATACCTCTGTTTAAGGTTGACCGCCGCAGTCCTAGTTAATAGACACAGTTTCCAGTGGTCTCTGTACTGATATGAATGGATGTGGATTGCGCTTCTCAGAACTGAATGGGTTTTAATGTGACAGTGGCATTTACCTAAGAGGCCAGCGTTATTTATATTAGTTTAAATCTAAGTTTGCCTCTGGTAAGACAAGTTGCACATAGATATGAGCCCCTCCAATGATCCAACACCCAACTCCCCCTCCCTGCCACAGCCTCAGTGTCTATCAATGCCTCCCTACCAGCACTGTGTGCATGGCTGTTGCTCCCTCTGGGGTGAATGTGCTAAATGATTACAAACTGACAGCTTATCAGACCTGTCCTCCTCAATGCAAACTGACACATCACTTTATCACAGTGTCAGCCACCAGTTTAAGCCAGTCCCCTGTCTGCAATAATACTGTGTATCAGCCTTCAGTGAGCTTTTACCAGAGGCATCTGCAGCACGCCCACAGCACGGGGGTGGATATGAGGCTGGGGCACTTTGCAATGCCGCTATGCAGAAAAAGCCCAAACAGTTTGAAGTCCAGCTATCAAGAGGCATTATGAGTCCCTGCCAAAACGCTGCATTCTGCAGATTGTTAATGTTATCTGAATCTCAGAACCCTATATAAAGCACATATGGTGCCCATATACCTGTAAAGCACTTATGGCAGTAAAACTTCTAGGAGTCAGCTACTGTCTTGTCCATCATCAGACAGGTTTCGTTGCTCTGTTGTGACTGTAAGAACCCTGAATCACAGGCAACCCAGTGCTTTTAGGTGCTATTGCAATGCTGAAAATGTACACAGGGTGGCAGTGGTGATCAATGAAAAACCATTACAGACCATTACTGTGAATGACAGAGAAAAAAAAATCTCTCTCTCTCTCTCTCTCTCTCTCTTTCTCTCTCTCTCTCTCTCTCTCTCTCTCTCTCTCTCTCTCTCTCTCTCTCTCTCTCTATATATATATATATATATTAGGTTAAGCTGAAAATTTAATACATTTATGCAGCTGCAAAACATACTGAGATCTAACTTATCATGGCCTAGTTAATTGATTTATACAATGTTTGAATAAGGTCCCACTGTGTTCCAAGGCTGTGAAAAACAACATGCCTAGCAGTCCCTTCAGTGTATGTTTGTCTTTCAATGTATTTTACAGTATGTAAAACGCAAGTCAACACTGTTTAATTGATTTAGATGCTGGAGGTATTACTAATTATTATACCCTGCCCCCTGGAGGTTGTTCATTTTTAAAAGTAGAAATGAAACACTGGAAAAGAGTTCAGTAACAGGCATGTGAGCTGTAGTGTGCCTCAGTCCAGTGCTCAGAGCACACAGCACGTGAATCCTTTAATTATTAAAGAGTTCAGTCACAGGCATGTGAGCTGTAGTGTGTCTCAGTCCAGTGCTCAGAGCACACAGCACGTGAATCCTTTAATTATTTGTAAGTTATATATCACATACACGGCAATGCATATTGTTGTACTTTAAATTCAAACGCACCTGCTTCACACACATTTGGTATCGCGGTTCCCAAGATACTGAAGCCTTCAATTGCTCAGCCCACATATGCAATGGGTCTGCCGCTACATCCAACTCACACCCCTTCATACATGGTGCCCTCTTCTAGGCTTTATATGAGGGCATATGAAAGACGCAAATGCATGATAGCCTCATATGAGGATGTTATTTATTCCCCATCTAAAGCAATGAAAAAAAAATGTTCAATGAAAAATATAATTATGTGACCAAAACAAATTTTTAAGCAATTAAAAAAAAAATGAATGCATGAAAGGGTTAAACCCTTAATCGACAGCTTTGAATAGGCACTGGCTGTAATTTCTAAGGGGCTGACTCGTTTTGGTTTATAACAGTTTGCACATGGGATAGAAATTTTAAAGCACAGTACACAGGGTTTTACAACGCAAAGCCAGCATGCTGACTCAAGTACAGTTTTTCCATTTAATAAGATCCCAGCACATAAAAAATGGCTGGGCTTCATTGACCATCAGTTAAGACAGCCACAATCTGCAAAAGCTCCTTGACTCCTGACAAGGGTGTTACCATCACAGCAAGTTCATAGAGCCACAGGTTCAGCTGTCTGTGGATAACCAGAGAGGGCTTTGGTCTTGCACAACCTCTCATGAGCAACACAATGAACAACAACAAAAGGGGAATGCAAAGGGCAATACTCGCTGCACTTGTGGAAGGCAAAGTATTAATAGCACTGGTGACTGAAGCCCTCTCATGATCCACTCACCAGGAACAGGATTCTGTCACTTCCGCTCTGACCTCGTGGGATTATCCTCTCTCGAAGAGAGAGGGTAATTCAGTCTCAGTGCTTTTTTATTTTTTAATCCCTGGCCTACTGATCACTTGAGAATGAGCCCGCTGAGTTAATTGAAGTGCTGTGGGTTGAGAGAACAGAACCAGTGTATAGCAATTCACAACGAGTGCAGTACTGCGTTTAAACATGACACGAACAGTTTTTACAAGTTGAGAGACTGACGTCAATATTGGATGCCATGCGTCACGTCAAGACGAAGATAAAGAATCTGAAATAAGCAGGGAGGAAGTCAAATAAGATAGGAGACTAGAGAACAAAAAAGTAGGTATATTTATATTTTGCGTATTTAATCAAGAGCTTAAGGCGCTATTGGAAATGATTAAGTTTCTTCAGAGAAATAATCTTGCGCTTTCATTGTTTGATCCCAATCAGACCTTATAGTGTTCAGTTGGTTTCTTCCACAGGGAATCAAAATGACTAATCCACAGCACATTAAATAGATGAAATTAATGAAGCCCTATTAACTTCTCCATTTTTCCTGACTCGTGAATCATATGGGCTATGTATCTATTTTTATCAAGCTAAAAAAAGGTCTCCTTATTTAATGTAAAAAGAAAAATGTAATACTTGAGTGAAATGTCTAAAGACTGAAACACTTTATTTTTGGGATAATTAGAGATTAAATTATTAAATTTAGAAATGCAAGACCAGACAAGCCCAGATCACATTAATTAGGAACCGGAAGAAAGGAAAATAACTCTGACAGAAACAGTTTCAACCAAATTGTGGTTGAGATGGAAATCATTGAAATATCCCAAACAGCCAATATGAGCACCACACACCTTGACAAAAACAAAACATGAATGACTGAATGAATGAACGAATGCATGATGCATTATTACAAAAGATCTAAAGATCAGACAATCGACTGCCCGTTTCTGATGCTGTATAGTACACCACATCAACCCATCACAAACAGACTCATGACATCAGGTGCCCCACATGAGTTTATTCTGTACAGTGACATGCACCTAAGCCACTTAATGGCTCATTGTATTTAATCACATTTGTGTCCTTTACTGCAGTGTTTTATATGCTGTCTCCAAATAGTTAATTTTTTTCAGGAATAGAACACTGCATAATTAGAGGTGCACTCGGATATCATTATTTGTTTATCCACGCCTTTATCCAAGGTGACTTACAGAGACTAGGGTGTGTGAACTATGCATCAGCTGCAGAGTCACTTACAACTACATCTCACCCGAAAGACGGAGCACAAGGAGGTTAAGTGACTTGCTCAGGGTCACACAATGAGTCAGTAATGGGTCACAAAGTGGTCACACCAAATATGGATTTGATGTAGATTTTTCTTCTGTTCATTCACTTTGCATTTTGTTAATTGATAAACATAAACTATTAACATGTCTATTTTTGAAAGCATTCTTACTTTACAGCATTTTTTCACACCTGCCTAAAACTTTTTCACAGTACTGTATATATAAACATTTAATGTTATACTGTTGTTTTACTATTCTTAATAACTTTTTAACAACCTTTTCCAGTGTTGAAAACACAGGAAACTATTTTTATTCCCTTCAAATGGTCCTATCTGCTGGAAACAGGGATTGCACTTGAAATTGAGTCTGTGATAAAGACTGCAAAAGCAGGTTCACAACTGAAGCATTGCCATCACCTGTAAGAAGATCCGACCCCCTCTGCTATCAGTTCTGACCTTGAATAGGAAGATCAGCCTGAGCAACTACACCAGCCTTTGAAAATACCATTAAACAATGTAACAAATGAACGGCCAGCCTGTGTATACAATGTGTCACTGCAGACAGGAACACAGCACAATCAAAGCTTTCTTTGCACTTTTATTGAATGCAGTAATGCCTGTAAGCGTTGGACCCCTCTATTCATTTCAATGTTATTCACCAGAGCAGCATGCCATAAACATTCATTTTGATTTCATGTTTTAACACTGTGGTGGCATGGAAGCTTCAGGGTTCTTGGTCCATAGACTATATTCAGCTGTGAATCCAGATCAGCATTGATAAGGGTTGTTGAAAAGAAGACGGTTTTCAAGTAGCAAGCAGTTGAAATTGAAAATATTCACTGTTACACAAGCATGCACTAATTTACACCCTCGTTCCTGCGACCTACATTGCCTGTGTGTCGATGTTCATCAAATTTAGGCGAAAGGTTCTAGATATACAGCCTTCATTAACACAACCACTCTGAATTTTGATACCTTAATATTTCATGTGCTAAGGAATGTCCATACCAAGTTTAAGCCTAACCGAATGACCGCTTTTCAAAACATAGTTAAAAGAATGTCAAACAGCAGCCCGGTCTTACCAAGTAATTAAAGCACTATTGGAAAAGCTACTGGGCCGTGGGAACCCTTTGAACCCTGCCTAAAGGTTAACCACATAGAGAGCATTCTCCGCAGGGTGGGTTCCTGTGGCAATAGTCAGTGTGCAAATGCCTAATAATGATGGTTTTCCACACAGGTCCAGTTGTCACAGACTAATCACATAAATAAACACCCAGCAGTGTCTTTTAAACTGTGCCTGCTTAAATCCCTCGCTTGGGAGTAATGACAATGCAGTTTTAGAAATTATTTTCTCAGAGCCACTTATGGACTAAAATGTCAAAGTCTAGTTAATAAAAGCCATAAAAAGGCTTCATCCAGCACAGGCGTTCTCGCAAATACACTAAATAACCCATTAGTATGGAAATACAAAGGCGATGACTATAATGATTTATTACTTCTTTTAGTTTTGCAAAAAAAAAAAAAAAAAAAAAAAGGTAGGAGAATTCAAAACAGTGAGTGCCGGTTTACAGGGCTGCAGCAATGAAAAACAAAAAATAAAAACTCACTGTATTATAAGAAACATTTTGATTTTACTCGGCTCCACATTGGGGGGCCCCTGTGTAACCTTAGTCCTGAAGCAAAGCTTTCCAAACGGTGCGGTTGTGTGGTGTGTGTGGTGGTGGGGGTCAGTGGGTGCCATCTTAGTAGAAAGATGTACCAGAGGCAATGATAAAAAAAGAGAAAAGAAATCAAAGCAATAACCACGTGCACTTATATAAACCCAAAGCACATGTAGGCTATGCAGCCCACGGCAGTCTTTAACAAGCACCGTTTAAACTTCCATTTTCATGCAGAGATAAAACTAACTCCGTTCACTCATACACTGACAACGTCCTTCACGAGGAATCGAGCCCTGCTATTCTGGTGCACACTGCAGCTCATAGGTGAGCGGGGGGATCGATAGGCTACTTCCTGACACCAGCGGGGGGGAGGGGGGAGAGATAGGCGACACTGCTCCATTTGATGATAGTTCTGTTATTACTGCTGTGATACGTGACCTGGGAATTGTATCAGAAATCTATATGTTGGAGAGCCGGGAGAGTAATAAAACGCTGAGGTGAGGCCGAAATTAGATGATGCCTGATGTCCTGTCACAGTCCAGTACAGGGACCATATTGAGAGTGATATATATGACGTCCACTGTATGTGTGTTTTGTTTAGCTCAAGGTCAAGATTAAATACAAAATAATTAAACTGCTTATACTACAATTGTGCTTCTGCCACAGCTTTGTAGTGCTGCAGGGATCACACGTTCCATCACATGACCAAACTCATTTGCATCTCTAATTCAGGGTGATGCCAAATCCAGTCAGGTAGACAGGTCCCAATAATGTGGCCAGGCAGTGTGCAGTGCCAGGGACGTGCGTCTTGTTGGGGTTTTTGTACATTTTGGGTTGCAGTGCAAAAAGTGTTCGGCAGACGTTAAAGCAAAGGACACAAAAAAATATGACTTTAAGCTTTTTATTGTCTTGCACAGCAGCACATTCCAGTCCTTTCTTTTCTCTCCTTACCTCCTGCCTGATGAAATGATAAAAGCCTCTCTTCTTCAACAGATGTGCATGTTCAGGGTCTCCAGTGCTGTCTGGGCATCATTGATTCCAGTCCCCTGCTGGCTGGATATAAATGAAAAGAGTCTATCAGAAGAGTCTCTGTAAGTCACCTTGGATACAGGCGTCTGCTAAATAAACAGATTCTAATAATAATAACTGTATTCCTAGACAGAACGAATCTACCGTATAATACACGCATGCTTTAGTAAATTCATAGCAGGATTACATTATTGTAATGCTATAGCACTCTGTACTCAATGTTCTGTACAGGGATATAGCAGAAGAAGACTGATCCGCCATTATCATTGTTTCCTTTATGACGGGGGTCCTTGATTTCCTGGTAGCACTCCAGGGTAATACTGTACTGTGGGATCCAACTAGTCGAGCCTGTTTCAAATCTATATACATGTTTGGCTCTATCCAATATACACCATGCTATCTAACAGCTAACTGGCCCACATGTTACACAGCTGATCAAGTGACACAGCACGTGACTTCTTTGCATACAGTATGACACAGTATAGTACAAGCATAATCATACTCACTTCCGCACTCAGAGTCCCACGTTTCTCTCTCTTATATGAAATACACAAGGGGGTTGTTCATAGGTTTTTCCAGTACAAAGCCTGGAGTCTTTCTCCTTATCCACTCCAGAAATCCTAGAACGGAGAAATCAAAATGCACTTGTATTGTACGAAATGAAGGATTTACTAGATCGTGTTTTGTCTTTCTAATGTATTTCTGAATGGATAAGGCTGTTGAAGTTTCAGCTTTAAAATCCAGGTGGGGGTTTAAATGGGCTATCTCATACAGATTACTGTCGGATCAACACTGTTTTATTCAGGGATATTGCTGTGATTCACTTCTCATGCAGTAGTTCAAATATAACTTGGCTACCCCATCTAGCTCAAATAATATGTTATGGGGAATCAGAGAACTACTGTTGAAAGTCTCAAATTGGCTGAAACAATAACCTCTGCACAATGTGGACATCGTTGTATGTTGGATGAGACGTAAAACCCAGGTCCTATTGTAAGTGACTTTGCAGCAGCAATAATAATAATAATAATAATAATAATAATAATAATAATGTCAGATGATAGTGTACAGCATAGTGTAAAATAAATGATCATCAGTAATGAAAGACACTTACCCACTGCTTAGCTGCTCACCACAATGAAGTAAATTTCTTTCCGAACGCAGACACAGCTGTATGGAGGAAGGTAATAAAAAAATATGTGTTAAGGATGATCATCGCTTCACAAAAAATGAAATAAAAGCAATCAGAAAAAAGACTGTATTGGTAATGGGGGTTGCTTGCCATCTCCTAGTTTGCCGGCCTGCTCGGCGGCCCCCCCAGGTAAGATTTTGGAGAGCACACTCTCGTCTGTCGCTGGCTGTCCAGCAGCAGCAGCGCCCCCCACTCCCCCAGGTCTTGGGACTGCTTTTGAACCTGTGTGGAAACAAAGACACAGCACTGATTGGAGCCGGGGCCAGGCTGGGGCAGATCCTATTGTTCCTTATCCCAGTTTTTTTTATTTTTTTTTATTTGTATTTAACATTTATTTAACCAGGAGTTTAAAGTCTGTTTTTCAAGGGAGACCTGGTCATATAACAAAAAAAACACACACAAACAAATTTAAATGAGCACAACCAATACAAACAAGTAAATCCAATTACAAGAAATAATTTAGGAGCACTGGCCAAAACTAAAACATGACTCGGCTACAGAGATGGACATTTGTTGTTTGAAATCCTTTAAAAGATATAAAAACAGAAAGTTTCAGTTGGAGCTAGAAAAAGGAATGCCTTTTTTCCATATTTCGTACAGACCTGAAAAACTGTCTGAGATATAAGATTGTAAGTACTACTAGAGTTAATTCACAATTATATAAAATGGGCCAGACTGACCCAGGTCTTTACTCCTATACTGGTATGTATCCTGCAGTGTCTGAGATATATCTTTTTTTTCACCAGTTAAAATTTCAATATTTTCAGGTCATTTGGATCAATAGGAGATCAATAAACTCAATAAAGTCATCTTTCCATTTCTCACAAAATCAAATTAAATCCTTCTACATAGTGAGTATTGCATACACGTGTTTATTTATTTGCCAGCATGTGAAAAAGGCCAGAATTGAGTTCCCTGCGACCCTTTTTAACCTCAACTGATCTCCAGAGAGAGAGCGGCCAATTGCAAAAAAATATAGTATTGTTATGAATCCATTGACACTCAATCAATACTATAAACTGATCTTGTACACCTGGAGAGATATGTGTTTGTTCACACATTAGCTCCCAAGCTTACGAGCAATGGTCTGTTTAATTTAGTGTTCACAATAGAATTTTAGAATAGACTCTGGAAACAAATGTAATTCTGACCTCTAAATAGCATAACAAAATTATAAGAAGTTCATTTACACTAATTTTAATTCTTTCAGAACTGCAGGAACTACACTCGAAACTGCAGGACAGTAAACTAATCTAGTATGCTAATATGCTTATCAATGCTGCAAGACACTGAAACAATTTCATTAGTTATCCAAGGGTAAGTCTTTCTGCAATGCCACATAGTGGCTGATTGGATATGTGGCCTGGATAAGCCACTGCTGGATATTAGAGCACTGTAGTGCTTTTAGCCTGGAATTAACTGGATTGGACAGTGCTGGAAAATGCTTGCAGGAAATCTATGGTGTCTTATCCCTGCAGGGTGTACTGTACAGTACTTTGATCAAATCAATCACTTAGTGCTGAAACAGTTAATGTCTCTGTGTCTTTTTGCATGAGGTTCTTCACACCTGGTCTATGACATCTCCTCCGTTTCTTTCAATGGGTTTCACTCACCTATACCAGTTGCCGGGGTCGTTGGCAGGGGTGCTTTAACTGGCTGTTGTGTCGGCTTAGCAGCCAGTTTGGAAGCATCTGCCGATTCCGTCTTCACCTGCAAACACAGAGACAGCGTGAGTGACTGTTGTAGAGCACTATTAGAGAAGCCAACGACAGTTACCCAAAAATACAACGTTACAGAACTAGTAGGGAAGAACTGAAAAGGTTCATTTAAGAGAACTTTCAGTTAATTCCAGGTTTCACAGTTTAGGAAATGCATTCATTTAACCTTTTGCCAGTAAAGCTGGGCACTAATAATAAAAACAGCGGACAGTCGAGACTGGACGCTATATCAAGCAGATATGGTATCTCAGACAACAGTCTTCAGCTCCCGGTGGAAATAAATTCCCAGCCAAAGAGCAGAAGTAACGAATAGAAGTACTAACAAGCTCTGAGACAAAGTATTGCACTGCAGGGATTTCTGAGTCAGACGTGCCAGGTCTGGTGGCTATGAGAGGATAAAAGCAGTGCTTAATTTGTAAAGAAAGAGGTGCCGGGGCGCAAGCAAGAACCACACATTCAAAATCATAACACGCTTATTTGAAAGAGTATTGTACGTACTAGTGTTAGATGTTTACAATCATGTATTCTACATCATATACAAAGTAGTAGTAGGCCTACGTGCAGAAAAATTAATTAAAGGCAACAGCAGGGCACATTTAAAAAAATAAAGCCTGTATACATGTTTTGTTATGGTTTTGCATTTAAATTGTTTAAAAAACAAACAAATTAAAAGCATTTAGAGGACTCCAGAAGGACGACATTGATTTTAAAAAATATGCACCCCAACATTGGTTTGAACTATGGTCTGCACTATTATCACCGATGTGTATGCAACAGAAGCCGCTGGTAGATTACAAAAAAGATTAATTAAACTTAGGCTAGGTAGTTGTTATCTTAGTATGTTTTTATTCTCTATTAATTAAATTATTTTCATTGAAAAAGAAAACCAGATTGTTATTATTTTTATTGTTTTGGTTTAATATAATATAGCAGGCTAATGTTCCTATTGAAGTGGGCTACAATATTTTTTTTTCATTAAAAAGTTGTCGTTGTTCTTTGTTGAAATTAATGTTCAGCTTTCATGTTTTGTTGTGTACTACTCCTTTAATCAAACCAAGTAGTGTAAGAAGTTGCTTGTATCGTTCATGACGTTTTTCGAGTCAAGTAAGCTTATTTGTGTATAAAAAATGACAATAGAATGGCAGCCAGTGTCATCTTACTTACAGGCACGCAAGTTGAAATCGTAAAGTAATTTAAAGTAGGCTACAAACGTGGCAGCGGACTGTCTCTCTTTAGCGTGCACACAAGAACTTGCAGACTTGATACAGCTGTGTTGAAAATTTTAAAATAAAACATTTTATGAGATTTTTAACTAGATGTACCGGGAAATATGACCCTGCAGGTTCCGGAGCTGGGCGAGCGCCAGCACAAATTAAGCACTGGATAAAAGGTGATTGAATGGTTCTCATGCTGTGTTGCCGAGTAGCTCCTGCTACACAGTCAATTTCTTTGGTTTGTTCTGTTTTTTACTTTTTAACATTTTATTCAGGGCCCTTGAACTTCATCAGAAATTAATAAACAATAATTAGCTGTCGAGGGCGGATTAATCATACATAAACTGACCCAAACAAATCTATAACTAGTGTTGCTGCACCCTGTATGTTTTTCTTGTTTTTTTTTCAAACATAATTTCACATTACAAAAACATACTGCAGTATTACGAGAGCAGTGACTTGCAATAGTACTTCAAAAGAGCTACTCTTAAACAGACTCCACTTCTCATCACTCACCGCTCTCCTATACTGGATTCTTGCACATAAACGGCAACAGTGTTCAGTATACAGGGGTGTTTGTTGTGTTAAAACAAGAGAGCCACAACATAGTTGATTTTTTTTTAAATGCTTACAATATACTGCAGCAATGCACAAAGCACAGAGAAAAAATAAGTGAAAAATTTGTAGTAAAAATATTCACTTATGTGTGTGTGCCACATTACTCTCACGTGTTACTGCAGCCTTTTATTTCACTTTTTACTACGGAAGAAGATTTTACAATGAATTCATTGTATGTAACCTAACACTGCTTACCGCTGTTGTCTGCGGAGGGCCTGCTTGTGGACCCCGGGCTGCAGCCTGGCCTGGCTTTGGCTGCTGCTGCTGTGCTTGTACCGGCTGCTGCTGTGCAGGCGCAGGCTGTTGTTGCATCTGCGGTTGCCGTGTCGCTGACGTCTGTGCCTGTTGCTGCTGGGTGCGCTGCGCTTGTTGTCCTGGCTGCTGCAGCCCCTGCTGTTGCTGAGGCGTCGGCTGCCTTCCTGGCTGCTGCTGGGGTGGCTGCTGCTGTTGCCGTGACGACGGTTGCTGAGATGACGGCTGTTGCCTTGAAGATGGCGGTTGCTGAGACTGCATGTCCTGCTTCCGGGAGGACTGCAGTGGCTGTTGGGACTGCAGTGGCTGTTGGGACTGCAGTGGCTGCTGGGACTGTAGCGGCTGCTTCTGTAATCTCTGACCTTCAGAAGAACCATGGTGGTGACTGGTGGGCTGGCGTGAGTAATCTGAAGGGTGGTAACCCTGCGAAGATCTCTGGTCAGTAGGCTGGCTCCTCTTGGAGGAGGATGAAGAGCTTGGCTGCTGCCTGGACTCGTGGCGCAGGGAAGTATCCTTGGGATGCTGCTTGGACGATCTGGAGGACCTGGGGTCTTCAGAGGAATGGCGGGAGGAGGAAGAGTGTCTCCCAGAGTTGGTCCCGTGGTGCCTGCTGTCCCGGGATGTGGAGGAGGAATGGCGGGGCTGGGCGTAGTCATCCTGCTGCCAAAGGTCCTCATCAGGGGGCTCATCGTAGTCATGGTACGTGTGCTTGATATGGTCCCGCTTCTGCGAAGAAGTGTGCCCACTGCTCCCGCCAGTGCTGCTATAGTACCGGGACCTCTCGGAGCGGGATTCCCGTGGTTTCTCAAACCAGTCCGTCTCCTCCTGCCCCAAATGATAGGCTTTGGAAACCAAACACAGATCACAGTCAATCTCCAACTCCGTCGGTGAGTAGGGCGAGCAGACTGAAGCCATGCAAGGAAAATAAAACGGGGCGAACTTTACAACACGCACTGCAATTCTTCTGGGCACAACAAATCAAATATGGACATCAAAACCAAAAAGGACAAAAAATATGACAAAAACAGTTTAAAAATCCACAAGACACAACACGGCACAACACCAGAGATGAACATTTAAAAAAAAAATACAGAGAATATTTATACATATAAAACTGAAGCTGCAGCTCATGACATGCGATAATATATGAAAAAAAAAAGAAAAGAAAATGCAACGTAAAAAGGCACATGCTGGTACAGCCTTGGGCATAGCAAACAGGATAACAGTCAGTTCAGACAGAGCAGGTGGTTATTTCAACGCAATCTTGGCATGCATTTCTTTGGGGGGTGGGGGAAGTTAAGGTGGGTGGGGTTTGGCATTCTCCCCCTTCAGTCTTTACCTTCACTGTCAGACACAGCACAATGCAGATCATCCATGATGTAAGCATCATCAGGCTTGTAGGCGTGGCTTCTGGGTATATCCTTGATGTGATCCTGCACGTCAGGCAGGGAGTGGCTGGAGCCGTATTGATTTCGGCTATCAGGTGGCTCTGACCCTCCAGGACCACGGCCGACACCCATGGGTTTCCCCACAGGGCTTAGCGGGCTCTCTTCCTCAGAGTTCTGGGAGCGCATGGAGGGCCGGCCACGGCTCTGACTTCCCCTCTGGGATCGTTCCATAGCGTCCCTCTCATAGGACTTGCTCCTGTGGTTGCCCGAATCTCTTGAGGAGATCTTGTCCATCCCGTAGCCTGTGGACCTCGACCTCCCGCTGCTGTATATGCGGTCGTCTTCCTCGTAGGTATCCCGGCTAGACGTGCCGTAATACTTCTGTTGATCATAGACATTCTTTTTCAGGCCGTAGGTGATCTCATCCTGGAGCTTCTTTGCCCTGGACATTACGTGGCAGCTGCCCCCAGAGGATGGGGTGATGGTGTAGGAGGCCATGTCAGACTCCACATCCTTGGCTTCTTCAATGGGGGAGAACTTGGAGATCTTCTGTTCCATGCCCTGCTTCCTGTGCTTGCTGCGTTTGGAGGATACCACTGCCGGGGCCAGGTTCTTGGAGGAATGCTTCTGGACTCCCATGCTGGATCCATGCTTGTCGCGTGATGAGGAGTGCTTGTAGTCGTCATAATAATAGGAGGATCCCCCACCCACACTACTGCTGTTGCTGCCCATTCTGCTATGACTGTCACCACTTCTCTGATTGTAGCTGCAGCTGTTCTTACTCCTGCCATGGTGGTCGTACATGTCTTCCTCAGATTCCTCCTCTGCTCTGGAGTAGGAGCTGCCTCTTGTGGAGTTCCCATTCTCGCTCAGCTCATACCGGTCCTTCCCGTAGCGCCCGTTGGAAGAGTGGGTCTGCGTATCGGGCTTGTGCATCTCTGAAGATGTGCCAGAGTTCTCTTTTGTCAGCTCGCTGATGTCGTCGATCATGACATAATTACGGGGAATGTTCTGCTCCAGGTTGGTGTAGACTGATTCAGAAGAGTAGGCAGACGTGGGGCTTCCGACAGCGTTCACCCGGTCTGCCAGCATGGTCTCAGGAGGCTTGTACTGACCATAGTTATTGGCCACAGTGGTTGAGGTGTAGGTGACTTCAGGGACAGTGGAGGTTACAATCACAGTGGGATTGCTGATGACCTCGTAGTTGGTGGGCATTTTCTGCTCAAGGTCGGCCAGGGAGGTCTGCCGTGGCTTCTGGTGAACACTAAGGATCTCAGCCTGCGGTTGGAAAGGTACATTTTGGCCATGCTGGTAGGATGTCTGGCTTGGGTATGTGGTCTGCGCTTGGTAGGACAGAGGAGGCTGAAAGCCTGGGTGGTTCTGCACTCCGAGATCAGGCTGATAGGGCTGGTTCTGGGCAAAGCTAGGTGGCTGAAAAGTGCTCTGTGTGTTGTAAGCTGGAGCTTGTTGATGGGTCTGGAAGGTGTTCTGCTGCTGTGGCTGTTGCTGTGGCTGTTGCTGTGGCTGTTGCTGTTGCTGTAGCATTTGCTGTGGCATTTGCTGTGGCATTTGCTGTGGCATTTGCTGTTGGGTGTTAGTCAGTGTTTGGTACTGGGGAGGCTGAAACCCGGTTTGCTGGTAGGTGGTTGTGCCCAGTGGAGCCGTCTGGGTTGGCTGGTACTGGTAGGTGACGAAGGAGGAAGTGGTAGGGTACTGGGCGGTGGTGAACTCAGAGAACTGATTCATGGGAGCCGTGGTGGGCCTGGTCAGAAGCCCATTTCCTTCATACGTGGTGGCGATTCGAATGTTGCTGAGCTCGCTGTCTGACATGTAGTCGCGAGTGTCTCCCATGCACCTGATGTAGGCCAGCTCCCTCCGTTCCCTCTCCTTCAGCAGGGTGTCCTTCCTCTGTGTGATTCCCAGCTCGAGGTACCGCAGCTTGGCATCAATCTCCTTCTCCTCTTCCTCCAGCTCGGCCTGCTGCTTGCGCAGCTTGGTGGACTCCTGCTCCACCACCTTCAGCTCATGGGTGATGTCTTTCAGCAGACTGGCTTTGGTGACCTGGAACGACCTGGGCCCCACCTTCTGGGGCAGGGTCGGCACATACATCTGAGGAAGCGGTGGGGTGGCGATGGGGAGGTGAGCTTCCTCTGGAGGTGGGCTGGGCAAAGTCCTCTTCACCTTCCTGACCAGGGAGCTCTGCTGCAAGGCCGACAGTTGCAAGACAGGAGAGAGAGAGGATGGATTGATGACACAGGAGATGATCAAACAGAACAAACAGAATAAAAACGGCACCTGATTAAAAAAAACAGTACAATAAAACAAATTGTGTTACCCTGTTAAAAACCAGAAGGTATGACATTTCAAAATGTTATTTCTCTTCATTGCCAAAAGGCATTTTTAAAGTTTCTTTTTTTTCTGCAGTAATTTAACAACTGTACCATCCGATAGCAGCTCTTTTTAACAGATGCTTATTGAAATACGTTAGCCTCTTACACACTTCATTGCTTGAGTTGGTTCCATATGCTGTTGCAGCATGAATAATAATCTAGCATTTTTTTATCATTCATTAACTATGGGCATAAACAATTTGTAAATATGAATTATAAAGATTTAGCTTATCCTTTTCATTATCCTTAACCTTAGCGTACATATGGCATGCTCTGAAAAGAATTAAACAATGTCAATGCTTTTCATAATATGGAAAAGTACTTGGATGATTATGTATACAATTAAAAGTGTTTTCTACAATAGCCATAATCTGTACAGAAGCTCCTGTGGAATTCCAGTTAACAAAGCTGCATCACCTAGGCATTTAGTGTTCAAATATAATTTCATTTTTTCAAGGCTGCATTTACACATTCACCTACAACGGGAAGATATTTCAAGTTATCACTTTATAAGAGTTATTCAAGGTTGCCTGAGTTTGTATTCGGTCTAAAGTACAACATATTCTTAAAACATTTAAAAGTAATATATATATATATATATATATATATATATATAGGGCTTTGGGGTCCCCTTAAGCTCCCAGCAGCAGTAGAATCTTATTATTGTAGTCTGACTGACAACACTTTTCATATCATCTTAACATTTTACCCCAATTTGGCTGTTAAACACATTTCTTCACAACATCAATACACTTCAAGACCACGTCACTAACATACAGGGTGAGATTTGTCAAAGTTCCCGTAGGTGAGAGGAATAAAATACACAAACTACAGAACAGTAGGAAAGCCTCCAGTGAAGATACATCACGTTGATACACCACTAATATGCTAACATCTACCACCTTGCAAATGTTATTGTCATTCAACACATTTTATTATTATTATTATTATTATTATTATTATTATTATTATTATTATTATTATTATTATTGATAAATAAAAGTCAAGAACAACATTCGCTTTAATGCTACAAACAAAAGTGCTCTCCCTTTATAGCACTGTAGTTGGGAGCCATAGTTAAGAGACTGTGCTATTTGTGTTCCACTTTATAATGAGACTGCTAGTGTTAGTGGAATGGCATTATGGGGCAAATGGGAGCCACGACTGTACCGCCTTATAACCTGTTCCGCAGTATAAAGGGCTGCCTTATAAAGGGTGAGCACTGTATTTGCAAATTGTTTGACTATCATCGGTACAAACGACATTTTCCAGCAGAAAGACATTGTCAGTACAAAATCTATTTTCCCTGCCGGGGATGAAAATTTAAAGCGCAGATCCAGGGACACAACCCCATCAAATCGCACCATGCTAACATACTTTGCATGAAATATATTCTAAACAAAGTTGTTAAGGCAGGAGAAAGGCAGACAGAAATCATCAAGCATTAAACATAAATAAATGACCAACAAAATAATTACATATCGTTCTGTACTAATAGTGGCTGGTGACTTTTAAATCAGAAGAGGTACAGCTACAGACCCGTTTTTTCATCAATCTGCCATGCAAAAAAAGGAGCTTCATTAATTTCTTTCTTGATCTCTTCCAGCACAGTAAAGGAAATGGATGAAATCAAGTCATTCTTTATGGTTTTTGACATCCTAGTAAATACGGTTGCTTGTTCAATATCAGCAGCAATTATTTGTGAGTTCCCTGTCGTGCTGAATTTTGCATTACTTTTGAAATATGTGCAGCGCCAGCGTTTCATATTAATTTATTCATAGTCATGATTTCAATGTGAACTTTCGGCATTATAAATTAAATGTACTTTAAAAGAGTATAAAGACACTAAAACACAAAGCAGATCAAGTAAAATTGAAATGAACACAGTAGTTATTGCTTTCCGTTCTGCCTACTTTTCGTTGATATACTTGCTTAGAAATTTCTAGCCTCAGACGGCTCATGTAATTTTAAAATACTGTATGTATTTAGAAACTAAAATTAAAGGTAGAAGCAGTGTTCCATACACTACATGTCTGCCTAATATGAGTACAGTATTAGTAATAATAATAATACTAACACAAATTTGTAGGTCACTAATTTACATTTCAATGTAATATTTTTCAATGACATACTGTATTTGTTTGTTTTTCTAAGCCCAATTGCTTGAACACTGTATTCTACCTTTAAAAATGCCTGCACAAGACAAGCCCAATTAGGACTAATAAGACAATAAAACAGCTGTGTTTAAATATATTGTGTTTTTAAAAATGTTCTACTGTTATGCTGGATTTCTTTTTTTTCTGGTCACTTCAGCAGTGAGCGGGAGGGTTTGAGTTGCTCCTCCAATTAAAACCAGGGATCACACTACGCCACCTGTCATTGCTAGTATAGATAGGAGTTTGTAAAGGAGGCTTGTCTCCTCTGATGAAAAACACTCTCTGGGCTCCTCCAATTAAAACCTGTGCTCAGATCACGTGATCTGCTACTGCTATTACTGTGGTTAATAGCAGATATGAGTTTATAAGAGACTTGCCTCCTCTGAGGAGCCAGAGCTGCTGTTACAACAGACATGTGGAATCTAGAGTTTAGGTTATATATATATATATATATATATATATATATATATATATATATATATATATATACATATTTTCACTTTGAAATTTTAAGGGCCTCCCTTGCCTCCTCAAAGAAGCCTCCACTGATAATTACATTATACACATTGTACAGTAACAACAGCCATATTCAGGTGAAAAGCAATACAATGCTTTGCTTTACTATTAACACATGTCACTGATGTAATGAGTTACTATCTATTGCTATGTGGATTCCTATTATTTTTCAATAAAATGTAATTATTTTTTTATATTACCCTTGTAAGAAGCAATCAGCAAAGTCTTGAAACAATTATTTTAATAGAATGCACTCAATTAATACTCATTAAAAAAAAACAGTCCAGGATCATATAGTATAAATAGAAACCAATATAAAATGTATTCCAAAAATCCATTCATCCATCCATTATCATTAACCGCTTATTCCTTTACAGGATTGCAGTGAGCCGGAGCCTAACCCGGCATACACAGGGCGCAAGGCAAGACTACACCCTGGACGGGACGCCAGTCCATCGCAGGGTGTATTCCAAAAATGTTTGATATAATTCCTGAGTGCAGTAGTCATGAAAAGAAAATCAACAATAACTGAATTCTGCTATCCACAAACAGATCTAATTCTACCACAATGTAATTATTCAAATCTTTACTTACAATAGTTAAGTACTGTACTGTGAACTGATGATGAGGAACAGAATCAGAATCCAGGCATTAACTCTGCAGTCTGAATTTTAAGATCCAAAAATAAACTGTAGTCTAGTTCATAATACTGTCCTTCTTGTTCTTGAAGTATTCTTGAATTGCCAGAATTTCGACTAATGCATTTTGCTACATTTCTGTAAAATGTAACAATACCATACCGGTGTGGGTTACTGGACGCTTCAGCTGAAAATCCTGCATGCCTGTGTATTCAATATAGCAATGCAGCCTGAGAACCTGGGACAAATAGCAACCTAACATAAGATGGGACAGCAGGTAGTACACAGCACAGGTCCTGAAGATTTTTTCTAGGTCACTTTTAAGGATTTGCTCGATATAGACATAGACATGCTGGGTACCTGCTGGCTACCCTCGTCAACAGGAAAGGATTCCATTCTGTGATGTTCTGCTATGCCAACTTTATACCACCTTGTTTTTCCTACAGTACTGTACAACATTACTGTAACAGAAGCCGAATGTGCTGGCCTGATCCTTGCTATATCTTGGCAGTCAAAAAGTCAAGTGAAGTAAAAGGGCTTTTATAAATCTGAACTGTTGTGCACCTCAATTCACTGTATAGGTCTCACAAGTGTCTGTTTGCAAAGCTTACTTCTTAGTCTTGTAAGGTTCTGATAAAATTGAGTTAGAGAAATAGCGATTCTGTGTTTTCAGAGTAGACCCCAGTGCAGCAGGCTAAATTCAAGCCATTGCAGAAATGGTTTGAGACTGAATTTATTAGGTTTCTTTTAGTTACCCTTAAATAACCTTTGAGTATATCCCGCAGTAAGTGCCTAGTTTGAATTGCCTTTTGTACCTGAACTATACTGTGCTGGGATTGGCAACAAACTGTATCTTAAATTGCTGCAAGACAATAGGCATGATTGAAACCACATTGACTGTGACACATCTTGCTTGTAAATGCCAGTTAATGAATGTATTGTTATGAGAACACACTGAAAACATTGAAAAACAGAGAGAGTGGCACATCTCAGACTCTGAAATGACCTCTGAAATGTCAGTGTAACGAGAGGATGAAGAATGCATATACTGTATTTGTATCAGTGCTGAGCATTTCCAAAATTAGAAAAACACATTTTATATAATAGTACTATGCTAAGTGCCTCAAAATAAGCTGAAAATATTCCTCAGTTTATTCTTTTGTTCTTAAATGTGTGATGAATTTCCTTAAGGTCCACCACTGAAGTCTACTAGTTATCTGCACTTAACGAGTCACCTCTGTGCAAGGCACTAAACTGCTGACAAGCTGCATTGCTGCAGGTACCAATATTAAGCGGTGGTCTGTTAATGATACTTCAAGTTTTGTACATACAAATCTAAACAATGTTGGTTTCTTTGCCAGTAATGGAAGGGATGATAAATGTCTCAGTAATCCAGCTTCTTCAATGTATAAAGCTTGTGCTTCATTTCATTATTCTAATCAGGATCTTGACCTTCATCTACTCTTGTACAGCATAGACAAGGCTCTCCTTGAGTAAGCCAGTGTAGGATTTCACTACTGCCAAGTACAGTCAAGATGTCTCGCCTCCTCTGACACTTGATGAGAGTGACACCGGAAAGTCAAAACTTCTTTGTCAGATATATTATTATGCATTCTTCAAAGATAACAAGAAATCATCTCTCGCCATAACATTTTAACAAATTCTAAACTCAAACTTTACAGTACAAGGAAAAACTCCTTCTGGACTGAAAGATTGAAATACTAGTGGGGCCTTTCATTCCCAGAAAGGGTTTTGTGATGCAAATGCCTGCATAGTTACAAATATGCTTGTGACAGGATGAGAAGATTTTGTTTATTCTTTTGTGTTTTTGTGTGAATACAACTTTTGGTCACTGTAAATAAAAAATCACACTATTCTAATTTGGATTTTGTTTTGGGTTCGGACTGGCGTTCACAGTGTTAATATATTATTAAAGCTAGATTACTCATGTCCTGAACTCAGACTTACCTGACTGTTTTGAAGAGCCTGCTGCTGGTACATGGAGAACCTAGCCTTGGCAGGGTCTTCGGAGGTGGGGCTGATAGGCTTTGGGTCAGACATGGACCTTTGCATGGTTTTGATTGGCCGGGGCAGGGTCTGCTGCCGCTGGGGAGACTCGGCAGTGAAGTGCTTCTGCGGGGTGACGTGAGCCTTGTTGAGTCGCTCACTGGAGGAGAAGGAGGTCTCCAGGAGACGGTGGGGTGAAAGTGGTGAGACAGGGGAGTAGAGAACCTGTGGAGACTTGGGGGGTTGGCGGACCAAGTGGGAGAGAGACTCACTGTGAAGGTGGTGGGACTGGTAGCTGATCTCCAATGGGTCAGGCTTCTTCTTTTCAAACTTGGCCAACCCTTGGAGTCGGGAGGAATGAGGATCCAGTGGTCCAGAAGTCACTAGCTGGATGTTGTTGGAGTAAGGAGTGATGGTGGTGGGGACTGTAAGCTGGGGGATCACCACCCCTTGAGACTGGGCCTCTGGTTCTGTCTGGCAGGCCAAGCTTTCTCCCTTTTGGGTTCTCTCAGGGCCAGAGATATAACGGATAATTTCAACCTTGGGGTCGGGCGTTGTAATGTGGATGGCCGGTGACACTCTCCCTAGTTGGTCAGGATCAGTCTGACACGAGCTATCGCTGATAGTCTGGATTGCAATGCTGGAGGTGCCCTTTGAAGACTCAGATTTGCTCTCTGAGCCAGAATCAGAGTGCTTGGAAAATCGTGAGCGCCTCCGTCGGACAGGCTGCTCCCACTCCTCGTTATCCTCGTCATCCGTTTGCACACTACAGTCCACACTGCGACGGGCTCGCCTCCGTCTCGACATATAGTATTTCTCCTCACCATCCTCATCATCAGTCTGTGCACTGCTGTCTGCGATCCTCTTCACCGAGTGCTGAGCCTCCTCAAATTCCATTCCATCCCTTAGACGAGGCATAGAGTTGCGCTTCTTCATGCCTCGTGTCTCCACATGCTCCTCATTCCTCAAGGACATTTCTGAAGCAGAACTGGGCAGAGGCCTGGGAGGAATTACTCCTTGAATTACCCCAGCTTCCACATAGGGCTGCCAGTACTGCCCGTTCTGGCCCATGGTCCTCTGTAGTTCAGGTGGCACTTCGTGTTGAAGTATCCTTCCTGTTTGGTCACAGACAACAGGGAATCCCTGGGGAGCCCCACCTCCTCCTACTACTGCTCCCCCTGCTACTCCTACTTGTCCTCCTGCCCCAGGAGTCGCTGCTGCTGCTGTCGCTGCCGCTGCCGCCGCTGCCGCTGCTGCTGCTACCTTCTGCCTTTTCTGCTCCTCGAGTTGTTGCTGGAGCTGCTGCTGCAAGTTCTGTAGCTGGTCTAGCTGCATCTTCTGCTGGGCCAGCTGTTCCCTCTGCATGACAAGCTGGGTCTCCCTCTCGACATGCTGCTGCTGCAACACCTGCTGCTTGATAGTCTGCAGCTCCTGAATCTCGCGTTGCACCAGCATTTGCTCCTTCTCCCTGTGCCGCTGCAGCTCCACGCGGTCCCGCTCCAGCTCCTCTTGCAGGCGCATCTGCCGCAGCTTCTCCAGCTCCACTCGCTCCCTCTCAAACTGCAGCAGCTGCTCCTGCTGCCATCGCAGCCTTTCCTCCTCCTTGTCTTTCTCTCCATTGTTGCCACTGCTGCCCGAAGTGGCCTCTGGAGCTGCCTGAGGCTGAGGCTGTGATTGAGATTGGGTTTGAGGCTGTGATTGAGACTGTATTTGATGCTGTGTTTGAGGCTGTTCTTGAGAATGTATTTGCGGTTGTGTTTGAGGTTGAGTTTGAAAGTGTATTTGAGGGTGTGATTGAGGTTGTGTTTGAGGGTACATTTGAGGGTGTGTTTGAGGGTGTGTTTGAGGGTGTGATTGAGGGTGTGATTGAGGCTGTCCTTGAGGGTGCATTTCAGGGTGTGTTTGAGGGTGTGATTGAGGTTGTGTTTGAGGGTGCGTCTGAGGGTGCATTTCAGGGTGTGTTTGAGGCTGTGATTGAGGCTGTGATTGAAGCTGTGCTTGAGGGTGGGTTTGAGGGTGGGTTTGAGGGTGGGTCTGATGAGGATGCTGTGGCTGGGTCTGTTGTTGGTGCTGCATCTGCGTCTGAAACTGCTGTTGGTTGGTGGGCGCTGCAACTGCCTGTCCCACCATCATTGCTGTTGTAGGGGCTCTGCCAGCTTGCATGTTTGTCATCCCCATATTGATGGTATTGGGTGCTGCTGGCATTCCTGAGGGCCTCCCCAGGTAGACAGGTGTATCCAAGGCTGTGGTATTGGTAGTGGTGGTGGCAGTCACTGGGGCTGTTGTGAATCGGTTGGGAGGAGGGTAACGGTAAGGTCCCTGGGAGGACAGAGGCATCCTGGGTGTAACCAGGGGCAACCCGGATAGGCTGGCCAATGGTACAGCCATCGTGTTTCCTGGAGGGTAGGGCCTGTAGAGGCCCCTAATCATAGGCCGCAGGACAGAAGCAGGCTGGGTGGTGATGGGCAGGGTGGAGGCAATGGGGGTGTTGATGGTAGAGTAGATCATGCCATCAGCAGCTCTGACACCTGAAGGGTACATGTGCCTTATGCCAGCTAGCCTAGCGCTAGACACATTGTATTGCGGCAAGTTACCAAAGGCTTGGCCATGTGCAACCTGGCGACCTTCTGAAAAGTTGGGGCCGTACATCAGGTTGGCTTTCATGGCTGATAGGCCTTGCTGACCAGAGAGCAAATTGAGTCTTGCACCAGCCCCTCCAGCTCCTGTGGATGCATATTGCAGTAGATCAGGGTTATTGGCATACCTTCCAGCAAATTGGTCCATTGAGTTCAGAGCTGCACACATCCGACTGATCTCCCTTGCAGTGGTGGCGCTGTATTGGGCCAGGCTGGACTCTTGGAAGTTGGAAAGGTCACGTGGGGAGTAACCATAATCTGTGTTGATGTTCGACATAGAGTTGTACCGCCGTATTGGTAAGGGTTGGCTCATCACGTCACCCTGGTGCCGCAGGTCTGTATAGGAGCCGTACTGCATGCCCAAGCCCAAGTACCCTCCATCTGAGAAACTGCCACTGTATGGCTGTTTCACTGTGCTAAGGTCAACTGCTAGATCACCTCCAGGACCATGGAAGGTGGAATAATTTTTTATTTGATAATAATTTAGCCCAGCTTCAGCAAGGTTGGTGTCAGACATGGACAGCCGCCCAGAGAAAGGTAGAGGGTAGATTTTTCGGTCATCCATGAAGCCATGACTGGACTCTGGTTGTTCACGGTACTGATAGCTCTCTTGGCTTTGTTCTTGTTTCCTGTTTCCATAGTACTGAGGAGCAGAAGGTGGGTGGTTACTCTGTGGCAGTTCAGCCACTGGCACAGAGGCTTTCTCTGGTGGCTGGGAAAAGGCTCCTGTGCAGCTGCCACCAAAGGGGAATTTGTAGACCACATCACAGCAGGCTACCTGGTTCTCTGACTTCATCCCTGTAAGATCCAGGGCATCGTGGGGCTCATCTGGTTTCACAAGCTGGGTGACGGTGGCACCCTGGGAGGCGTTGTCCACTTGCACCATCATAACATTTGGTTTCACACCCAAAAGATTGACAGCAGGAGTTTTAGTCTTTAATTCCAAATTAACATTGCTGTACAGGTCAAGAGGAGGAGCAGGAGGAATTGGAACAGCTGGTACTGGTTGATCAGGCAGAGGTGCTGCCCTGGGAATTGCACTGACACTGACTACAGTCTGGGCACTACTGGTCTGGCTGACCTTCATGTCTTTCTTGACCAAGGGTTGAACCTGGTTGGCCAGGTTATATCTGGAAAACATTGCTTGTTGCTGTTGCAGATGCTGCTGCTGTTGCTGATGGTGCTGCAGCTGTTGTTGCAGATGTTGTTGCTGTTGTTGCAAGTGCTGCTGCTGTTGCTGAAGTTTATGCTGCTGAATGCCAAGGTCTTCCAGCTTGGCATCTATCTTCGGGATAGAGTCCTGGGCATTAACAGCAGGCTGTTTGGTCTGTGTCAGGCACATTGCAGACCCAGATCCTTGTCCAAAGTCTACCCGGTTCTGGAAGGGGTCTCCGTAAACCATAGGCTGCTTTGGCTGGGAGGTGAACATGGAAGCTGCCACTGTGATGCTAACTGTGGTCGGCGTTGATGTTGCCACATGGGGCTGTTCCTGGGCATTTAGGTTCATGATGAGTGGTTGCACAGTTGTAGAATGGCGGCTAGGGCTTTCCTCAGATCCCAGAGAGAACCTGCGGCTCTCTGTTGCAATGGAAGTTAGGTCCATGCCCTTATCTGTCATGATAACTGGGTATGGCTTGGTGGCAATACGTAAATCCACCACACTCCCGCTGGGTAGCCTTGGGCCTTGCTCTACTCTGGAAGTCCCAGGAACAGTGGAGATTCTGCACAAGGAGATATTCTCCATAGACAAAGATCCACGGTTATAGGTACTTGCAGTGGTTGATGATACACTATCAGCCTGTGACTTGTATAAGGGGTGCTGTGGTGATTGTTGTTGCTGTTGGTGCTGAGGCGATGATGGAGAACTTGCAGATTGGTCGTAACCATGAAGAGTCTGTTGACGACTCAGTCTAGTTGGCGAAGACACAGGAGAGGTGGAAGAGTTGACAGTCAAAGGCTTCCCTGGACTGGTCGAATCGGTCCCCAGAGTGATAACCATGAAAGGTGAGCCTTGTGAGGATTGTTGCCTGAAAAGACGTGGTGAGCTGGCCCGGTGTGACGTCTGGGTGCCATGTGCTATAACTGGGGAGGTAGCACTGGAGGGTGAGTGGGTGGGGCTCTGTGTGGGGGAGGAGGATGGAGAAATAGGGGGGCTGGAGCCTTTGTAGTAGTAGCTTTTGGATGTAAGATTTACACTCCCATCCTCAGTTTTAACCTGAGAGCTGTCTCGGGCCTGGACCCCTCTGTTCTCCTGAAGCCTTTTGCCACCAGTTATGCTGTCCCTTTGACTATAGCCCTGATTGCACCCTGCAAAGGCTGAAGCAGTACTAGTTGGAGCAGACTGACGTCCGTAGCTAGACGAAGTTGCAGTTTGACTGGCTATGACCTGAGTGGTAGCTGTTGACTCCCTTCCATAAACGACATAAGAAGCTATAGTTGTCACTGCAGTGGAGGTGGCTCCTACTGACGAGCCTTGGCTCTTGGCTCTTTCTTTCTGCGCCTCCTTCGAGAAGTGCTGTGTCACATGAACATCAGGGATCCCCCTTGTCCCAGTTCCCCCTGGTTCATTCCCTGATGTCCCTAAAAATGAGACAGGTGCCGAAAGCTGAGTGGGGCTTGTCCCAGGAGTAAGGGGAGCACTGTTTTGGTCTAGCAATTTAGCAAAGACAGACCCTGTATCTAACAGTTGTTTGTCCTGGTAGGTACTGCTTTCTGTCATCTGACTGATTTTTTGTTGTTGCATTTTGGAGATGCTCTGCGATGTCTGCAGGATCTCTTCATAAATGTTCTCAGCCTTGGATATGTTGTTTTGGTATGCAGTTTGAGATGACCCTATGTCTTTTCCATAACCATAGTTATCCTCATATTGGTACTGATCACTGTCCTGCTGCCCTGTGCTTCTAAAGTCTTCCTGCTGGTATGTGTTACTGTATGCTTGCCCTTGTTTGAGCTGTTGTGTCTGCTGCTTCTGTTGCTTTTGCAGCATCTCAGCCTTCCTCATCATTTCCTCATAGACCTCCTCTGCACTTTTCAGAGGCTTGCTGGCAGAGGAGGCTGATGAGGTTGTCGGCTTTTCAGTTGGGGAGTAGAGTGACATAAAGGTTGGCAAGTTGTATTCACTGCCAGACTTGTAAAGCTTGGAAGCAATCATCTCAAACCCTTCTGCTTCTGAATCAATAGAAGGCGAATACTCTGAGCAAGATGATCTGTGCAGCTCTTCCATTTCAGCAGCCTGTCTCAGCTCTTCCGTTGGGGAGGCATCCTCGATAGGGGAGAGATTGCTTGGAGGAGTCTTGGATCTCTCTCTGCGTCTCTGTGCACGTAATTCTTCTTTATCCCTCTTGGTTTTCCTTGCAGTGCTCCGGATCCTTTGCTGCTCCACCTCTCGCATCTTCTCTTGCTCCCGCAGCAGTTCTTCTTCTTCCCGCAGCTCCTCTTCCTCAGAGGAGTCTTCAATAGTGGGCAGCAGTGGCCCATGTGAACGGTGTCTGGCTTTCCGCTGCTGCTTGGCTTCTTCCAGCCTTTGCCTGCGGCTGGGGCTACTATCGCTGTCTTCCTCCATGGAGGAGACTGATGTTGGGGATGTGCCGGAGGTGTAGCTGGGGGTTGTTGGGGGCAGAGTTGATGAATACTCCCCCCTGGACCTCTCATCTGGAGATCCGGTCAAACTCTCCATTTCCAGCTCTGGTTCCCGGTCCAGGCTGAGGTCATTCTCATTGCTGAGCTCCATTTCTCGACCATAGCTATTGGTATTGTTCAGGTCAATGGTCTTGAAGCGTCGTAGACCTCCTTGGGAAGCCATCAGGTCTTCTTCTCCTTCTACTCCAGTACCCTTGTAGGCATCTCCAGTACCTTTGCCTTCTTCTTCATACAGACTGCTTGAGTTGTGAGGAAGGCGCCGTTTTGACTCTTTTCCTGAATCTGTGCTGTGCTTGTGGCTCTTCTTTGGCTTAGGGTAACCATAGCCTTCATCCTCATCCAGGTTGTCCTCCTCGGCGCTCATCTCCATTATCTGCCTTCTCATGAACTCCTCATCTGTAATTTCTTGCTCCGTCTTCCTCTGCCTGCCAGGGAGTGGAGAGAACCCACTCTCACTGCTGTCCTCCACATAGTCATGGCGCAGCTTGCTGCTGAAGTCATCCGATGACTCAATCACGCTGTCCCTCTGGTCACGCTGGTGTTCCCACTCCACTGAGTCCTCATCTTCTTCCAGTATGTCCTCAAGCTCCTCGTCTGAGTCAAAGGCCTCAGGGGTGATGGACAGTGAGCGGGGCCTCTGCTTTTGCTTCTGCTCTTCCCTGGGGTCATGGTGGTGATGCTGCTTCCCCCTCCCTCCCTGTTCCTGGCCAGAGGCAGACTTGGACTCTAGTAGTGGCCGCATGGTGCTCTCCAGCTTGGTGAGTTCTGACGGACTGGGAGGGCTGTGCTCAACGATCCCCCTTTTATTCAGGATCATCTCCTCTTCTTGGATTAGCCCTGTGATTTCACTCTGGGAGCCGGAGATCCCATCGGACGAGTATCCTGTATCACTTTGGCTCTGAGGGCTGCGTGACAAGTCTTGGGTACTCGACTTCTTATCCTCCTAGAGGGGGGGAAATAGAATGGTTACTACACTGAAGCCAAAAATATGTTTAATATACAATTTAGTAAAAGCAGTAAATATGTCAGTGCACCGGAAAAGAGGAAAACATTTTAAAAAGATTTTAAAACACTCAATGAGAAAATTATTTGCCATTGATTGGTACTCAGTTGTAAGCTTTTCTTGTTTTGAAATCAATAAGTTGATGAATCGAATTATCGAATACCTGCAGAAAAAGCAATCCCGAGAGCAAGTAACAGCACACCCCTAATAGACAAGTATACAATACATAACCAGATTTAAAAATACTGTAACCAGATTCTAGTGCACAGCTACTTGGCTAAGATTTTATACTTTTCTTAAAATCACGTATAATTAAATTTACATATTCTTAATTGAAATCTGCTCAAAATGCTTATCGAAGAAGAGGATGCTCTTTTGTCTCAACTCGGGATCAATGAATCATCCCATACATTTGCCTTATCAGCAACATTTCGGCAGGCAGTTTCCTGAATAATAAGGATCAGCAGGGGGATGTAATTTATCAGCACAGGGACGTCAGGCAGCTCTGCAGTGTCACTACAAGGGCGTTATCAGATTTGTACACTTTTCTATTATAAGGAACCTGTCGTACAGTGTAATGCATTCCACCAGCTTTAAAAAACACCTTTGGGCACTTTTCCAATGTTGCTTAGGGCAAGATAGACCCTAACTTCAACACAATGTCCTGCTAAAGTAACATAAACTGTACCCACCTCACCCCTTCAATCTCCAAGAACAACATCACATTCCATGTGTAAGTCAATGAGGAGTTATGAGGAGTTATTGACTAAAGAAGTTTACTAATAACTAATGCCAGTTTTGAGCTAGGACTCTTTTCCGAGAAGTTTACAAGAATCCAGCTGCTTGCACTTTCTTGGTACAGGAACAGGAGGACGCGATAAAGCCTTAATGAAAGTCTCACAACAAGTCAATGAATACCCCAGGCTATTTTATGCTTGCAATTTTATGCTTGCTATTAAACTGAAAAATGGAACTTAAGACCACTGTTTCACCCAAGAGTAGACTACTGCTGCCCCAGTGAGTTCCCTGAGATACTTTGTTTGGCAACCTAATGTAGACCTGATAGGAATCAATAGAACCCATAGAAGAGTATATATATATATATATATATATATATATATATATATATATATATATATATATATATATACTACATCCCCTGGAGTTCCCCAATGTTCCCAGCTGACATATTGAATTGAATCCTGTTTTCAAAGGACAATTGGATATAGCTAAAAAAAAAAAAAAAAACCCATCATGCTGTATGTTTGAATAAAAAAAGTTTTTTCTACAAGAAATGGTCTGAATAGCTCCCATCAGCAATTGATTATATTGTTGAATGAATAAATATATTTATTTTAGGAACTAGAATATTTCACAATGGTAAGGGGGTGGTTATTGGTAAAAGATAAAAAGGAAAAAAAAACTAACTTCGTGGTGTTTGACTTTATGAGACTCTGTAGCTTTCTTGCCGTCTTTTGCTTGGGGCACTGCAGTGATGTGTTCAGGTTCTTTCTTTGGTACTTGTTTGTTGGTCTCTTTGGAGAGGGCTGGAGCCACGGCCTCCTTTCCTGTTTTTAGGTGCATCCTGTCCTTCTCCTGAGCCTGCTGCTGTTTGTGCGCCTCGCTGACGACACCATGCATTGCCTGGGCAGGAGGCTTGTCCTGCGTAGGGACACCATGATGCTTTGCTGGGGAGAAGGATGCACTCCCTTGAGTTGTAGGAGGTTTCTGCTGCTTCGCTTGCCCCGCCCCTAGCTGTTGATTGGGTCCCTTCTGCTGTGGTGGCTGCTGATTGGTCCCAAGAGGTGTCTGGTGTCGAGGTGAGCCCATGGGTTGGTGTTTTGGAGATGGCTGAGGTACAGGAACTGGTGCATCTCCCAGGCTGCCTGAAAGCAGTCTCTGAGTCTGGCAATTTAAGCAAAGCCACTCATTTTTCTGGAAAACAATTAGAAAAAGAAAAAGAAACATTATTTCACACCAGCTGCAAACATCACTTCAAGATGTAACATCATTTTGCCATGAATTGGTACTGTTTTAAAATTTGATCCATGTAACAACACGCCATGATACAATTTTTATTTAACAAACCTGCCGACTACAGTTGGAGTGCACAACATCCTCAGGTTAATCGTTTTTTGTAGCAGAACAATATTTAATCAAATTACAAACATTTTCTTCCCCAAAAGGAAATAGCTCTAATAACTGTTCTAACATTGTTTCTGATATACAGCTGGAAAGCATGCTAGAGTAACTCAGTCGAACAATGCATCTGATATATGTCTACTATAACTTTCACCCTCATTCTAACACCTTGTAATCAAAAGCGATTTCTGATATATGGTATATAAGGTACCGTTCACTGGCCCATGCAAAGAAATGTTGTATGCTGCAAAACCAAGTACAGTACTCGTTTTGTATTACATTGCCTAGTTCCAGTGGTGGTGTTTGTCCAATGGAGGCCCCACCATTCTGCTTGATTACGGGGCCCCTATTCCCTATTTTTACCAGTAATACTACGCTATGATACCATGATTTTAAACAGGGCAACAACAACATTATTAAATATATTGCATTTTACTACAGCAATCGCAAATAAAAAAAACACACACTGCCCTTTCTGCCCTAGTCCAGTCAAACGTTCCTGCGACATTGTATAAAGTAAATAGCTTTTTATTATTATTAATTTCATGTTCAGGCAAGAAAAAAGCAGACACAAGTCAGTAATACTGAGGTTGGGATACAGGTCCAGCAAATTTCCCTTGTAGATGTAGTCCAGCATTGCAAAAGGCGAGGACAATGCATTGGCTGGAAAACGTGTTTATTTTAATTTGTTTCCAGGTTCATTCAAACACACAGCCCTACTTGTGTGAGACACCTATGCATGTATTCCCAGCAAGCACAATACAAACTTTGTTTGTGGTGTGTCGAAATTAGTTCATTTTTAAATGCCTTACCGTTTTTTTGCTTAAATTGTCGGCTACATGGTTAAACAGCACATACTGACATAAACTAGCACACGGCTTTATACCTTTGTGTTTTTTTCTGTTTATGGCTTGTGGCGTACAGATAAAAAGAACAGTAAAATAGCTAATAAGTCATTAATTCTGGTGCAGACTTGAGGTGAATATAAGTTTGTTTATAGTAACTGAGCCACGACAACAAAGGCCTCCTTTCTGCCTGGGGCCCCATGCGTGTGCTTAAAACCGCTACTGCCTAGTTGCCTTCTTTGGTTCCAATGAACACTGCACTGTCATCGATTTTCAGAAGAAAACGGGACTATAAGTGCTTTTGATTATTGAATATGAGAAGCTGTTTATGCGCCAGTGTTTAGGAGGTAATAAATGATTTGAGTGATACAGTGTACGTGTCTCTGGGCTAGATAAGTTACGCTTTACTTGAGGCTTCATCAGATCTGATAAATCCTCATTCAGTCAGTAGTCATCAGCATTTACAGCCCCGCACATGTGCACCATACTGCTGCATTCATCATGTGCACACACACATACACCATACTGCTGCATTCATCCCCTTTGATTAGAAAAGCGCCCAGGAGGAAGCACAGATCTACTCAATCCAACACTGCAATTAAATAACAAATTGGAGGGCTCTGTAAACATTTTCAAAGCACAGCAAACATTCATAAAACAACAGCCAGAGTTTTAAGACATCTCAGCATTCCGGATCATCAGCAAGTCAGAAGTTTATGGATGCCTCCTGTTCCCAAAGTGTATTGAGAGAGAAAGAGTTTCTTTATTCTGTTCAATAATGTACAGCGGGTTTTTTTGCAGGCATTTATTTGACATTTTAAGCCATGCAATAAAAAAACACACACATTTGGAAGAGAGAGCCAAGAACGACTGGTCTCAACGATTAGATAAGGGGAACTCATTAATCAAAATGCATGTTAACAAGATCAAGAAAAATGAATGGAAGTGAATAAATCTCATTCATAACCACAAGTATAGAAAAATCTAAAATATTTTCATAACTACAAATATTGAATTATCTAGGTAGTCTGTAAGAAATTAACCTGGTCCTGCACACACTCTCTCTTGTATCATCGGCGTCACAGCTGCGGTCTGTTAAATTTCTGCTTCAAGGTGAGTTATATACTCTTTCTACAGTATGAATGGATAGGGAGGCAGTTTCATTTGAAATATGAAGTGCTTTTCAATATTGGGCTATAGGTGCCACCACCCCAATTCAAATCATTAGTATCATGCAGAGATGACAAAATACATTGGCAGATTATTAGCCAAAGCACTGTAGCAATCGATAATTTATTAACATTAATTGACCGGAAAATTTCCTGGCAGCTGCGGCGTGCTGATAGCAAATCAATCAGCTACATGCAGCTAACTCCTGTCCGTGAAATCAGAGCTGATCACACCAGATACGCGGCTACAGCAGATAACTGTTAGGATCACACGTACTAGATAGAATCATGCAGGCAAACATGCATGTACCATCACTGTGTAAACACACCATAACCTGACAAGTTATTCAATATATTGTATTCGGTAGAGGTTGATGTGCCATTTTAAATAACTACTGATATGCCAAAAGATATATCATTTAATTGCTCACATTGTGGAAACTACAGTATCATATTTTTTAATACATAACATAACACTGTTTTAAAAATGAAAGTAATGTATGCAGATTAGATACAGATCATATACAAGGTATTCTATATAAAAAACTTCTGTGTTTTTGATATGATGGTATACTAGAGATGCACATTAAAAACGATGTGTAACTAAAGACAGCGCAGGCATGTTATACAAAGAGGCACAGAGGCAATAGCTACACTCTCTGAGGAGAGCAAGCTGTGTGCACGGGGGGGGTTATACTCATACTGTATCCACACCGAGAGCTTTACTTCTGGGGATTGAGGGAGGGGTCCCTAATGAATAACAAGCATCTCTCTCTGCCGATCCCTCCTCTTAATAAGGGCTTCCTCTGATCAGAATCGCTAGCTGCCGCTTCCAAAGGCTGCAGTCCCCTGCATTAGGCTCATTTATTCATAATGACCAAGGATTGACATAACAAGGATAACCTTCAACACAGCTGTACATCACATTGACAGCAATGGCAGGGAAGAAGAGGGCCTTTCAAAATGCTGATTTGTTGTGTTACATATTTCATTATAGACCTCTGCAGGACTGGCGGGACCTTTTTTTTTTTTTTTTAAGAATTCTGCTGCTCCATCAAATAATTTGCATGCATGCTAATAATACTTGTGCCATTTAAGCTCCTTTTATTGAAGTGTACATTGAATAAACTCTTTCTCTGGTGCTTTATAGCCATGGATTACTGTACATCCTCATCCCTTACCACCATATACTGTATGTTTATTTATTTATTTACCATGAAATACCCATTAAGATGACACATCCTTAAAAAATCTCATAGTTTGCTTTCTCATCAAACAACAGAATTCGAGACTGTCCAGGAGCAAACCATTAATACACTTCCTCTGTATTGCTTCCATCTGTTTTTTTCTTTTCCTTGAGAGCCATAAGAATTTATAACCTCAATTCCACAAGACGTGCAATAAAAAAAGTGGAAGCCAGGAACGAGATGCAGTTGTATTAAGAAGAGGATATGAAACATAAATAAGGGGTGTGTTTGGATGAAATTAAATTGGACTCTTTTTGGCAGGCATTTGCTCTTCACGCAATGAAAAAGAATGCCTGCCCATAGGAGGCTGTGTGGTCCAGTGGTTAAAGAAAAGGGCTTGTAACCAGGAGGTCCCCGGTTCAAATCCCACCTCAGCCACTGACACATTGTGTGACCCTGAGCAAGTCACTTAACCTCCTTGTGCTCCGTATTTCGGGTGAGACGTAATTGTAAGTGACTCTGCAGCTGATGCGTAGTTCACACACCCTGGATAAAGGCGTCTGCTAAATAAACATAATAATAGCCAATAGGAAGAGATAAAGCTCTCGGTCTCCTTGTAAAAGTAAGACTGTGCCTTTGAGGTACAAGTGAAGACTAGATACAGTTACCAGTATCTTCATAGTTGCATGCATGCATAACCTAGTTACCCTGCCAGTGAATAATACAGTATAGATCAGGGGTGGCCAACCCTGGTCCTGGAGAGTTGCAGGGGTTTCTGGTTTTCGTTCCCCCTGAGTTTTCAATTACTTAATTGAACAAATTATTTTCTTAATTGAAAATGTCTTAATTTCTTTAGCCATTGATGATTTAAAGATACCCAGAAAACCTGCAGGATTGCGGCTCTTCAGGACTAGAGTTGGCTACCCCTGGTATAAATACTATACATGCTGTTCCAAGTTACAGATGGGAATCAATAATGTTGCAACCACACTGAACCTGAGACTGTCTTATGTAGAGTATTTTCACAGTATAAGGACTCAATAGCCTGCCCCAGTCATAAGTGTTGTAAGACACTATTACACAGACAATATTATAAAACAGGCATACAGGTAACTTGTAAAGGTGTAACGTTGATATACAAGTACAAGCTCAGGAACAACACAGGGATTTTAAGGATCCAGGATCATTTTGAACAAACAGTTTTGGGGATGAAACAGTTAAATGAGAGACTGATCACAAATTATTCCTTTCTTCTATTTTTGCTTCATTGCATTTCAGCTTTTTCAAATACAGCATCGATCAGGAAATTACACCACTGATAAATGGAACCATATTAATTCAACACAAAGGATATGATAACAAATGCAGCAGCAATCAGTAGCAAAACAGCAGACGATTTCAGTTCCAATGCATAATACACATCCTAAATGAACTGCTCAGTGCTTCTCAAGATAGAAAAATGTCACTCACGAGTCATCCCTTCATTTTATTTACATTTTTATGACTCAAACAAATGAATGCGCAACAATGTTAATAGATCACATATCATTTTTCAATGAAAAAAAAAAATTCAAAAAAAAATTGAAGTGCTTTAATAACAGATACCCTACAAGTTAATTTGTGCAACTGACACCATCAATGATTTTTTATCTTTTGGTCCAATTTCATTCTTGTGATACCACGGTTAAGTCATCCTTGATGAGCATGACTTTGGGATGCGAAACTACAAGTCAATCACTACAGGTCTTACAACTCTGGCACTGTAAATGGGCAACCCACAACTTTCATCTGCAACAAGTTTGTTAATTAAAAAGAAGATTAGCTGGTGTGCATGTCTCTGCGGGCATATCCTACTGAACACTCCTGTGCTCATACCGTACCATACACTTTCCCAACAGCTGCCATCAGTTTATTCACAATTGAATTGTTGAGTGTAGAGTGGCGTGGTGGAAGCTCAAGCGCGGCTATCAGCAATGGCGCATCGTTGTTTTCTCTCCTCCCAAACATTCTGTTTGATTTGGGCTTGCGTCGCGATTATACAGGGAAGATTTATTCCATCAGCTATGGAGCTTCTTCACGCTGGGGCTTACTGAAGCACATTGCCAGCAGATGTGGTCTCTTTCTCCTTTGCTGACGGCAAAGGTTTTTTAATGATGTTAACCATTACAAAAATGAATGGAAAAATACTTTGTAACGTTATTTAGATTATTTGGCAGGTGGATGTCTGGATGAATAATATTTCCATTATTAAGAAGAAGAAGAAGAATCATTTTAACATGAATTTATGTTACGAATCAGTGTTTTTCTCAAGTCAGTCAAGTGTGATACTTTGTAAGGCTACTCAACATCACTCACACATTATGTGGCTCAGTTACTGGCACATGCTCTATACAAACAAACATATATCTATATATCAGTATGTAAACAAGCAGAACAATCCAGAGAAATACAACAACAGGCACTGCAGTCCTGGCGGGGGGGTGACATATTTTAACAGCCATTGCCTTAGGATGTGAAAAAAAGAATCCAGTTGTTCTATCCTCAAGTAGGATCTGATTTTGCACGTATCTGCCACAAGGCTTGAAGGAAGCCTAAATCAAGATCTGAGTTAATGTACCATGGCCCCTCTGCCGGGAAGCACATTTACCCCTCTGAAGCCATAAAATCACTATTTTTATCCAGCCTGTTATTGTTTTTTTGTACATTAGCACTGCGGTTCCACAGTGATTCGGCTTCTGATGGTTTTATCGTACATCTGTTAATGGAAGCAGCGTGGAGTTTAGAAAGGGAGGAAGACAGAAAAGTTGCCTGCGGTATTAAATGCTTTTAAGAAACAAAAAAAGAAATACCAAACTATAAAAAAGAAGAAAAAGGATAAAATGTATAATAACTGGTTACAAAAAGGTTCACCCCTGGTTCAATGGTGTCCCTGCTGCTTGCTGAACAAGCTGAACAGAAAAGTCTTATGGTGTAAGGGCATGGACATGTGACAAAATGGAACAGCCACATGGGTCTGTGCCAGGTTAGCTGGGGAAAGCATCCTTAATTAGACCCTGGTCTCTAGAATGGACATGCCAGTTCAAGACCCCACTGCTCTACAGCTGAGAGCTGGTGGGAAAAGCTCATAGGTAGCAGTGCATGATGGAGAGGTTAGGCGTCACTCACCTTCCTACTCCAGCCACTGTAAGGGAAGGCTGGCTTACTGCATTTTGTATTTGAGACAGACGTTCGGTATGACAAGCTGTTACCTTTGTGAATTGAGGGCCCACATCAGACATCCATTTAGAGCACAACTTCAATCTTGTGATGTTCTGGCTGGGTGATGAAGATAAACCATTTGAAGCGAAACAGAACTTCTGGAAAGCTTCCCAATTTGAAGAGGAAGAGAAAGCTGATACAAAGAAGTTTGTTTAATTTATATATCTAGGGGTTCACATAACTGGTACGCTGGGATGCTGGTATTCATGCGAACCAATGAAGAAAAATGTGGCCATCCATATTGTTCGCAAAGACATACTGTCAGTACATTTTCATAAAGGCAACGAAGGTGCTCACGCTTGCAAGGTGAGCCATACCTGCCTAACCTCTGGATTTTTCTCAGAGACTCAGGGTCTCCGGGCTCTGTCAACGATCTCTGGGAGGGTTCCAATTTAACTAGTCCCTCCCTGCTAGAACTATCATTGGCTGCTTCAAGTTTTTATTAAAAAATGGAGAGTGATAGGTGGAACCAGTCCAGTTCATAAGATCAATAATGTTCTTTTAATGAGCAATTGAAACACCCAATAGCAGGGATCTCTATTAAGTCTTCCATTCAGAGAACAGGGGTGCACAGGGAGTGAGAGGAGGTGTCGATTTTTGAAAGCTGTTTTTAAATGTGAATTTAAAAAAATACATTTACTTAACCATTTTACTTAAAATAAAATATTTTTCACCCTCAGTTCTATATAAATACCGTTGTGTCATCAAGCTAACGTGTTCAAGAACACTAATAAAGTGACAAAGTGTATGGGTTTTTTATTATTTGTTTATTTAGCAGACGCCTTTATTCAAGGCAACTTACAGAGACTAGGGTGTGTGAACTATGCATCAGCTGCAGAGTCACTTACAAATACATCTCACCCGAAAGACGGCGCACAAGGAGGTTAAGTGACTTGCTCAGGGTCACACAATGAACCAGTGGCTGAGGTGGGATTTGAACCGGGGACCTCCTGGTTACAAGCCCTTTTCTTTAACCACTGGACCACACAGCCTCCACACAAGGTTTTTGCTTTTGAATACCCCAGGGCAGCAATATGGTGATGATTTATGAAAAATTGTAATAACCAGTAATCCAGACCCCTACTTAAACATTCAGAACATATTGTTGTGGTCTCTGACACTGCCATCCCAATTGTTTGAACTGTCGGAGGAGGAAGTGGAGCCAGACTGCTGGTACTCACGTGAGAACCTAATGTTAAAATTTATGTGAACTCCTGTATCTATCTATCTATCTATCTATCTATCTATCTATCTATCTATCTATCTATCTATAATATGTTTTTTACAGGGGTAATACAGAAAAAGTGAGTTTGTTTGCAAGCAATGGGTTGTTTCAAGGAACCATTTTGAGAGTTTCTATGACAACAGAGTCTATCTACAATTTACCTCAAGCTTTATTCTGCAGACTAACCATTAATATACTACCGACTCAAAAATATATATTGATGATTTCCAAATGACTCACATTTTTTCAGCATGGATTCAGCTAGCCCCCCTTTGTGGCCTCCAGAATCCCCAGTTTGACACTGATTATGTGCCAGAGAAGACTTTATTGTGCAGAGACCAACAGCTTGTACAGTAATTACACACAAGGCTGGGGGCCAAGCGTGCCTGCCAAATCTCTGCTTCTCGAAGTCAAGACTGACTCACACTGCCATAGCTAAAGCTAACAAGTACAATTCACCTTTTCCTTCAATAGGATGCTTTTTACATCAATGACTTTTGCAGCAGGGAAGGAAATGAGACTCCTATTGCACAGCAGTTTCACCAATTCCAGGTATATTAAACATGTTGATGTGGGGTGTTTATAATATGACAGGGTTATATTTAAGCATCATCTGCTTGACGGCTGATTACGGTGAAAGTTATATTAATTATAATTATTATTTTATTGCCCCAAAGGTCTACTGAATAGTCCTTGCAAGATGTGCTCGTTTATTCTTTTACAATGCATCTTAAGAAAAAGGCATCCTGGCAAGGTATCTGCAGGGTTAGAAATGCCACCACGGTGTAACTCCATTCACATGAGGTACATATAATACAGGGAATTTGGACTGCAAGAAATCCTGTACAGCATAACCTTGATGTCCCTATTAGAGCTAAAAAGCAATTTCTCAGCTGGGTGCCTTGGTTCTGCTGCCAGCTGGAACACAACCTCGCTCTCTTTCTTGCTCCCTCTCACTGCTTCATGTCCATGCACTGTTCATCATTATGGGAAAAAAAATGGGTGTGCCTGGACTACACTGGAGCATAAGAATCTATTCATCTGACAGTGAGTTGCTCTGTGAGGTGTTGCTGGCGTGTGTTAATGTGTGTGAGTTGCTCTGTGATGTGTTGCTCTGTGGTCCTGTGACATGGGTTATTAATGCACTTGTGACAAATGTTTCTATGGAACTGGAGTAAATAAATTAGACTTTCCGTTCCGTTTTTGGACATTAAACTCCAAGAAAACGCTCAGTTTGTGGCTATAAAGTGTACACACCAACAACGCACTGCATCAAAAAAGAAACTGGACTTGAATAATACGTCTTTTTGAGTGGAATGATAAATGAGAAAAAAAAAGCCCTTTGTATCCAACAGGCAGTACTGTTGGAAAGAACCACATTCAATGCAATAAGCAAAGCATGTGAGTGATCCCAGAGTTATTCAAAAATAGGTGTTTTTTATTTAATGGCAATCTTTAAATGTGTGAAAGGAGTGTACCCAAAGAGTGGGTTTTCCAAAATCGATTGTAGGTACATTTAATAGTTATGCATATGCACTGTTCAGCTCCTCAGAGGTGAGATACAGATACATTCAAAACAAATCATAAAACTACAGACTGCGAACCCTATGCACTGAGTCACTGAAATAACTACATGTACAGTACTGTGGGTTTCCAATAGAGTACACTTTGAATTATTCATTAGCATACAACACAACAGGCTTAGTTAAAGCAAGGCCAATAATTGCAAGGTCAGTACTTGTACAAGCTATTGTGGTTGTGAACCCGCCTAATAATTTGTAGTAGCATCCAGTTATAATGCTGAGGGGGCTATATTTCAGTTGTATCTGTTTATTTACTTAGTATTTCAACAGAAAAGCCCCAATGGACTGAACAGAGATATTATATAAATTATATCAATTTGTAAAATATTCTTGTAATATCAAATTAATTTGCTCATTTATAGTTCTTTAAATAAAACTATAACAAACCTATTGCATGTTTCACAATCTCGAGCTAATTTTCATATTCACAGCATAATCTTTTCAAAGTTAAAAACTGAATTTTTATATTGAAAAATCTTTATATAGAAACACTATTAGTGCTATCAGGAACTTCATTTTCTGTAGTAATCGTGGGCTGACACCTGGTTACACAGTTTAACAAGTCAATCTCAAGATCATTTTTTTTTTATAATAAAGTGTAGCAGAGCACGGTAAATATGGACTGGAAAGCATAACCAGCATTCAGCATTGAAGGACAGAGATTCTCTATATCATTTTTTTCTGGTAAAGCGAAAGTAATGAAGCTAAGAGTGACAGACAAAAATAAATACATTCTGTATCTTTAAAAATTCATAAATGTAAATAATTTAGGTAGCACGCAGTACTTTTAGAACACCATACAAAATAAGATTAAATGAATCTCGTCTTTACAAAGTGCCTGTTATTTGTGTTAAAATCTAACTTTGCATTGCGTCCGGCACACTGTGGGCCATTGAATCTGGAGGTACAGCTTGTGGGCTCTAGTGGATGTCTGATTTTCATTAAACAGTGGTCTACTTTAATTAGAAATAGCGGTGGTGGTTTTTATCATCATGTTTTATGAATTATTCATCAATGCATGCTTTTTTGCCCAATAATCTGGACACCCTAGCTGGATCAATACAATATCCTTTGTCTTTAATACTATTATTAACACTGAATCTATACTAATACTGAACTCCTCCTGAAATCTGTGTGCACAAGCACATGTACCAGCATCTTCCAGAAAGTACAGTATTCCTACAATGTGCATGACTGGCAAAACTGGTGTAGGCTGTGCAAAAAAAAAAAACGAAACTATGAATATTGATCTCTTTGGTGCACTGTACTTCCTTAGAATTGCTTAGTTTCACGCATAAAGATATATGTGATACCATGAGATCAATTACCGTACAGTAGATTCAGACACCATGATAATGAAAGTGAAGGATCAAGTGGTAAAGTAACAGATGATCCAAGGTGTTGAATTGTGGAACTCAGTGGTTACACGGTACATTAACGCTCTGTTCCTGCAGTTCTTTAATAAATGATGGCAGTGACATCATTATTTATTTTTTGTCCTTTAGAACTCTTTGTAGCACTGCATCTTATATCATTCTGGAGATAGAATTGTCTGCAGTACCATTCTAAATGTCTGACTGAAGCAGGTACAATACATACAGTAACAAAAGAACATTAATGTAATAGAGAATGTTAAACGGATTCGGTACCTATATGAAAGAGTGTGCTTTTTTTTATAGTGCTTTCAACATTTTTACTGAAAACAACCTCTGAAATAATTTCCAGTACAATCAATATTCTATGAGGTTTCCAGATATGAGTAGCTTCTGCATGCTCTGGACAATTCCATTAAGAAGTCCCACTACCACTAAGAATTTAGACCTGGAGATCCGTGGAAATCCCTGGAAACTAGAAATTATATCCCAGCGGTTTCATTCTGTAATAGAGCATTAACCAGTGCTTTTGATCTCCGTTCTCCCACCATCCCGCCAGCACTTGATAACATTTAAACTCTCCTACATTGTGTACCTCTGCACCAGTTTGCTCCATGTGTTATATAACACTTCAGTGTAAAATGCATGTTCTACCTGCTTTGACTAGCACTGGAAATAGCTGCACAGAGCAAATGAGAGACTGCGGATCCCAGCTACAGGGAGACTCATTCGAAAAAGAAATTCTAATCAAGAGGACTAGATCGACTTGCTATGCTTTAGGGGCTGCGGTTCTCTCACAGTGGACTGTTGAAGAGAAACTAGTTTAATGAAGCTTTTCCTATCTCAGAGGCACTTTTCTAATTAATTCACATCAAGACATTTCACTTATCATGACTATGGCTCTGAGCTGTCTTGACTAGCCCTGTGTTCATTTACAGCAAGGTTGTAGCTGACATACTTTCCCTTACTTTTCATCCTGGCACGCCTCTGCTTTATTTGTCTGAAAGACTGACTTGTATTCCAATGGCCAACCGCACGTGCCTTCTTAATTCAAGCAAACATTTAACAACTAAAAAGCACAGTAACACTTTACATTAAGTGTCTCTATTTACCATGTATTTACATAGTAACATACTTACAATGTTATTATGCATAGTTACAATGTCATTTGTTTTGCACAATATAACACTGACCCTAACTGTTTTCTGATAGAATTATATACTGACATATGTCATGCATCTTATCTAAAACTACTATCATTCTGTAGGGCTCACATTTTCCTAAATAAAAGATGCACGCTTACAGAATGGATGACTTGTACAGTATTCCATTTTTTTTAAATGCTGTTTCAAAGCTACTGATGAACTCAATTTACAGACTGTTACATCCAAACGCTGCCATTCCACCGTGACCCTGCATTCTACTTCAAGCAGAAGCACGGCTTGAATACCAGTCCCTTTTTCAGAATAAAAAATGATTGTATCTTATAGCTGTGTAACAAATTAATTTGTTATTGGGCATGCAGAGAAATACAATTTGAAAACGATGCTGAAGCTTCATCCTCTGAAGTACGTTTGAAACTGAGCAACCGTGAAATAACATCTGTTCCTGGTTTGCAAAATTAATTGGCAAAACTTTTAAACTGATCAGATGTTTACAGCAGAGGTATGAGATGGAACATTTAAATACTTTAAATGTAATCACAGAAACAGTGGTTTATTTTAATGATCTGAACTATGGCAGACCTAAATACTGCCTCACTAAAATGTCTAAACTTGTTTTTCCACTGACTTTAATTTACTGTATTTTTATTGGGGGGGTGGGGGGGGGGGGGGGGGGTGGGGTTACTAGCATTATAAGCCCCTTTAACACTGGCATGCTGTACCTGGGACAGAACCTACCCGGGTCAGGTATGCGTTTTCACACTGCTTTTCATAAAGCAGGGTTGACCTGGGTGACAGACGCTAGTGCGCAATGAGCGTATTAATGCCCTGGAAGCAATCAACAAAAATATGGCTAAACAGAATAAACAGAAACGTTCCTTGCGGAAGTGAAAACTTCACGCAGGTGTGGCTGTTTGTTACTTTGCGTTGGCTCACGAATGACCATCATGCATTTTGTCTCACTGAAACAGGTCAAAGTGTGTTGACCCACATCCTAAGGTGGGTCGCTGGTACCCGGGTCAACCCGGGTACCCAGAACCTGGGTCCTGACCCAGGTAGGAGTGCCAGTGTGAAAGGGGCTATATTGAGTTAAAGAACGGTGGTATTAAGATCTGCCACTATTTTTAGATCATTAAAATGTACCCCCCCCCGTGTTCAACCTGGGTAATGCCACCAGTGCAAAAACATCCAACTTGTTGATTATATTCACAGTAAAGTGAAAGGAGCAATGAACAGCTGGATTTATATTCCAGTAACATAGTTGCAAGCAGACATTTATTCCATGATCATGCAACTAAAATTGAAACAGAATTACCCTGCATCAAAAGTTGCTTTGTATTATAAATCGTATTACAGCACTTTATATCCCACCCACGTAACACAAGAAGAAATGCACAGTACACTAATTTATAATTATGCACTTTAAACAGTGCTCATTATAGTGCAGTGTGTCTAAACACAGCAATATTACTGCAAAGTAATAATACACTATGAAAAAAGGACAGCTTTCAGAAGCAACGGACATTTAAAATGATAGTATACCAGGCTATTTTTCAGCTATTATACTGACAGTCAAGAAGTATAAATGATCTGAGGCTGAATGAATAGATGGAAAAAAAAGGGGAAAAACTTGGAGCCAAGAAACTACAGTTCTGTAAGTTGCATAGTAATGAGAGTGCTGCAAAGCAGTGTTGTTATTAAAGCAAGCACCCAATGCATCAGCAGTTCTGCTATCATTTAAGAGACAATCCAACACCACTGGACATCTTCCAAATGAACAACATTATTTTTTATATTTCACAAGGAAAAGCAAAACAAGCCCTCAATGGAGTGTTTCACTTGCTGGCTTGCTTTGACTACACTTGGAGATGAATGTAGGGAAAATGTATGGATTTTAGTCTTACTAGGCTCAAATTAAATTAATTCTAATATGGCAAAAATCATACTAAAATGTTGTAAAGTAAGCAAGCATAGTAAAAGTGTAAAACAAAATAAATGCATTGGGGAAGAAATAGTAATAATTAGTAGGTAACAAATCTGCATAATTGCAAACTTCTTTCTGGAGATCCTTCCTGCGGAGGAGTTTAAAAGGAGTACAGAAAATGACACCATGCAATAGGTACATAAGCCAAACAGTAATATGCATGAAAATGAAATGCAGAGTTCAGAAGTGAATGTAGTTATTTGCAGTAATGGGTTAACGCCTACGCTCCAGATTTTAAATATGTTCTGAGGCTGGAGTTAGAGTGGCAATACTGCCTAATCAGATGCACATTGAGAACTTCAAGCCGTCCCTGGAGATTAAACAAACAGCCCTCCACAAATAAGATGGTCAAGTCTTTTAATGGTTGTCTGGACACGTTTCAATTTAGTGTTGTTTTAGGGGGGTTAAAAACACATTGAATTGGACTCCTCCGTGAGCCATGAATCTCAGTGTTGATAGTTTTCATTAAAGAAACCAAACCTGTGATCACCTCAGCACACCCCGACACAGAAGCCAGAAACAGTAGGATTGGTTTGAAAGCCTTTTAATGCACAATAAACACAAATGCATCATACCAGGAGGGGTGCAGTGGGACTTCAGGGAATCCATTGCTGATGATTTTGAAATGCCATACATTATGCAAGCTTTCTGTGCCATTACAGCCTCTGAATGGTTATGGTAATTATACACAGCGTTCTCCACTCTGGAGGTATGGTGCATAGATAACAAGATTTTTTTTCTTTTTTAGGTGGTGTTAAATTAGTGAAGCTAATGAAGGTTCAGCCAGGACTGGAGTGCTGAGATAAGAGTATTCTAAAGGCTGGGTAGCTCAACCCTAACTTTCACAGATCACAATGTACTCGCTCCCATCTTCTGGTCTCTGCCTTGCTAAGAATTGTACCAAGATAGTGCACATAGTGTATAAAACACATGTTATACCACAAGTGAGCCACATTAACAACACACTATGTGAACTACATGTAAACTTCATTCCCTCAGGTCTGTGTGGTACACTGCACCAGGAACAGATCTTGGTTATAGTGCAGTACATCAAAACAAATAAAACCTGACAGTATGAATCAATAACACTGATCTTCATAATGTCTTATTAACATTTCCAATGTTGGCTAAAGCCCAGTTAATTATACTGGACAATATGTTTTAAAGCCTCACAACATTGGATACCACTGTATGACACTTTCCATTGAATATGCTCAAGTAGGCTTAAAACAGCTGCAAGTTTCTTAAAACAATAAATGCATTATTTTCCTGTCATGTTGCAGATTGTCAACAGTTTAACAGAACATCAGAGCACATTTAGAATGCTTCAAATGCCAGCTAGGTGTTGATGACCAGATGTGATATTATCCTCACTGGCTGACTTGACTGACAGCATTATACTGCACACTTGCCAGTTAACTGCATTGCTGTGCTACTCCATAAGGTAGGCTTTTGGAATGAAAGCACTAACTGGGTAAATCTGCAGCAATGTATATTAGCATTATAGGGAACCTGAGCTAAAAAGAGTCCTCTTGTGCCATTTCCACAGGATAGGGCTCCATAAAACAACCATACATTAATGCAGTGACACAGCACTAAAACCAACAGAAAAGTCTGTGGATGAGTGGAATGGACATAACTGAAATGTCAGGGTGGCCAACATGTTTTAATGCTCTTTCAATTTCATTGCAAATTGCTACAAACTTATCTAATATATAAACTTTGGAACTGTGCTGCTTATAGTACAGTATGAGTCATTTAATAGTCATAATGGGTCCTGTCAGAAGAAGAATGGCAATCAAGTTTAATACACCTCTACCAGGGATTAGTCAGAACAGTGACAACGATTTCTGGATGGTATTATTCTTTATTGATAAAGCCTGACATTGCTGGTTACTTTTCATTGACTATTATTATTATTATTATTATTATTATTATTATTATTATTATTATTATTATTATTATTATTATTATTATTTATTTGTTTATTTAGCAGACACCTTTATCCAAGGCGACTTACAGAGACTAGGGTGTGTGAACTATGCATCAGCTGCAGAGTCACTTACAACTACGTCTCACCCGAAAGACGGAGCACAAGGAGGTGAAGTGACTTGCTCAGGGTCACACAATGATTCAGTGGCTGAGGTGGGATTTGAACAGGGGACCTCTTGGTTACTAGAACTAGGATCTCATTAGCTCTATTGGAGTTCAGTTTTAAATATCAATTGGATTTGGACTGAGTTTCCTAAGTTTCAGAGTATAAAAAAGGAGGGAGGATAAAATGTAACCAAGGAGAAATCTGCTGCTGCTCCCCGTGTATGAATGCGTGAGTCTATTACCAGAAGCTGCTGAAATCTCCTTGCAGGCTGAAGAACAAACTGACTGCTATTATCTTTTACTTTCTATTTCCCAAAAATGAAGCATTCAGATTCATTTGATTTGAAAAAAGCACTGGGGAAAAGAAGAACAGCGTGATAACAAACCCTTTTTTATTTTCTATTCATCAAGCAAAGAGGGCTGTATTTATAAAGCATTAGCACGCTGGTACTGTAAATGGCTGCAGTGCATCGGCTGTCGCATAAAGATGAAAAAGGCTCCAAGGGACTAACAACACTGTGCAGATAGATTATCGCAGTGCTTTTTTCTTGTGCCCTCGTTGGGCTAAATAAAGATGTGTGGTACCCCACCCCCCTCCCAGGAAACAGGAACGCTTCACGACAGAGCAAAGCATCAGGCTGGCATATCTCAAAGGCACACATGTTTGGCATTAAGGCTTATTTAATAGGATTAAGATAGCATTCGCCTTAGGAAATGAGGAAAAGTTCATAAGAAAAGTGTCTGCAAAGTGCGATGTACACTTTTGATTTTTTTTTTTTTTTGCGGTTTGAGAGTCGATCGCAACCCGTCTCTCATTGCATCCACTTGTTAACACAACACTTACATTGAAAGACAATTTATGAGTGCAATGGGCTTAGCTCATTGTAGTCACCAAATGGTTCTTCAATGGAGAATAATTGTGTTTTAGAGCTGATGAAAATACATACTCTCACTAACTCATTTAACTGTTGTCTTTTAGCACAGTAATCCATCATTAATTGATCATCTGATCTTATAGTGCATCATACAAGCAGCCCATCAGGACCATCACATGTATCGTGATCCATATCATATCGCACACCTGCATATGTTCTTTATAGGTTTCCTGTCTTAAATGTTCGTTGGAGTAGGAAACTTTTGAGAACAGAAATTGTTTTTCTTGTTTTATTTCAATGCATTTCACTGTCTATGGTCACATGAACAGGAACAGTCTTCTGTTCTCAGATGGAAATACTGTTCAGTATTAAAAGGAAGAACAGGCATTGAAAAAGACTCTTGTTAAAATGTACACATAATGAATTGGAAATGAGATACCAAGAAACTACCAAAATAAAAAAAAGGGGGAGTGAAACCTTGATACACTTTCACAGAGTTAAATATTTAAACATTCATAGTATGTGTGTCTGATTCTCCAGTACTATAGAATCAAAGGGTTTTCTTAATCTTCAATTTAAATATGGTTTTGTAATGATCCTTTTAAGACCTGTCCTCTCCACAAGTTAAATAAATGTTACAAGAATGGTGACAACCCAAAATCCTGTGTGTTTATACTGGAAATCGCGATTACTAACTTTTATAGGTAAATACACAGTAGGTGGGCTGAAGCAAATCTATTTTAAAGGTCAGGTCAAAGAGTAGGATGGTTTGGTGAGATGGGTTTTAAATAAAAAATACGCAAAATTTTAGATTTTAGGTTTTTTTCAAATCTGCAGTGAAAAGAAAATTGTGAGGTAAAAGTAACTACGTTTCAAACATGCTTCCTAAAACGTGGTCTCTTTCATTTTGTTTCTTATGACTTTGAATTTGACTCATGATCCTGAACAGCAGCTTCATGTCTTAGCAGTTAACCGCAGGGCGGGACTCTGGGTAGAATAGAGATTGGTGCTGAATTACAAACGTTGCCATTGATATACTCAAGGGTGTATAATGAATGTTTCAAATAAACAGTGTTCAGAACATTCCTTAGATATGGTATGTGTATACTACAAAAACAACACGTATTCAACTTGAGCAGACATCATATTCCTGCTAATGTTTGCAACAATTATTATTAATACAATTGTTACAAAAATCATCTCCCGTGTGAAAGCTTAAACACCTGATTAAAGATTTAAATTGTACATATCTAAATACCACATCGCTCATCGCTCTGGCCTAAATGAGAAAATGTTGTAGGATTTGTAACAGCAAACCACATTCTTATTTCATATCCCTTTACTATATTTGAATACCAGCCATCTAGGTCGCAAGACACACTGTGGTAAGGGTACAAAACCTGGCTATGGCAATTTTATATAATTTTTATATAATGCTGATTTAGTGGCTGCCCATGGTTGACCATCACCTTATTGACAGTGTTGTGGCTGGTGTCTAATATATTCTCCATCCTCTGTATATGTTGTGAAAAAACTGCTTTTTTATGTTTCCATCTTTGTTTTAAAATGTTAAAAGACATACATTTGCGTGCATCTGTCTAAAAAATAAATTACAGAAGACTTTAACTAATGTTTGTCTAGTCTTGTGAATGTGACTTGGAAAAGCCCACAGGCTAACTAGGGCAGACTTACATTCGATGGAAATGTATACTCTTGGGGCACACTAGCAGTGTGTGCAGATGGGAGGTGGATCCTACTTGCTTTGAAAGAAAATTGCCTTGGGGACCAGAGACTGCCACTTGTGCTGTAGATCGATGCTGAGATAATACAGTGAACACCTTAGACCAATGGAAACTCAAGGAGTGTCTTGCTGCTGTTGCCCCTGCACCAATGTGCAATAGATTCAAGACTAGGTTTTTCTACACACCCTGATGTTTTCCTTGAAAGAGGACCAATAAACACAAAGTAATGGAAAAACACTGTACTCCCAGCCTGGTGGAGGTGGATGATAAATACCTGTAGCGTAATGGCAAATACTGGAGCTTCAAAGCGCATGTCTGTTTCAGGACCCTGGTGAGATCACAGCACTGGAAGGTTATAAATAGAGATACAGCAAGCTGCAGCCCGACTGCCCCTCTGTGATTTATTTCCTTCTTTGAAATATCTTTGCCAGCTGCTGAATGATGCTGATATTGGTGCCTGCTGACTGTTAGATAGTTTCAGTTGGAGTCCTTTCTGATTTGAAAGCAAAGTCACTTGTGTTAGAAGTAGGCCTGTGGTGTATGTTTGATAGCCCATAACACTGAAAATAAATTAACTCTGACTGTCAACGTGTATCTATAATGTACATCACAAGTCAAAATATCAAATAAAAGTAGCACATAAACATTTGCTATCTCCGATATATATCTCAGCTGTCTACAGTTCTCATCTTGTTGTAGGGTCTGACATGGTAATTCTGCTGGCAACATCAGTCAATAACATTCACTGCAAGAGAGTTTGCATGACTGCAGACTCCCTACATGGGCTTTCATCCATTCTGCTTAAAATCTGTTTCATAAGATGCAGAGAGAGAGAGAGAGATGACTTAATTTAAATAAAACATAATGAGAGATTAATACAGACACATATTTTCAAATGTGCTGCCAGCTCTATAAGGATCTTCTTCTAAAACATCAACTTTATTTTTTTTCTGTGAATTAGATGAATTTAGCTGCAGTATAAAGCTAGGATTTATTTACAGTAGAAACTGTGAGTGGCTTTAAATATATCAGCAGCTCAGTGCTTTAAATCCAATTAGGTGCAGAGTTTCCCCAAAATCATTACAGCTGTGTTTGTGGCAGGGCCAAAGCCCTGTGTGTGTAAAGTGTGTGTGGGAATGTAAGGTTGGCAGGGATTGGGTGAAATCTGTCCCTGCCAGCAATCACAGGTGTGGCCATTCCCCAATTAGGTAATTGGTGCTAATTGGGGAGGGGGAGTGGGGGGGTGAGCTTGGGGGTGCTTGTGCTGTGATTTTGTGTTATTTTTAAAATGTATAGTGGAGGCGAATGCCCAGCTGCTATTGTTTTGTTTTGTTTTGTTTAAACATTTGTTTTGTCCCCTGTGCTGTGTTTATTTGTTCCTGCGTTTTGTTTGTTTTTTGTTTAATAAAGTGTGTAACAGCTCTTCACTGCAGCTTCTGTCTCCGAGTCTCTAATTCTTGCCGGTAACATCTTAGGCCATGACACTATCCCGTCACAGTGTTATACACATTTATCAAGCTTCAGTGAGCAATTGGATCCACCACTTCATTTTAAAAGACAAATAACTCCAGTTACCAAGGAGCCCTGGGCTTTACAAGCACATAATATTTTAATAATACATTACTTTGAATGAAACAGAAACGACTTCCCAGACATGGGTCAATAAATAATATGTTAATATGTTACAGTGACTGGAAACACTGGTAACTTCCATCATTAGGCATGATTTTATTATTTTGGCAAACTTAAATACTCCAACTTGTTTATCAATAATTCATTTAACAGGCGCAAAAAAGATTTCTGTAGCAAATCAAACTGATTCATCGCTCCTGTTTTATCCAACCTTTCACTTCCTGATTGATTTCATTATTATTATTTATTAAAATGTAAGAATTGTTTTCGGTTCTGGAGAATGAGCTCCGTCACCGTGCCACCTGCTTGATTAATGAAATGAATATTCTCAGTGTCGCGTTACCTCTGAACCTGTGCTGTACTCGCATTCGCAATTCCGGGAGTCTGCTACATGGTTCAGGTCATGGAGGACAGCTTAATAAAGTTACAAAGGAACTAGGTCAGGCTAGGCTTGACTCATTCGATGGGGACACATCAATCTGGAAAACCTCCAGGCTTAAGCCAGGTACTGTACGCTGCCCAGGGGAAATAAAGGAGTAGACAAAAATTCCATGTCCCAATCCGAACGGAACATTTCTGGTTATTTTGGCAATGACCAATAATCTAAATGGTGGCAGATTTAAATATGCATGTTTCCTGTAGTATTCTGTGGTAAAACCACATAAAATGAAAGAGAGAACATGGGGAAGCATGGTTAAATCTAATACATGAGTAAGTGTACTTATTCTCCTTTTGAACAGCTATTGAGCAAGAGCTTCTGGTCTCGGCATACTTCCTCATAGACAAAACAAACCCCAAAAAAATGAAGCACAACAGGTCTGCTTTGGGACAGCCAAGGTTAGGTTGTGGAGAGTGTTGCTGCTGCATTATACCAGGCACATTAGCGCACAGGATCAGACTCGAACCCAGATCACTAACAACTACATCACGTGGAACTACCTCCTTGACATTGACATTTTATTCTCAGTATTCCAGCACACCTAAAAATGACGAGCACTGAAAGACTTTTTGTTTTCTTAAATGAATTGCTACGGTCCACGTCTGTTTCTTCTGCAGAAGTGGCAAGTGTATTTGAAACTCTCTGTCTACAATCCGTCACATCACAGCTACAATGGCTGGTGGCTGGGCAGCCTCTCCTAGCTGAAAGAGAGATGGCTCTGTCATGTTCTCTGATTCCATCCCAGCTCCCTGCTGCTTTTATTAATCTTGCTTTTGTCAAGCTCCACGCAATGCCAGGCCCAGTATTTAATCAGTATTCAATCTACCCAGCTAGCTTTCCAGAGCAGACTCTGAAACCTATCTGTGAACAGTAGACCTATCTCTCTAATAGGCTGAGGTAGACAAACATAGACAGAGGCGCAGACACAATTCATTTTTTTATTTGGCAGATGCCTTTATCCATAAGACAGAAGGCAATGGAGAGTCATGGATACTGACATGGTTGGCATACTCAGTTTCTCTTTTTCAACACAGAGATACTGCACTTGGTAAGAGGTTGTGGCAGTCTGGCTCGCAGTGGTGATGTGGATGACGTCACGGACCAGGAAGTAACTCAAACCAAAACAGTGGATGGGCGGTTGAAGCTGAGTGCTGGTGCACTCAGCGTATTTAATAAACAAAACAAAAACAAAAGATTTAACAAAACACCAAACCAAAGGGCACGAGGGCCGAACGAATAAACAAACAAGTAAGTTTCGTGCTGGATACTCCAGCACGTTTTAGCAATTGTTTTCTTCCTCTCTCTCTCTCCCGTTCTCCACTCTCGAACACTCCACACCCCGAGTGCAGAGTGCTGCTGGTTTATATACTCTGGCCGAGGGATTTAACTAGTTGGTAATTATCTTATTATCCCCCGGCCAGAGTCTGCACGCGTTTGGTAAGGATGCATGACTGTCAGCTAGTTAAATAATCAGTAGCTGATCAGCCATGCATCCTCACGAGGTTTTTAAATATAACAATAAAAGACGCGGCGCTTTTACCCGCGCCGCAAACAAAAATACAAATAATAATAAATAGGGGCGGGACACTCCGCCACAGAGGTTCTTAGTTTTTTTGTTTGTTTTTAGGACACTCCACTTTTACTTTGTCATCGTATTCTTTCGCAGTCGCTCTAATATGCCTGTCCTTGACAGTGGCAGTTATCTGTACAAACATATGAAAGAAAGTTTTCATGATCAAACATCTTGTCGTTCCCTTCCTAGACTTCAGCGCTATCTAAAATCCCTTCTAGTTCGTCATTCTTAGTTCATCATCTTGAAAAGCCTCCAGCTAAAAATGATCTCTTAACCCTTGTACCGTGCCGCGTGCACAAACCCGGAGAGGGGAAGAAGCTGGTCGGTGTCCCCATGATGCCAGTCAATTCACTCCGGCTGATGAGAAGTGTGCACTCACAAGGACATTATACCTTACTAGCCTCTGGTCAGCTGAATACAGTACAATACAGTACAGTACAATATAATACAGTACAATACAGTACAGTATAATACAATACCATTAAGCAAAGCGGTGGTTCAGCCAGGGAACTCACTTTTAATCAGTCAGTCAAATCAAGTCATCAAGCGTCAATAACCAGACATTGTCAATGGAAAGAGCAGTACCTATCGCTAACAATGTAATTACTTGTCCAATGATTATCAAGGAAAGGATTTAAATCTTGCCTTTATTATTATTATTTATTTCTTAGCAGACGCCCTTATCCAGGGCAACTTACAATCGTAAGCAAATACATTTCAAGTATCACAGATGTCTGATCCATTATCTCCCCACTGTAAGTTAGAGTTGCCGCCTGCTCCACAGCCTCCACCTGTTTTGTGGCTTCGTCTAAGGGGGAGGGCAGCTGTCCTGCCTCCTGCCAATGGCTTCCCTAGTCAGCCTCTCCACTTATCAGCGGGGAAATTTATGGGAAGAAGTTCCCCGAGGCGAGGCCAAAGACTAAAGATGTATTATATGTTAAATGTGTTATCCAAGAATGTATAATATACATAAATGTGTTATTGTGTCTAATCTGTAATAAATATTTGTTTCTACTGCACGAGTTGACATACAGTTCACATGTCTGTAGCACCTTTCATCACAAGGATCCCAAAGCGCTTCACACAAAAAAAGAAACCATTCAATTAAAAAACTAAAATGAAATGAAACTGAAATAAAAAAAAAAAAACAGACAACAAACGTGGATTTGAATGTGAAATTTTAAAAAAATCATCAGCACCCCTTTATAGCGCATAAGTGAAAGGCATACAATAGGTTTTACGAAAAGACTTTGCTCACGACTGTGGAATAACAGCCTGCCACCTGACATTAAAAGTCTGTTTTTTACCCAAGGCGTTCAGGCTTTTTCCTTTCTCTTTTTGTTTACCACTTGTGTCTGTCCATGTTAAAATCATACTCGTCTTCTGTATTGCCAAGGCAACGGAAAGGGGTTTTACAAGCGAGTACAGATGCAGCCTCCACTTTCAGAAAGCCCATGCGACTGCTATTCTGCTGCTTCTGGACACTGTTTGCTCCGTTGGTAGCATGCTGCGTGATGTGTCCTTATTTTGGGACAAGAGGTCAACAGATGATATTTTATATATTGCAATCTGTTAACAACTACCCAGCATTGTGAATAAAGGAGCTATGCTTCTGAGGATTGCAAAACTGAGGGGAGCACTGAAGCAGTGATTAGAGACGGATTTCTAAGGATCACATCCAATTGGAAATTCGCATTCTGTGCTCTGGAGACCCAGCCTTGAAATTTATTGCCAAAGGTTTATGGGAATGTGCTCACAAAAATCCCAGGCAATGTCACGCATGTATAAGCAGACAGTGCTATGGAATTAAATATATATTTTTTAAAAAAAAGGTATTTTTAGGTTTCTAAATGAAAAGAAGATTGCAGAGAACAGGTTTACCAGTTCCCTAATGCAATAATAGTGTTTAATTTGCAGCTCTGTCTGTGAACCTGGGTTTTCTATGCACCACAAAGAACATGTGCCTGATTGTGTGGGTTCAAGGTGAACACAATATCTGGTTGCCTAGTGGTAGAAATATTTAATGCACTGAGCAGCTTGTGGGTATCCAGAGAGAAACAGCCTTGCAGAGAGAGCTCTCTCAGCAGAAAGCTTGACGGGAGGGTTTATAGCAATGCTGCCTGCCTCTGCCACAAAATCAATAAGCGATTTCAGAGTTCACTACCCAAACGGTGTCATCTTCCACCCTGTTACAACTTGGATGGGTGGGTCCGCACTCCCTTTTACAGCCAGCAGCCTCATTCTGTGCTTTATGAGCAACAGAAAGCAAAAGAAAAAACAGAAGACGTGATTATCAGACAACCTCTATTGATCATTAAAAACTTCAAGAGGCAGTGATGTCTATGTGTTGAAGCAATGGACCAATACTAGACACACCATCCTTGCTTAGCTACTGACTGTGTGATTCTGGGACAAATTCAATGATCTTCTCCCATACCAAATCTCCCAGCTGTAAATTGCAGCAGTGGTAGGAAGAAGAACCAATTAATTGACTTGCCAGGTGGTCTTTAAAAAATTTATACCAGGAGCATCGTTATAAACACGTGCCTTCTAAGCACATGATTCAATACAGTGGATATAATGTACAGAGCACATCTTGGTAAATGGGTCAAGGTAACCACCTAGACAGCTACTGATTTAACAAACCTAGTGATTTGGGGTTCTGGATAGCAGTTCTTGTAGCTACTGTAGGCTTTTCATGAAAAAAAAATATATACATATGTATTGGGGGTTACACTTATTTGTACATTTCATGTTAGAATTTTTTATTTTATTTGAGGGGGGGTTTATTGTCTTTAATTTTTTTTAAGAGGCAGGTAGTTGTGTTTACAACTGACTCGCCACCAGGTGGCGATGTCTTACTTGCACTGAAGTTTGAGGCTGTCAGTGGGTTTGGCAGTTCAACTGTAAGTCAGTTACAGCTTTAGAGAGAATTTTTTTGAGAGACAGAAATGCGGTATCACTGGATCTGCCTGGTATTATACTGATTTACAGCCGTAATCTCCTCTTTTCTCTTGGAAGACTCTCAATTCTGCTCCCTCTGTCTCCCTCGTCTTTCCAAGTTCATTACTTAGCATACCGTATATACGATAGCAGCTATATATATATATATATATGGTTTACAGTCCCTGGCAAGTCGATTCTGCCTCTTCTCTTTATTTATTGGCGCTGCAGATTAGCTCACAACAGCAGACACCACAGTACAGAGAAAGACGATTCTGAGCCAGTCCTTGATGCCGTTTAACACGCATCAGAAGAAAGGTTTCATCAGTAAAGACCACTGTGACAAAAGTTTGTATTTGTCTTGTTATGGCCAAAACGTTTTTTAAAAGACATGGTACTGTATGTAAATGAGCTTGCAGCTACAGAAGACAATGCTGTTTCCCCATTTTGTTACTGAATAGTTGCACACAGCTCCCACCCAACTAAAACAGGTCTATTTTGTCACATGATATGCTACATGACCACATACGTTTGCATACATTGCAGACTAGGGAATTTTCTAATTTCATCTTACATTCTCCAATTTTTGGCTTGCCAGTGCATGCATATCAGTATCTCACAAACAGCAAACATGATCAACCAGGAATGGAAATAAATAAACTGTGGGTGACTTGGGAAATCCAGCCAGCCTCTCAGCTCAGCTGGCAGAGTACGGGAATGGCACCTAGGGGCCCTGTGTTCAGTCTTTCAGCAGTAATATATGAACATAGCGTAAATGCCACAGTACTGTACCTTACACTGTTAGTACTCATTAAACTAGTAAAAGACACTTTTGACAAGGAATAGCACGCAAACTGAAAGTGAAATCTACATTAAGCCACATGTCTGTGCATGCACCAAACCAGTTCAGAGAGTCAGAATGTAAACATTTTTTTTAATGTCACTGCATCTCATGTTGGCAGTTCCAAAGAGGTCTTTAATAGTCTAATTGAACTATTCAATTACACTGTGAAGGACCTGGGTAGAACTCTACCTGGATTACAATGAACTGGACCGAAAGAACCAGAAGCGACAACTTCTCACAGATGATAACTTTTTTTCAACTTATTTTATGCTCCATATTACCAGGGTTAAAAACAAAAAGGTGTAATTATTATATATGGAACATACTGCACCAATGTATGATGTGAACCTGATGTGAACCCACGCCACTGAGCTGTCTCTCAAAAAAAACTTTAGCGTGTAATTAAAAGACATTTTCGGCAACAGGTAATTATACTTCAAACCTGTCTCACACTCTTTTCAACATTGCATAAAAGAAACGGAGGCAGAAATTAGCGGCTTTGAGAAAGATGCCATCACGTCTTATTATCATTAAGAAGCATTGACAATTATCATCAGCTAATCATTGCTTACGTGGGCGCATACTCCCACTCTGTCCCAACCTGTGTTCTGCCGGATCAAGTCTCACACACAAAAGACACATACATTGTTTTTCTGGAGTTTGCTCACTGATTACAACCCTGCTCTGTAAGGAATAGCATGTGATTCTGCAGTGAGACAGCAGTAGCAGATATACATGACTGTGCTGGCTCCAGCTGGATTTTTCTAGTTTTTAGTACAGTACTACACTACTCAATCTTTTTTCTCTCTCTCTCTCTCTCTCTCTCTCTCTCTCTCTCTAAAAATAAACCATATATATGTATATATAAATTAGGAGCGATGTAATAAATACACTGGCTATATAGTACGGTATACACACACATGCATAAAATCATTTGGATTCTCCTTGTTTCCATTCATGCTCAAGGGTGAATTAGTAAAGCTCTTACCCAGTTTGCTGGTATAGTGTTGTTGGTTTGATAACCATGGCCTCTATTGTCAAATACTAAGATTCCGGTTTCATTAGAGGGCCCAATTCACACCTTACATTAAGCTTTACATTTACTGTGAGCTTTTCAAGGATATTGAGGTGATTCTGTGAACTGGTTTGGTGCATGGACAGACGTGTGGCTTAATGTGGATCTCTTAAAAATGTTTTTTTTTTTTTAAACCCTGTCTTAAATAGATGTCTTCAGTCTTATCATTTAATAAGCACCATTGGTCCTTCAGCAAGAACACAGAGAAAGAAGAAGGAGGCGTACACACACACACACACACAATTCAGAGGAATTCTCACAGAACTGGCAGATAAAACCCACACAAAATCCTGACAGGCTGCCACTAACTTCACAACGGGCAACTAATCCAACTGCCAGTAATACAAGGTCCCCACTCTTTTGAATGTTTGTCACAGCGATGTTAATGCAGAGCTACAATAACGTGGGCACGCAGAACAGCTCCTTTCTTTGTTCTGTGATAGCTGGGTTCAATCGTGGTTGATGTCACAGCATAATCCTTTACAGCGGAGGGGTTTGTAAAAAATGTGTTTCACTGTGTCATAAAAACAAAACACACACATACTCACACAAACACAAAGCAGCTTTTAGTTTTTTTTTTTTTTTTTTTTAAATCCTTGAGCGATAACAGTCTTAGCAGAGGCGGTTCAAATGTAGTTATAAAATCAATGGCAAAAGTCGACAACTCGTTCAAACAGGAAAAAAAAAAACACTTAAAACAACAGTAATACAAAATAAAAGCCTAAAAATAGAACCAGCTCAGTAACTAAAACTAACATTGTACTGAAACAGCATTATCTGAAGGCTCACATAGCCAGCAATATGAGGTACTCTGCACCACTGTGGTCAGTCCAGAGCCTGAAAACTGTGGGTAGTACTGGAGCATAACTCATTCTAGATATGGAGATGTAGAGCTGCATTACCCCTGAATCAGTACCAGCGGCTGCTGCAGTATGAAGACTGTCTGATATAATAAATGTAGCAGAGTCAGTTTAATTTCCCAGAGTTAAACTACCTACCGTAGATTTAATCAAATAAATACTGTGCTGCTTTATCGTCCATGCTATCTCCCTGTTGAATGGCCCTATTCAATCAAACGTCCAGACACACTATAGGAGTGCCAACCCTAAACACACTGCTGCATTAGCAAAAGAGTCGAATGCTTGTGTTATAATTCCAGAAGCCCTTATAGAAGGGCTAACCACTAGCAACATTATCACCGCTTCCCTTTTCTTTTATAGAGGATATTTTGATTCTGTGTTTCTACTTTATACTTCAATTTGGCATATACTTCAAGTATGACAACACTATAGTTGAAAAGTTTCTTTTAGTACCTATAAACACTTCATGGTCGTTGTCCGTAAAATTCATTTGATGAAGATCACATGAGCTATTTTCTTCCCCTTATCTGCTGCCTATTCGAAGAAGCTGCTAAAGCCTTGCGGTGTCTCGATACAGAAATGTTTCAATGCATTTGCCCTTTGTGGAAGAGTAATTAACAGAATTAAAGCTGTTTCACATTCTGATTCTGGCATTCTCTACTGTCTCTTAAAAAAACACATATGAAAAAAAAAGCTATGCCGGCAACCGTTACTGTACTTCATAAAAAGCTCCTGCTCATGGGTTACATTTATACAGGGGTACGGTCATACTACCCCTGACACAACACCAGGGCTTGGAGTTAAGAATGTGAGCATCATCAGGCAAGCTTTCTTAATCCTTTTTGAGGACCTGTAGGCTGAGCCATACCAACTATGCATGTTCAAAATCCCGCTCTCCCCCAGTGGCATCAAACCACTCAACCCCAACACCGTGTCGGCGTATTGCGGACTGCTGTGTCAAGTGGACCAGTGTAACACGCAATTTGAATGCATGCGGTTATGTTTGCCAAGCACTTCTGTGCACACATCCTTTTAATATTACCGTTTTTATCTCAAATAAACGGTCACGTCCCCCAAGGCTAGACATAGGCTGCTGCAGCAGATATCTGTGATAATGTTGTTAGGTATCACCATCACTCATGGGAGACAGCCGTGGCTTTGTGCAGCTTTCTAATCTCTCTGCTCCACCATCACACAGAGGCTAAGGCATCACATATGCTTTATACAGAGCCAAAGGAGCCAGTGCTCATGAAACGTGAGGACACTGGCTTCAGGCAGAAGCCCTGGGAGCTTCCCCTATCACCTCCATCCTTACCCAATGACAAAATGAGCTGACTTTGTGAGGTGGCTTTGTGATGCACAGTGGACTAATGTCTAGCATACTGGGGACGAGGCTGCTAGATTTAAGCAAGTAGGAAATTAATCACTGTAGGTTTTTTTTTATGTGTTATTATTAACAAATGATTTTATTTCTTTCACAAGAAACATTGCATCCTAGAACAAACAACTGCCCTGCTATTGAAATTGAATCGTATAGGCTTGTGATAGCATGAGCTTTGAGCATGAAAGAGAAGGAGGGGAGGGGAGGGGATGGGAGCAAAGCAAAAAACACATTTGAGACACTCTGTAGTCCTGTTTCTATCATAGTGACCTATTTAGATTCCAGTCACGCTAAAATAATCAACATTGAAATAAGATATGCACGTGCATTATAATAATGTGTTATTATATCTGAATTGTTGAATTGTAATTCATCAAAAGTTAATAGGTAAAGCTAGGGTGAGGGAAAAGTGAAAAAAACTGTTAATTTTAAGCTACTTATTCTTCAACTATTATTGAAAACCCGAGGGAAAGAGGCTACGTCTTTTTCACCAAATTAACCCCTCAGGTATCATGCGAGTCATCAGGAGTGAAATCCTCATACACATTTATAATATCCACTCACTGCACACTCACTTTACCCCAGGGGGGACCAACTTGCTGAAATAACTTAGTTAGTGACCTAGTTACCGTAGCAGAAAGGGATGGGGAGGGGGGGAGGATGGGCAACTCAGAGTCTGAAGAGCACTAGCCAGAGACAGCCAGCAGCGTCTCCTACATGCCAGCTTAGAGTATCATTTATCTCCTACCACAAATCAGGAGTGGGAAAAAAACAAGTATCATCGAGCAGCCGTTTGGCCCACGCACCCGTTGTCGCTGTTCCGAAAGCTGGTGGGCAAGAGTGTATTTTTCATCCATACAAGGATCCTTGCCAAGGACAGAGAGGCTTTTAATCAGTCGCCGAGATTGTTGTTACGATGTAATCTGTTTCAGCGGCACTTGGGAGGCTTTTAATAAAGGTTCTGGAGGTATCAGTGTAAACTGGGTCGTTTTACATTGTGCTTGTCATGTTCTGGACATTCTCAGCCTGGAAGGATGCCCGTCTCAGCTGTATTGAAAGCAACACACATCTATCTTTCCTCAATGAGAAAGATAACACAAAGTACAGTACAATTTAGTACCACTTTTTAACTGCTTTATGTATTCATTTATCCCCCTCACCACTGCCTATGTTACATACAGTAAAAGCCCTACAGTCTTTATCGATCCACAGTACACCTAAACTGATAGCAAACTCATGCAATCAGGTTTCTTTGATTTCCAGGATGACTTGATGGTAACACATTTATAATGGCAATTATGTTATATAATAAAAAGAAAAAAAAAGAAAAAAAACATCAGTTCCATTGTAATCCATATACATTTGCAGCCATTGTTTTATGGTTAGGGTTAGGCCTACTGTAGATCTAGGTCTATTGAAAAAAACATGAATCACTCTTTCCTCTGAGAGAAAGGCAACACAAAATACTGTTTCATATATATTTTAACTGTTTTGTGTATCAGTTAATTTGATCACTACTGCCTGTGCTGCATTGTTACATATTGTACAAGCCCTGCAGTCTTTGCAGATCAAAGCCATCCCAACACAATGGAATGCAATGACCAGCTATTCCACAAGCATGCTGCAGAGCACCACGTACTTTGGAACTGGCTGTCAGTTTTCCAGGGTGCTCCTTTAAGGGTGTATCGTTCTAGAAGGATCAAGGATGCAATTCCAGTTGCGCAGCAGTTTTGTATTTCACTCCTACGTAAAAATGCATGCACAAAAACATAATAACAGTTCAAAAGAAAACAAAAGACAGAAAACATGGCATTGCTGTTATTGTGTTCGAAATCAAAATGCTCAGCATATTTTTTTTAGATTAAAAAAAAAAAAACATTTACAGCAGACCCTTGCTAATCAGAACCAGTTGGCACCATATACTGTTCAATTCAGAGATGTATTGAGAGCACTGATCATAATGTGCACCATACTGAAAATGCCATGATTTCGTTTTTTGATGCTTATATTTGATCAGTAATAACTGATAATTAATAAAGCACACACTTATATTTGATCAGTAATAACCGACAATTAATAAAACACACAGAGATGGCTGTACATGCTTCACACTCTCATCACAGATTTTACAACTGCTACCAGTAGGCCTGTATTTGAGATATTTCATGATTAAACATAATATTTACTGAAGCAGAAACAAATTGATAATGTTTCTCTACATTTATTATATCGTACAACAAATTTGTGAAATCCGTGCTCACTGTGAAGAAAATACAGCCTTAGCTATCAGCATGCATTTTATTAAGCATGGTTTGAATAATAGATCAGTTCTGAATGAGAGTCCAATGTAGCTGACCTGAACTTTTTTATAGACAAACTGGGTAACCTGCATGTAAACTGTATGATGCCTGCTAAGGTAAAAACACACCAAATACAGTTGTAAAAAAAAGACTGAGTGGGTTAACGCCTGATTTCCTGTAAGTTCTCTAATGACAGGAGGGAATGTACCACAAACAAGCAAACAACCCCCCCCCACCCCCCCCCCCCCCCACCACCACCACCACCCTCCTCCCCCCCCAGGGGACAAATTTACTGTAGAACAATATGATTACAACTTGAAGAAAAGGGACACAATCAGAGTTAAAAAATAAAAAAAAACACCTTTGTTGGATTTTTATTAATATGATAATTAGTTATTATTCTGTGTAATAATTATTGCATCTCAATTGGTGTAAGTTTTATGTTCAAATTGATATGCAACACTTATAGCAAAAAATATTGTAAACAGTATTTTAACATTCAGCAAATTTTATTCTACCACCATTGTAACATTATTAAGAGATAATTAAACAGTAAAATGTCAAACAAGGAAATAGACATTACTCTGTGTTCAAGGTTCACGTTATACTGTAGACCGATAAATATATAAAATTGAGACAACTTATATATGTCTTAGTTTCCAGTTGATACCCTAATACAGAACAAAAGTAATATTTACCACGTCCGGATGAACTCCCTGCCAAATGAAAAATGTGCTGTTGGTTGTAAGGAAACGCAATGGACTTGCTGTGATGCTGTTGGGTGTGGATGCTGTTTGGGTGCGGTTCTGTTCTTTGCCACAGCCTTTTGTCATATATGGTCATGTCAGCAGGCTGCCAAAGCCCTGCTAGTTTACACAGTCGACTCCCTTCCCACTAATGTAAACATATTGTTTAGCACACAAGGACGCACTCAAACTGATTATACAAAACAGAGGTTTTACAAATTAACACTGTGTTTTCAAACACATACACACCCGTTATACAAAGTAAATGTTATATAGAAAATGAAGCTTAGTCCAGCACCTTTAGCTAACATAATTCTAGCAGATGAGGCAATTAACTTCTATGCTGGAGCTTTCCCTGCATACAACTGGAAGCAAGACGAATTAGGAGTTTCAGTAGCATGTGTCTGCATTAGATTGGAGATAACACTGGAGATAAAACACTGAAAACCAGCAGAGACTAATCCACAGCTTCTGGAATTATCACTTCAGTTGCATATCGACTAAGGCAGTGATGATGAGTGGGATGATAATGACACTGAATAATGAACACAACAGTGAGATACCATGGTGCTCCAGCTAAGACCCTGCTTGTAAATTCAGTGCTCCTAAAAGGTCAGGGTATGGCAGGTGTAATCTGACCTGAATATTCACTCCCAGTGACGGGCTGGATTCAAACCCAGGCTTCCAGAGGTGGGAGGCATGAGAGGCTGGTGAATTAGGCCATTCCATGCAGGACACAGAATGGTGAGTGAATACGCTGTTGTGCAGTTTAATAACAAATAAAAGGTTTAAACAAACACAGAACACTTTACAAAACCAAACGGCTCGTTGGCCAAACCAAACAGACAAAGCACAGCACAAGTAACAATTGTTTACTTCCAGTATCTGTTCTTACTTGTCTCTTTCCTGCTCTGGACAACCCACACCATTCAGCCGAAGCTGCAGGTCTTTTATATTGTGGCCGAGGGGTCAACTGGCTATCAATGACCTAATTTACCCCTCAACCACATTCGGCATGGGTTTTATCATATGAGTGGTCAACAGCCAGTTTATCAATAAGCACTCTCTGTTGACCACGCATTCTCACACTTTTATCTGGATGGGGCATTTTAACCCCAGCCAGGCTGTAAACAATAATAACAAAACATTGTGTTTTATTCAAATTAAACACTACGTTTTAAATAACACAACTAATACAAAATAATACACACACACATGGGCAGGGTGCACCCCATCACACCACCCCTTTGTATCACTATAGCATCCTGTAGTAATTAACCTTAGCATACAAGAAGCTATTTACATATTTTCCTAAGATTTAACATTCATCATGGCACTCTGATTAAGGTTTGATATTTATGTAGCTATAATAATAATCATAATAGTAATAATAATAATTAGGCAGTCGTTGTACACAAGAAACTCTTTAATATGCATTAGTAAAATCATAACTGTACGACGGCATATTGCTGACTTGTTTGGGTTCATGGTCGTTAAGCCTGTTGCTTAGCAAATTATGCATTGACACAAATGACGCTTATTACGTAGTGCACAAAATTGCTGATTGGTCAGTTGTAATGTCTTTGCACACTGCCCGTCTTCAGATATACATTTTCTTTATGTAGAAAGAGAGTGGTGCGTGATTGACATTATTTCAAATATGTTGCCAAAAACCACGTTTATCGTTTCAAAAAAATAGAAACCGAATCTTCTTTTTCTGGTTATTATCGGTTAAAATTGAAAACTACAAATCAATGCAACACCCAGTACTGTATTATTAACTATAGAGTGCAGGGGCCTACAGAGCTATAAAACTACCACAGTTTGTTACGAAGCGTTTGTTACGAAGCCCTTGTCTACAGCGGATTTGCAGAGCAATGAGAGATGTCAAGCCGGATTTAGCAGTGAGCTATTTGGATTTCAGAAGAACTTTCTGCACTGAAAAGAAAAAAGCTCACCTTAAAAATCAGCAAGGATAGAAAAATGGTTCATCAGCAGCCCCTGTTTCTCTGACTTTTTCTCTCTAGCTCTCACTCAATCCCACAGCCAGTAAATCAAGACCTTTAAAGGGAAGAATCAGTGTAGGTTTCCAGCAACTCAATAAAGGCAGGAATATTTTCCAATGACTTATTTCAATATTGATTTTACTATGCATTTCAATTTACTTACAGGTTAGCCTTAATTACCTATTATGTGACCTGTTGGGATCATTCAGAACTATAAAACACTCAATATATAGTAATGCTGTTAGAAACTAAATTATTTAACAAAAGTTTCAGCTAGAAGTCTTGGTTCATACCATAGGGTACTATAGGATTTGGCATTGTCGCCGTCCACAAATGTAAAGTGTAGAATTTTACAAGAGAAATAAGCATGTACTGGTTATGCACATAAAAGACATTTACCTTGTATAGGTGTAAATAGGTCAGTGCATCATTGAGATATATTGGAGCAATGCAAAACACATTATGTTATTAAGTCAAAAAAGTACACATTGGAATTGGAATACAAAGTTTAGAGACAATCTTCAGTGGGAACACAAAGCCAGCAATCACCATGTACGTTTTGGCCATTCCCATACATGAAACAACATTTGATGCAACATGTATTACTTCAGCCAACGTGAAAGAAGATGCATTAAATTGATACAGCAGGTTGTTTGTATCACAGCCAAATTATGAATGGAGAATAATTTACAAGAGCACTCTGCTGTGCTGTACATAAACCTTAATGGCATACATTTCTCATAAGAGAACAGCTAATTTGAGCGGTCTCTTGAGCCAGTGCTATATACTGCAGCCTCACTTTGTCACACAGTAAACAATTTTCAATGACAAAAAAAGCAAGCAATCAAACAATGTGCCTGATTCCATCCCACTCCCAAGAAAATAGCTCAAGAATGTCTATAAACTATAGATTAGTGTTTTTTGCAAATGGATTACAACCACCAAAAAGAATACATTAGTGAAACAGAGAGCTCCATTTGAACATGGATCTTACTTAATACATCCAGATCTGAGAGGAGGTCATCATACTGTATTGCAGGCGTGCCCGGGCTGTGATGTCACTCTGTTCAGGGTACCTCTCTTGCTGTGCAGTGCACACAGAGCAGAGACAGCTGGAATCGGAGTGTCCCTGCCCTAAAGCTTGGATTAAGGATTTAAATCTAAAATGCGAGTTCCACGTGCACGTGACTCTCTCCCTGTAGAAGCGACAGACAGGCAGGCAACGAGAGGAGATCAGGCATGAAAACTCAATCAACCACCGCAGAACATGTCCAAACCCACGGACCGTGCCTGACTTTGGTTGAGAAAGATCTGCTGTGTCTTATAAATGTGATGTGACGTGCTAGCGTGCATCTGGGACTGGGTCTGTCAGCCACTAATTACAGGCGAAGTTTAAATTAAAAAAGAGGGAAGCAAGTCATCACTCCGTTTAGAACTGAATTCCGATCACCGGAGGCGAAGAAGCAGAACCAGTTTTTAAAAAGCTGCAAACAGACTTTCTGATATTGGTTAATTAAACTTCAGAAAGAAATTATCTGGAGCTTCCTTAACGTTATTACTGTACCTTTTTCAATGTTCGATCAGAGAACTGCTGCATGTGTACATGGTGCATGTAGCTTTTTGTAATATTCTGGGCAATGCATTTGCACAGGGGTTATTGCTTGTTTCATCCTGGTTAAGAACAGAGGGATCCAACACTGCCAGGGCTAATGGATCTGCTCATTTAAGCCAAATAGCATTAGCAGGGTCCTGTCTTTAGGTGTTCAAGTCCTTGGCTCCCTGCAGATGAGGAGCAGTTGAGTTACGTGGCTGTCATTGCTGTTTTGCAGTAGTCTGGTCTTAAATGTTATTAATGCAAGCAATTTACCTATGACAGATTTGGAAGTGTAATTTTGACACATATGTATGGGTTAGTGGATGTATAATTTTTTATTGTTATTGTTTATTGTTAGTTTACATTTTTTTGGTCCCCAGCCAATAGCAAACACTCACAAGCAAGAGTGTGTGTGTGTGTGTTTGTGTATGCAAGAAAACTGCCGGGTCTGTGCGAGTGCACTATTTTCTTGGTTCAGTATATACATTTTAAAATGTGATGATTTATTTTAAACAATTTATTTCAAATCACTCTTTTATTTTGCTATCTTAAGGGCACAGATGCTTTTCCTTTTGCGTTTCTTGCAGTTTTCTTTTTCAGCGCTCCGGTTTCTTAATTGAATGCAGTGGAGTGGTCTCATGGCGCTTATGAATCATTTTAAAGTAAACAGCAAACAAACACACACAGGGGCGCCGCCACAAGACACCCTAGAGATTGAAGAATGAGCTGCAATGAAGAGCCTAAACTGCCATCTGCTCTTTGATCCCTGCACCAGGCTTCTGAAGCCATACCGCCTGACGCGCCCCAGTGTGCAACCCAACCTTGCCAACCACAGTAGCCCATCTATTTTTAAACCATGTGCGATGCCCCTCCCTGTGTGTGTGTAAGTATACTGTACGTGCATGTGACCGAAGCCAAGGAGTGCTGTCATACTAGCCTGTTATCCACCAGATGGCATATGGATAAAAACACGACCATGAACCAGATCCATGACTTCTGCTAAAACTGCACAATAAATAGAAATACAATAAAGTCAGCATCATCTCATTTAATTTGTTGAGAGCAGTCCTGATTGCAATTCAGATTAATTTCTATACCGTTAAAGACAAGAGTGAGCAATCACAGTCTACTGGCCCTCACGTCTGTTACCTAACCATGCTCTCTTCTGCTTCACAGGCAGCATCACATAGAGAGGTATTTCAAGTCCAGGCCATGAATCATGAAGTAATGTCATTTCTTCCAAGACATTTCAGTTAATTAGCTCTCTAAGCTATTAAGCAGGAATTGACAGAAACTAATTTTTAAAGTTGCCTCAATCAAGCCGTACAGACGAAGAGAATATAACGAATCAAAATGGCCAGGTTTTTCTTTTTTAAAACAGTGCTGCAAATCCCAAAAAAAAAAAAAAAAGCACCAATGCTGCCAATTAACTAACTGTATAATTGAGTTAGTTTGTCTTTTATTTTGTATTTACTTTTTATTTATTCTCAGTTACAGTATCACCGTAACATCCTCTATTTAAATGGTCTATCATTTAGGTTGGGGCAGGTTGATATTACTTTATGTACTGTGCTAGTGGTTTACACCTCCCTGACAAAAAGACACCGCAAACATTTCCTGCCAATGCACCTCGACTAGTCAATGCAAAAAGGCTCCGGGCAAAAACTGAAGTTCTGTGCAAGCGCAACAGCAATTCAGTTTTAAAAAAAAAAATAGTCAGAAATTGAAATACATTTCCGTTAAGGATTGTCACCTCCAGCAAGCAAGGCAGGTTCTTAATACTCCGAGAGCACGGCTCAACGCTTTCAAGTGACTCAACGGAGAAAAAGCAGGCACACCCCTCCCTGCTGTAGAAAATATTCTTTATTTGCATTATGATCATCTCAGATAGGTAAATAAGATTAAACATGAAAGTCTCTCTGTTGTGCAAAGCTGATGAAGTGAAGCTGTATCAGTACTATAGTACATCAAACAGACAGACTTGTAACTAAAAACGGTTGATTATTTAACTAAATGTTACTACCAAATGTAAATATGTATTTGCACAAGGTTGAGCCGGTCAAATTTCAAGTGAAAAATTTGTGAAAATCAACGTAAAATTTTTAATAAAATGGCTGTGATTTTGGTTTCGTTATGTTTTTTCAAGCTAATTAACAATCATCGAAAATTCTAATTTCGATGGAATATTAAACCATAAAAATCCCATGTTTATACGAATAACACAGTACCATCATATGCACTGTGATACAGTGGAGTCATTGAGGTCTATTTTAATGATCTAAACATGCGTGGTCTGAATACCGCCCATCTGGATAATATTTATATTCCCCCAGGGATGATTTACTGACCCACCTATTAACATTGCTACACACAATAAAACAAACAGTAAAACGTCTGCAAAAAAAGCATGTTTAGATAAATATTAGGTCAGTGGTCTAGATCCTTAAAACAGAGATCATTGTGTTTTTACTGGGTCATTTTTACAAGGTTGCCTTCTGCTAACTAACCCTTTAATGAGTAAATGCTGTGATCATACTCTCAGCAGTGGAAAGGTTAATGCAATTAATGCCCGGATACTCGGGAGTCCCCCACTGGGATGAAAAGATGATGATAGGTCAGGTGAGAGAAGCAGCAGCTTGTAAGATTAGGTTCAGAGGGCTAGACTACCTGCAATACATGATAATACGTTTCTTAAATAAAAAAATTGCAACCGTATCAGAACTATAGCTTTCTGTGTGTTTTGAAAATTTTAAAAAATGAAACATATTTGTACTTCAAGGCTTTCTGTGAATACTGAACACCTGAATCCTGTGGCTCAGACAACACCTGACACTCCTCGGCTTCCTTTTTCAGTCATGGTATAGTCTTACATCCAACCGTGAGGCCACTCACCAGGGTATCCAGTGCTAGCACTGACAGCAGTATGTTCACTGCCAAGTACCGGACTACTAATCCCTTACGACAGCCAATGTGAAGACCACAGTGCTGCTAGGTCTTTCCAAGAACTCATTTTGCCAGACCTTTGATCTAAATGGGCACTGAATTGCCTTATTGAGCCATGCAGTCTTACTCTAAGTCTAAGCAGGCTATCTTGTAATTACTGCATGGAGCCACTACTGTTGATTATAGAGTTAAGGACTGTGTATCTTCACCTACCACGCATGGGGCTTTTACTTGGACACTGCTGGAATACAGAAGGGGGAAGCCACTGCAAATGTACTAGTATAGCCCATATGACATGTAATATATGTTTTTTTAATCTACATAATGCTGCATGCATGCATGCAAGGATACCATATTTAAAAAGTCTTCCAACCAGTCATATGGAAAACAAAATTGCTTAAATATGTAAATAATGGTGCTTATTAGTGTAGGCGTGTTTAATGTTATGGCAATCATCCTTTTGTGAAGTGAGGGAGGAGAGGTGGACATTAAAATGTATTATATATATTGCAGTATATGTGTGTGGAGGCAGGGGGGTTATTAAATGGAGTGGAGACAGTGGGTCCATTAAAGGCTGTATTGTCCATCAAACCATAAAAAGCTCTGTGAGTTATATTTGACTTTATTTGTTAAAATGTGAAAAAAACACTCCAGACCATTAAAGTCCTGATGGAGTTGGATTTTAAAGTTTTCTAAGAGACCGCAGAGTAGTCGCCAATTGATTTGTATCCTGTTTTTCTCCCAATTTGAAATAGCCAATTATTTTAGGCTCAGCTCACTGCTACCACCCCGGAGTGGCGAAGACGAGCACACGCTGTCCTCCGAAGCGTGTGCCGTCAGCTGACCGCTTCTTTTCACAGCAGGCCCAACATGCAGCCACCTCAGAGCTACAGTGTCAGAGGACTACGCAGCTCTGGGCAGCTTACAGGCAAGCCCGCAGGCAGCCGGACAGTCCACAGGGGTCATTGGTGCGTGGTGAGCTGAGGACACCCTGGACGACCTAAGCCCTCCCCACCCGGGTGACGCTCGGCCAATTGTGCACTGCCCCTTGGAAGCTCTCTTCCACGGTCGGCAGTGGAATAGCCTGGACTCGAACCTGGAGCCTCCAGGCTAAAAACCCCCTAGATTTTTAAATATACCTGTTGGGATATTTTTGGATGACTGAAAATAGATTCAATTACATATAGTACAGTACTTAAATGAGTCGATTAGTAATTAAATGTAAATTAGTAATCACATACCCTTGTGGTCTTCCTAACAACACAGACCACCTTAAAATTAGTATGGCCATTATGTCAATACCATGCTGAACATCTAACTGAGCTTAAGCAGCATTATCTAATTTTTATAAGGTATTCCATCACAAATCCTTCATTAGAACCTGCACTAGTATACAAGAAACAAAAAATCACCTACAAGCCCTGAGGTTACTGCAGTCACTTTAGAGGAAATCACAATAGAGAAAAATAACGAGTTTGTTTCACTTGTGCCTGCGCTTGTGCTCACATCATCACACCCTTCACTGGACACATCTTCTTCCCTCCAACCCCGAGGGCTGAGCAGACATCACGTTGCACATTCTACAAACCCACACCCTCCTGAAACAGCACCCCCTGTCAAGTCCCTGAAGATACAAGACACAGGCTTGTTAGCACAGGGTTGGTAAGCTCATGTTGGTAAGGTTGACTGTATGTTGTTAGTGTGTGTTTTTTAAGCATTTATTATGCTGAGTGTTCGTACAAAGGAAAGAATATTTAAACAAATTAAAATAAATAAGCAGCTGTTTGTATGTAGTGAATGATTTACAGATGATCTTTGGTTGGTTGCTTGGCAGGTGAATGGGTATGCTGTCTGTGGTTTCCCCTCATATTTAAATATTTCATACAGGACTTATGCAATACCAGTATGAGCTTAGCTTACAGCAGCCACAGGATCCCTGCAATAACCCTTCCCTGTTTCTTTCGGAGCAGCCTTTCATTATATTTAGAAAGGAGACGACGACTGTCTTTCTCAGCTTTTTTTCTTGCTTTTGTTCAAACTTTAACATGACTTTTAAAACCAAAGTAAAGTAGATGACTCAGTGATGACTCATTCAGTGAACATTATCATTGAACACTGAACAAATAATAATAATCAAATAATAACAGACCAAAGAAATGTGAACTTGAAAATACAGGTACATTAACAATAATTGGTACACTAATTGCAAAGAGGCCAAACTTTGCTGGGGACCCCGAGGGAGGCATCACCTTAGCTCTGACGTTTCCAGGGTGGGGGCTGGGAAACCGGCAGGGGCTTAATCTCCTCATCGCGCAACAGCGAACCCTACTGGCCAGACACCGAGCATATTCAGAGTGGACAATGTTTAATCAGACGGAATCTAAAAAAGTCTTGAATACTAGCCAGCAAACAAGAATTGCTCGACTGCACAGAAAATATTTCAGAATCATACTTTTCATCATTTAAGATTTTCTTTTTTAAAATCTGTCAGTAACATCCCATGCCTGTGGGTTGACGTCATCCTTAGTTGACAATCTGACAGTCTATACCAACAATAAAACATACACAACAACACCATGTGGCTGCCAATGGCACACAAGTAGCCATGCGCCTTCATTATTTCACCCAATGAAACTCACATGTGTGACCACGGTCCTGTGTTATCAGCAATAAAAGCTATTTGGGAATCTAAGGCACTTATGGGAATCCAAGACCATATAAAGCAACCCAGCACAGTGCTTCAGGGGCTGGCCTTTTGGAGGCAGAATATATAAAATGCAAGGTCTGCTTGGCAGAGGTCATGGATCCCTACCATGAGCGGAAGAGTAGTGAGATTGTGTGATTGACCCTCATGATGTCTTGGTCAGATTGCCATTGACAACCCAGAATGGCTTTATTTCACATTCAAATACATGGGAAAGGTAATTGGACCCATACGTAATAGCTGTTCCATTGAATTCAAGCTTTCAGCGCTGGTATCACTTGAAACATTCATTCATACGCTATGAATATATTAGCTATTTAGATGTAAATAGAATAATTAAAAAGGCTCCAGACTTCACATTTTGTTTATTTAGGCTCTAATATCATGTGGCTTTAATGATTTAATGGGATCTCATCCCTCGTTTACAGAGGACCCTAAAAGACATCAGGGAAAATCTCAATGATGTAATTTTCTTCAGCTGTAATTAATACATAGACCTATGAGTGAAGAGGACCACACAAGTGTTAAAATGCTGTGTCAGGGCCTCAGTGTAAAACTGAACATTGTTAAATAGGGTCCTAACCTGTATAAATATAAATATTTTAATAAATTAGAGAGACAGAACAGAAAGGAGAAGTACAGTAGCTGCCACTGCCACCAAAGAGTCTTCATATTCTACCTTCCCTAGGATTTCTCCCGAAAATCAATTTATACAGTTTTTAGTTTCCCTCCAGTTGCCGTACACTACTGCGCTGAAGCAGCATTACAAAAAACTATATTAAGATAACATAAACGCAGTAACTGTAGTGTCTAAATACTGTCGGGCACATTTTTAAGATTTCTAATTTACAGACCCCTTCAATTAAATATGAGGAACATAATAGTAGCAATGTTAATATAGGACTCATACATAAGCCTTACACTAAAAACCTACACAATCTTATACATTGACAGCTTGTCAGTCTTTATCTCAGACTGACAAGCTGTCTAGCTCGTTCCCAGTTCTGTGTCGACCTGGGGGAGCTGGAGTCCACTGGGGCCCCACAGGAACAGCTGAAGGGCCCAGCTTCTCACACCTTCCCACACAGCTGGGACATTTAGGTCACTTGTCTTGTCTTGCTTTGTATTAGTGTAGCATTTTGTAAAGCATACAATAGTAGATTGCATTTTACACAGAAATAACCAAAATAAAAAACTGACGCAACTGCATGGTGTGCATAAACTGTTACAATTGACAAAAAGCACCCATTATCTTATTCATTATCTCATGGTATATCTAATAACCCTTGTCCAAACTCTAACCTAGACATAAACCTTCTGTATCTAGTTAATGTAGATTTTGGGATGGACTAGGTCTAGTTCATATTGGCAAGGTGTGATTCCAGGTATCTCCAGTTTGAAGCCAGTAAAAGTGTCAAAGCTATCAATGTCTTTAATGCAAGTAGCTTGAATAGTAGACATAAAACTTCAAGAAGGATAATGTCTATAATAAGTTTAATGAGGCATCAAAACACTCCAAGCAGTACCAGGAACTATTGTATCTAAGAACCTGTTCTCTCCTATTAAAAGTGCAGACAATCAGAAACACCACAGGCAGTTTTTTCTTTGTTTAAAAAAACAGGAATGATCAGTTATTATTACGATTATTATTAAATATTTTTTTTTTTGTAATCATTTGAATTCCTGCTGAATCAAGTTGGCTGCCTTTTACTGCCAAGTGACTCATTTTACTTGGCCCTGCACTTTGGAACAAACCTTTGGAACTTTGGAGATCCTAATGCTGCCAAGCACACTGTGGCCAGGAATGACAGAACGCCGCTCCTCTTACCTGCACCAGATGTGGGGTCGGGTTGAAGCCACACATGTTGCACACCTGTATGTGACACTGCGTGCAGGAGTTGTAGTTGGGAGGCTGCCCGGAGTCCACGTTCAGTTCAGTTTTACACAGAGGGCACGCCACTTTGGGCTTCTCCGGTTCCTTGGGCTTGGGTGCAGGCTCCTGCCTTGCTTGCTGTTGTTGTGGCTGATGTTGCGTCTTTTGATGGGGTGCTTGATGTTGCTGCTGCTGTGACTTCTGTTGCTTCTGCTGCTGCTGCTGCTGCTGAGCAGGGCCGCTACCAGGCTTTCCCTGGGTAGCTGCTGTCGGAGGTGCCTGGGCTTTGGGGGCAGAAGCGGAACTTGCATCGCTGAACACCACCCTAGAAGCCACCTTGGCAGGTGACGGCTGGGGCGAAGCTGTGGGCTGGGGGTCCACTGAAATGAGAGTGCTAGCTTGATTTAAGAGCGAGGCCCCAAACCCAAACAGCTTCCCAGTTATGCCGTCTTGCGCTGGTTCCTGGGGTCCACCGGTCACCCTGGCCGGGGAGCTTCCGACCCCTTGGTTCTGGTCTGTACCCGGAGGTCTAGCTTGTTGGTGCTGTGGAGAAGCAGGAGGTCTAGCTTGTTGGTGCTGTGGAGAGCTTTTGGCCAGTTCCGGATGGGAAACTGGTTTTGCCAAACTCTGGCTGGGTGCCATCCCTTGGGGGACCCTACTCCCAGTGGGCTCCTGCTTAGCCTTACCCTGGTTGGTTGGCCCTCGCTGGGCAGGTTGCTCTGACTTTGATTGGTGAGGAACGGGCCCTCCATGCGGCCTGGTTTGATTGACCGATGTAGGGCCAGCTTGCTTCTGCTGCCCTGGTGCAGGTTGGGAAGGTTGGGCCTGAGGCTTGGCCTGAGTCTGGGGCTGGGGCTGTGGCTGGGGTTTGGCTTGGTGGGAGGGCGAGTGGATCTGTTGCTGGCTCTTGGAGTGTGGAGTGGTGATCATGTCAATTCCTAAAGCCCTCTGCATCTGGCAGTTCAGACACAGCCACTCCTGGACCTGGAAAAACAAAAGAAGAACAATGTCTTAATCATCAGAGATAAAGAACCGCGGTGTGAGAGAACTGCAGTGCACCTTATCAATGACTTTCAATCTACCCCCGCCCCTCACCTCCAGGTGATGAGCAGAGTCTGCATGGAAACTCATTCCTTTCCCAATAAGAGATTAAGCCCACTGACATGACTTACACTTGCAGTACTAGGGAGCAGAGCGTCGATGCAATAAGGCTTAGCAGTGTGCTTCTGCACCAAACAAATACTGTTCTGCTTTAATTGATTGGGTACTCCTGTGTGTAATGTGCATGGCAGACTGAATAAACTCAGTGGCAGACCTTGCAAGCCTCATGTCCGGTCCACATTCCTGCCAGTTATCAGAGCTGGGGTCAGACAGCCATGCAAGCAATGGGGGTTGATGCATTCTGGAATGGTTTAGATAGTTAGGTTCCACTGAAAGCAAGTACAATGCTCAAAATGGCAATATACTGTATGAGCAACAGAAATATCTTTTTAGAGATGAACAAATTATCCCTCTAAAAATGACTCTGCAAAGACACAGTAGTCGGACACTTTTTGACCGGGTGCATAAGAAATCAACAAAAGGTGTGTATATGAGCGTCCTCTCAAAGTACACTGCTGTTGCCATTTGCCTTTCCTATTAAAATATGTAATGCATTTACAGCTAATTATCTCCTTTAAATTGGTATATTTTATTCCATTGTAGGTTCATGATGATAGCAGTGTTTCTATACCATTTTGTTTTGTTTGTGTTGTTCAGTAATTTGTGACTCACAAAAGGTGACGAAGGGGATTGAATGTATGTGAATTTATATCAATGGATTTCACTCTGACCTGTCTGTCAATGATCCTGAAATCCCTGTGAATGCCACTTGGATATATTCTGCTTTCTAGTGTTAGTATATTAGTACACATTGTATGGCATCTACAAAAAACACCACTTCATAGTATGGAAATATATCACATTGGTCCATTTTGCTTTGGGGATCGTACATATAAATGATTCTTTCTCCCATTCGCAGCTCAGGTACTCAACCAAAACCAGGGACCGAGAGGTACATAAGAGACAGCAGGGTGTCAATTAAAACATCATTAAATGAACATTGAACTGGGATGATTGTTAAAGCTGTGTACGAATCAAACGCACATTACCCAGACGATCCATCTCAGTCCCCACAAGACCCTCTGTGCATTTCAATCAGTGACAGGTAAATTAGTCTCAGGTCCCTGGAGGTTAATAAAACATAACAGCTGTTCCAAAAACTGGGATCACACTGTATATGAAAGTGACGTTAAATGTGGACCTCAGATCTCACTGGTCTTAATCGGCACATCGGCATCAGGAATAGCCATGAATTCAAGCTCAATAGCTTCTTAATGCAGTTAATATAGTACAACGTAGCTACACTGTTCACAATACTGTTACATTAGAATAAAGTACCTAATATACTGCTATGTACATTAGGTACTTTATACTCCAGCTAGATCAAACATGATCCCAATTATGGATTTTTATCCTAGTTATCCTAGTTACACCTCTCTTTTTTCATTCTTTTGTTTGTTTGAGCCACTGATTTCCTGTCATTAGTACCGATTAAATAAAAGATGCAGTGTGAACCAAGAATATAATTGTACCCTGGATACAGAACCCACAATAATCCAGGATCCAGGAAAAAGAATGGGGATGCAGGAATATATTTGCAGGTGTATAAAAAAAGGTAATTAAAATGCACTAAACAAACTAATGTATTATATATATATATATATATATATATATATATATATATATATATATATATATATATATATATATATACAGTATGTTACTGAACAAACAATGAAGCCTCACTGTGTGCAGAGAAATTAATGCTTTATTAAATTATAAAGAGAGGCATTCCTTCCTTGGCCTAATTGTCACGCTTAATTCTGTGCTAGTTTGTAACTATTGTACTGTACATAGACGCTACCAGTGCACATTACCTTAGTATACGTCAAAGCCGCAGTGAGAGCTCTGTTTCACTGGGGTTCAGGCTCTAGCACTGGACGGATATTCTAGAGTATCAGTAAGGAATATCAGACATGTGGCCTGTAGCCCTAACCCTACTTCATCTCTCCTCATCTACCCCTTATCGAGTTGAGCGTATACCTGATCTGAGTCATAGCAGCACAGCCTGTTGTGGATGCCCTGGAGGAAGGTGTCTTTTTTCTGTTTAAAGCGGTTTAGGGTCGGTAGTGTTTGCGTGTCTGAAGGCCGGCCTAGCTGCTGTAACACAGTCATGGAAAAGAGCAAAGAGGATCATAACTTGATAACATAAGATGCCTAATGGCATTCGAAGAAGCTGGACGTTAAGGGAATGGAGTACAAGGTATTGGAACACTAAATCTATCCACTATACCGCTGTTCCAGTGACTCCTGCTTCTGCTCTGCTACCCCAGAGTGTCCCATTCTACCCACTGCTGTCAAATTAATGCCTACTCCTCCCCTCCCTTCCTCAGACATATCCCAAGGCTTCCAGTTGTTGTTTTGTTATGTTTTTTTTTTTTTTTCACTGCAGATCATTTTATTGTACTTATGTTGTTCGCAGTGGTGTGACGAGGGTATATGCAGGTAAACAGCTTCTACTCTCCTGTGATATAGCAAATCCTGGGTTGAAGACAGATATTTGAACGGTGCGCGTCTCTGTGTTGTGTTGCTGAGAGCTCTCAACCAGAACTGTGGCGTGAGCAGGGGGGTGTGGCCACTTGACTGTAAGTTGTGTTTGTGAGTGTTCTGTGATTGGTTGTTTACGTTCTGTTAATGTTCTGTTGTTAGGCCCACTGGACCTGCAGGGCCATGCTAGGTGCCTTCATCACAACCTGTGAAAGGACGCTCACAGAACTGTTCAAGTGAAGCCACCATCGGATCTGTGACTGTTCACCTGAGAGGGGAAATAACTGTATGGGGGGGGAGCTCTGGTTGGCTGAGGGCCAATAACAATGTATGTGTTCATCTATAGCTGTTCAATCTATCTGTTCAACTCCACCACACAGGGGAGTTTACCAACTTTTTATTTACCACTAACCACTGGTTGTTCGATTTTATTTTGGTGGCACAAAAGCTCCATAGGGGAGCCAGCAGAGTGTAATGTTAGTAGCTGGATTTAATTCCACATTTTCTCTTCAGTGAGTGGCTGTATAATGCATTTGAAAAGCTTTTTCAGTTGACAGGTGGAGTGTGTGGTGTGCCTGAACAGCACACTCCTCTGCCAAGAATTATTATTATTTATTTATTTATTAGCAAACGCCCTTACCCAGGGTGACTTACAGTTGTATACAAAAAATACATATCAAGAATTACAGTGCAATTAAGAGCAAGATACAAAATCCAATGACTTCAGTCCAAATAAGAGCAATTACAAAACAGTACGATTTGATATCGGGGCAGTTCAAGAGCAGATAACATTGTTGATAGTTACATCAGGGTTAGATACAAGTGCAAGTGAAATACAAAATACTACAGATTGGGTTAAGTGCACGATTAAATATAGTAAAATAGGGAGCAGATAAGTGCAAGTATTAATAATGAAGATCTTGCGTACTTATCGATTTGATATGGCAAGCATATAAATATTATAAAGGGTCATTTTGTACTGCTGTAATTATTCCAAATTATATTTCAATGTCGTTTTTTTTTTTTTAAGAGCAGCAGCCGTACTGTTTGATTCACTTTTAATTAGCAGCCATCTGCAAATCCACAGAAACATTCTCAAGTGCTGCCTTCAGAAAATGTGAATTCTATGAACGCACTGTACAGCGCTGTCTCAATTAAGCACAGGTCACCCCAACAGGCAAACCCTTTGTTCCTGTCTGTGTGCATGCCTGTCGTGGTGCAACATAACAGCTAGCAATTTAAATGCCAAGTGCTTTTGAAATACCATTAACCGTTTTTGTTTTCGGCCATGCCAGCTCACTGCCAGTATTTGAGAAGACTGCTCATCTCTTCTGGAGTGTAGGAAGACCATCTGTGTTAGAAACAGCACAGCTTATTAAAAAACAAAACATTATATATAATGTTGCTTGTCTTTTGCTTGTCTTTTGGCTTGTCTTTTGAGTATAGTTCAGTTATTTAGTGTGTTGCAGCTGTACTGAGTATGACTTTTGTTACTGTTAAATATATTCTGGTAATGCTGGTTAAAATGATACCTGCTTATACCTTACTGCATTTACAACGCCCCTTTGAATCCAGGTGCTTATATGACTGATTTTGGGGCCGCGCACTAAGCACTGTCTTCCTTAGGTTACAATGAAGTTGGTTCCGGATGAGGGTGCCCATGTCAGTAGCATCTCTTTCATTTGTTTTGCAGCTTCACCTGATTCACTGCTTATTCCAGGTTTACTCTCGTTCAGGAACTCAGCTTTTACTTTCTTTCGATACTTTTGCATTTGGCCGTTTAGACTGCTTAGCATCACGAGTTTGATTCGTATCTGTAAGTACAGCTCACATTTAACACAGCAACTAACAGGCTCGACAGATTAAATCACTTTTTTTTCTTAACTCAAAAACTTCCAGCTTCAGCTTTTCGCTTCATTTCATGAAGGGGAGGGAGTTGCTCTAGATGGCAGAATTTTTAACCACTTGCCTTTTCAAGCACATACTCTTGTGACCCTTCATTGCCCTTCTGAAGTATTCACAGTACGGTAGAAGCAGTGTGTTGGGAATACTTGAATTCTCTGAATTGGCATCATATCTGACTTTATATCTCTTTATTATCCCATGAGATGCATGGAACAGTGAGTTTGTTAAAAAGTTTACATTGAAAATCTCTGGTAACCCTATCTCTGGTAACTGTAATCTGCAAATTGCAATTATAAAATACTTTGCTATTCCTTTCATGGATCCTGGAAAGTGTTACCAGTCCACACTGCTGCCAACCCAACCCCCAACCCCCAACCCCCAACCTCCAACCCCATCCCCATCCCATTCAAACGCTAGTATTAATCAATTGTATTGACCGGCATTACATGATTAAAACCTGGGTCAGCAAAAACATCTCATTCCTGCTTGAGCCTTTGGAGTTGGACATCTGCATTAAGAAGTAAATTCAAAAGCACATCCTCCTGTCTTGTGACTGCTGTGTCCTCTGCTTTTATAAGAACACAGCTCTTGGCCAATCGAGTGCTCATCATTTTTGGCAGAATCCAATAAATCAAAGTTAGACATGGCAGGGAAGGAATGCTTTAAGCACAGTATACCTTTTATTCCTATTAAAGATCTTTTAATTAACAGCTTCCTATTGGCTCAAAGCAGAACTTGACCATTATAAACCATTGACAACAGTAATGCCCAACAGGACCCTCTTGGTAAAGATCAATAACAAGACAAAAATAAATATCCTACCACTAACTTCCCGAACATGTAATAATTGTCTTTTACTCTTTCTGCCTATCTGGATACAGGTAATACGCTGACAATGGGGCAATGTGGATTGAGGTGGGAATCTTCCAAAAGAAATCTATGATTCCAACAGCTTGTTGTATGGTCTCCTTTCTTGTTGTCCCCAATGCAAATGCAACCCTGCACTTGTAAAAATGCATACACGATATTCTGCCTTAGTTAAGCACTTCACGATGAAGAGAACAGACCCAACAGCTCCAGCTTTCATGGCGACTATAGCGTGTGCTTTTGCTTTAGTGTTAATCTCCAGGGGCAGGAGCATTGCATCATACATCCCGTCACACGTTCTAGAATGTGCCAGTTCCCTGTAGGAATTGTGCCTGCAATTATTAATAAGACCAGACTTCAGACTTTACATAAATTAACAAAGGCAATCAACACCAGCAAAACACTCCGGCGCTGGTGCTGATTGCATTCAAGACCTAGATTTAAACTGCAAACCACCATGAAGCTTGTACTTCTCAATGATGATTAATTTTATAAGACCTGCCTACAGTAAGTGCAGCACAGCTGCTGTACAAGTCCTCTTCCAGGTGCAACTTTGTAGTTGTTTTCTTTCCTAACGGTGATCTGCAGAGGTACAGAGAACCTGCACAGCTTTAGGGTTTGTCTGACAGGTACCTGCAATCGCATCTCCACATGCACAGTTCTGCTGCCGATCGGTAAATGCAAATTACAATAGAGTGGCCTTAATTCTGTGGTAAGCGTGTAGAAAATGAAAAGCTTTAATAGCTAAAACCGATTCTTCATGTACATTGGGAGAGTGTAAAAAAATACCAAGACAAGACAAGGCATTTTTAGTATGGTACAGATTACAGTCAGTACTCTGAACAGGTCACTGATTTGAATAGCAGATTGCTAATTGCGTCTTCTTGTATGTGGTACAGGTGTAGTACTGTATAGAGACTCAGAAGGGTAAGGAAGGGTCCACAGCAATATCCAGTCTGTCAGTGCACTGTCATTTGACTGACTGGTTCTCTGGTTTTATTTTTTCAGGGATGGCTGATCAACCGTGAGGCAGAAGAGACAAAAGCCAAAAGTACAGTAGTGAGGGAGTGAAATACTTCAGAGCTCATTTAAACTGTATAATGGTGGGAGAAAGCAGGAAAGGGGTAGGGACTGAAATAAACAAAACCTGTTTTGCCAGCATGATGCACCAAATATCTATTTTGATAAAAGATCAATAATCAATCTGCTATGTACTATATTCCGAGTTGTTTTTATGGCTGTCAATGCATTTAAAATATTTAAGTATTATCCTTTATAAAATGTTACCATGGGAGTTTTGCAATGTATTTTTGCAGTTTTCCGATGCTTTTCCCATGGCTAGCTTATGCATTTACCACAGCTTGTCCTGGTTTGCAATGTTTATTAATATGCTTTATCATACTTCACTATTCATTACAATGCTTACCTATGCTTTCAGGATGCTTTATTACACATTGCTATGCTTTCACTGTGCTTCATTACACTGTGCTTTATTTAATTTTGCCATGCTTTTACTATGGGAAACTTTTATATGGAATATCTTTAGGAAAGTATTCCAAAAAGGGTGTACTCACATTGTTTTATTGTAATTAGTTTAGCAAACTATTAACACAAAAGTAACAACATTTAATACACTTTATGTTAAAAGTTAATTAACTGAAAAGGTGCGCAATTTTAGTACCAAATTCATTTACAACCAAAGAAATATGTATAGTGTTTTGGACACAGCAGTAGCAAAGGAAAGCCCAGCAACTACTGCTTTCTCTTTATGCTGTGAAAAGTGCATTAAGCAGCCATCCCACAACTGTAATAAACCGTAATAAAACCCTGATTATCTGGATTTACTAACATTGAGCTAACATTCCCTGTGTAGTCAACCACCAGATGATAATGCCCTCACACCAGGGTTTTACTTGATCAATTTCATTGGAATAGCTGTTATTCCAAAGACATTCCAATATATTGCTGCCAATGTCATCCATGTAAATAGCAAACGTATGTTGAATATAAAACACATATTGCAAATGTATGAGGTTTTATTTTAGTGTGTGTTGATTTGCAGCCCTTGGTTTTAAAGCTTAAGTTCAATGGAATCTGAATCTCATGTTACCAAACTTACTAAATCACCTTGACTCACTTTCTCAAGGCATATCGGTAACCCAGTGTATACTCACACAGCACACACACTACCACCAGAAAAAAATATTTCAGTGCATCTGAAAATAGCCAACTTCATCCTTCCACCGTTTTTAGATGAAAGCCTTGCCCCTCGGTGATATTTGGACGGATGTCCTAGAAACCAGTCCTAGGGACAGAGCCAGCTTTTTCATCAAGCCTGAGCACATAAGCACATAAGATGATTTCTACATGCATTATTCAGGGACCCCATATTTAGAACAGCTCGACGCCCCACAGAGGCCTGGCTCTTTTTTAAACATGGTTTCAAAGTTTTCATTCTGTCTTCTCCACGTACACACTCGCGCTGCCCTGCCAGTGTACCGCATTGCTGTTGAGTTGTTAAAGAACCCTCAAGTCTTTAAATAAGCTTGTTTTTTTGATAGCAGGACCATTAATATAGGAGCCTTACTGAAATGCAAAAAAAAACAGCGAGGAACTTGATCTTCTGCCCAAGGCACCAGAAAACAAAATATTGCATGCCATATAAAATAAAATAATAATAATTGGGCTAACGAATTGAAGAACAAGGGTGAGACCCTGTGAATCTGCCTGCACCAGCACTGCTGCTTTCATTAATTCCACAGTAATTAAGTCGCACTTTAAACAACACTAGCAAGGCAGTAGACAGCAGACTGTAATTACTGTCCCCGTATTGCATAGCGTCAAGACACAGATTCCATCGGGAGCCTGGGCATAAAGACCACCTGTCTATAAATACACTGCGCTCTAACACTTTCAGACTTCTCCCGAGAGCTGTCATTATAAACTGCTTTGGCTGTATTATCTGTGCATTAAAGGGGTTATAGCTAATGCCATAATTCCACAAATCGTACCTGCCGCGCACTTCCATTTGTTATGTATGTAGATCGAACAAGAAAAAGACAAACATTTCGACTGCGCAGTTTACTTTTAAACGTTAAGTGAAACGCTGCGCCGTTGAGGGCTCTCATTTTCTATTACCACTGAAAAGACTGTCGCAGTCTTTATCATTATCGAGGACCTGATTCATTGGTGTTGTACAATCGTCACTTATTGTAGTGTTACTGAATTTAGCACAGCATTCTACTGAAGCTTATCCAGGTAAATTACACTGCCCGTACTTGTTCCTATACTTGTACAGAAAATGTTTCAATACATGAACTCTGCAGGGAGATGAACAACATGCAGCTCTGCCAAACATGGCCTTTTTGATTGCTGCGTTTCAATCATGTTCAGTAATCAGCCAAAAGAGTGCTGAGCAAGGGCAGGTTACTAGACTCAACATCAGCAAAGTACTGTATATTAAGCAGTCCAGACCTGATATAATATTAGAGCAGCAAGGGGAAAACAAAACAACAAACCAACCAGAGTGGATCCCAGCTGAGTGAACGACGACTAACACACACTGTGGATGAGTTCGGAGCTGCTAAGCCTCTTTAAACGCTGCGTGGGCAGGGAGCGGCTATTGCTTTGTTTGTATGTTTTCTTGGTTTGATATAAAGCGTGCTCTGGAGCTGCCCTGGCCAGTGTGTGGGATGCACAGAAACAATAGAAACAACAACTGGAATTAAAGGTGCTGATCGCTGTTGGCTTTATTTACATTATCCAGTCAAGTTCAAAAGCCAGTCTCGCTGTGGCAGCAGCTACACTGCAGTATACTTTTTTTTCAGTGTACTTCGGATTAGCCTCTGGATTAGTCTTTCTTCTTTTTTTTTGGCTTTATTCATTTCTTTCTTTGTAATACTATGTATCTGTAAAACATACAAGTAATGAATTATATTATAATACAAGGATACACCACTGCTGTTTTTGTTTTCAATATAGTAACTGTATTTTTCTTTCATAGAATGGTGTTCTGAAGCAAGCTCAGTGGGATCTGTGCAATCCATAAGAGGAGACAGGTCCTCTCTCCTCACGTGTCATCAGAAAGACTAACGTCAAGAGGAAAAGCATACGGCGTGTGTCACAGGCAGAGATGCAGACCTCATGGTATCCTGGCACCCGCACCGTAAGCGCCAGCCCCAACCACATGTGCCAGGACAGGCTGAGCCTGGGGCGTCCCAACCCAGCACTGCTACAATACATTACTAATCTGCATTCATTCTTATTACCAAAAATCATTGAAAAGCACGTCCGCACCCTGGTATAGTGACATCTAAGAAATAGGTTGGTAACAAGTGTTAGTGTAAAAGTGAGGGTAATTTAAAAATAATTCATAGTAACCTACAACAGTTTACAGACTTAATACAGAGAAAGAGCTCTTATGATGATCATCCATAAATGGAACCACAGAAGATGCAGATCACAATAATAAAAGCCAAGAGCCCTGGCAAAGGTGACTCCTGACACAACTCACAGCCTGTGACCTTTATATTTCCTTTGTTTCTTTCCTGTTCCTAACCTACAGCTCAAATGTTAGATCTCATGCCCTCGATCCACGATTACATTTCACATTTATAGAATTAACTCAGTTTGGGTTTTTATTAATATGATAATTAGTTGTTATTCTCTGTAATCATTATTATATGTGTAGGGTTTATGTTCAAATTGATATGTAACACTTATACAGCTTAAAATACGGTAAACAGTAATTTAACATTAATCAAAGTTTAATCTACCACCATTATAACATCATTATGAGATAATTAAGATTAAACAATAACATACCAAACAAGGAAATAGACATTACTCAGTGTTCAAGGTTCATATTACATTGTAGACCGATATGTAAATTTGCGACAACTTATAAACATCTTAGTTTACAGTTGATGGCCTAATGCAGAATGAAAGTAATATTGACCACATCTGGACGAATTCCCCCAGCCAAATTAGAATGGTGGTTGCTGGTTCAGGAAAACGCAATGAACTAATCTCTCACTTTGCTTTATATAGCCTCTGTCTCAGCCACTGGGTGTGGATGCTGTTTGGGTGCGGTTACCTTCAGGGACTGACATTCCTATTCTTCTGCCACCTGGCCTTCACTTATATATGATCATGCAAGTTCTCCACAGAGCCAAAGCCCGGGGTGCAGAGCCTCCCACATGGCCTCGATCGGTCGCTCAGACACGGAGGGATCATTCATGCAGTAGACCATTTGCATAATGCTTCGGGCAGTACAGCTCCAGCTTGCTTTGTAATGGGCTACAGGGAATTCATTTGGCCTTGGTCTGCAATGGTGGGTGCTACCCTTATCCTTTTTACTGAGACACCACAGTGCATCTGCAATCAAAGAGCAGTCAGGAAAGCTGTTTGGCTTGACCAAACTTGCTTCTGACCTAATGCACAGAGCTGGGGAACACAGAGAGGGGTCAAACTTTTCAGTGACGGGATGCAGTATTACTACAGGACAAATAGGAAAAACAAAATGAATGAGGATTGGACTCTGAGACAATTCTTAAAAATGTTTTGTATTATTATTATTTCCAAACCAGAACCATCTAATTTCCTGAACCGTGGTAGAGGGTTTGTAAATTGCAGCGGTTAGCAAAATCCCTAGATTGCACGGTAGAGTTTTAATCCATTGTCACAGGCAAAGCTCTACTCGGCTGGTTACATGCCTCTGATAGCATTGTCTGCTTGCACACACACAGAATTGGCATCATTTCAATCCTTAACTACTACTAAATGACGCTAATAACAACACACACACATTGACTTGCTGGACAAGCCGTAAACTTTTAGAGATCCATAAAGTTAATTGCAGTACTTTTGTACTTTTGACATTTGCTTTGCAGGTTTGGCTGTTTTTGCATGCAATTAATCATCAATAAATTGCTAAAGGCACTCTCCAGCAGCCCTAGTCATTTTAATATTCATCCCCACCTCCTGTAGAGAGTGTACCCCCTGCAGCGTGCACAGCGCTGAGCGAGTGGGGAGGCAGTGCCTGGGGGCTTGATTACCGAAGTGTGCAGAGCAATGAAATGATAGCAAGGAGACAGATGTACTGTTGAAATTGACAGTGAAACAGTAGGTATATTTAAAGGTTTAAAAAAATGCAATCAGGAACAGGGGCATTTAATGTCCAGGCGATGCAAAGAATAAAGCACAGTATTATACTGTACATAGCATTTTGAAATTCAGTCAAAACACAAAGGACGTGCTCATGTTTTGCATTAAAATGATAGCAGTCAGCATTCAAGTACAAATGGTTACAAGTTAACTGCAGTCAATCTATCAGCCGTCAATTAAAAAAATATAACATGCAACACGTATAAATGCATACATGTCCCTCAAACGTGAACACACACAACACACGCGCACGTACGTACCCTCTCTCTCTCTCTGCACTACCCCTCCCTGTTCTCCACTGAGCCTGTCGAATGAGTTGCTGATCAGTGCAATTTGTGACAGTGGATTTGTAATGCAGATTCCTATCTACTTTAAATGGGGCCAGGCAAGATCAGAAGAACTTACTTCAGTGAAGCTCAAATGGCAAACCAGATATTGAGATTTGAAGATATTTATACTACCCAGGCATGTATCACTAACATCAGAAGCTGCTCAGCTGCATCCCAGAGGGTCGTTTGCAGACTCTTCATTAGGAACCGACTCTTTATTTAATATTTGTTATCCCTGTCTTCAAATTGAAGTTGAGGCTTTTTAGTGAGAAAATATGCACCGCTGCAAAGCAAAACTTTCATCATTAAATTTATGAATTCATTTATCTAATTTCATCAGGCATAAAAAAAAGAAAACCCATCACGTTGAATTACATTGCACTGTAATTACATTGTAATCGCAACATCCTATAACTGGAAGGATAACTGCTAAATATGAATGTATGCTTTATTGTTATTCATTTAAAGTGGTGATTACAGATTTTAAACACAACACCTAGTTAGTTGAAATTAAGAAACAAAACCAATAAAGACTATTAAGAACATATTATTTTCTATTTCATGGCATCTCCTTGTATGGACTACGTTTCCATATTTTCCAGACACCATTAGGTACTGGAGTCTGACAAATTATATTGATTTAACAGTTGGAGAAACCTGCACAGCAATATTTAGTGTTGCAAATTCATCAAGCGGACAACCCCCCTCCCCAGCTGAAACTGATACATGCAAATGAGGAAAGTGTACAGCAGGGAATGTCATGCAAGAAGACTGGCCTGAAACAAGCTGTCACTGAATCAGGGAGCGGTCCGTGGGGAGTGGTGATGCACCATCACAGCATGAGAACTTTGCAGCTGGATCGGCCGCTGCCATGTGAATATGAGAAAACCTCCTTTACAAAACATCTGCAAGGAATCATTTGAGATTCCACAGTACCTATTCAAGTCTGTTATCAGTGCGCAAGATTCCTCTCTATTCTCTCTATAAAATGCTTTCTTGCAAAAGGTTTAATTGGATTATTCCTTGTGTTACCCTCACCAGAGCTGCCTTGTATTTTTTTTTAAAGTCTCTGATTCATATCACACACACACACACACACACACACACACGTTCATATGCAACTTGAAGTCCAGCAGCCCTTGTCTTAATGTTGGGCAGTTTCTAGGTGAATGTATAACTACTTACAGGACTGTGAATAAGACATTTTTGTTATTTAGGCTGGTTTTAAAAATCCACAAATTCTGCATGCTGCAAAATTTCCATCAAAATTAACATTTTTCAATACGCCAAAAAAAAAATGTCCACATTTGCAAACTGTAGTTGCTGCTAACATTTCTTGTTTTCATGCACATGCAGGTTATTCCTTCTGTATTTTATGATATCATAATGAGAGTTTTATACATTGAATCATAAATATACATTCAGAACAAAATATGAACTCCACATTTATCCACGTTTTCATATTTTGTGTGTATCTGGTGGGAGGGAAGAAAGCTCTGGTGAGCCCTTAAGAGTTCTTTAAACTACTTCAACCAAAGACAAAGAAAAAAAAATACAAGGTACATTTTTTATTTAGACTTGTAAAATATTAAGTCACAGCAGAGGGACTGTCCTGTAAGTTAAACTTTTAACAAACCAGGACGGGCATCTTGACAAATGGTGCTGGCTACCGATTGCTCCATGCTTTTATTTATAGCTCCTCTAAGGGAGGCTGACAAATGGAATGGATTGTGATTCTTGCTGACTAGTCTGTTAACACACACAAAAAAACAGTCGGTAAACTCCAACCTCCAAAACACGCCAAAAACTCTTTTTTTTTAGTCTTGTGAACTTAAGATGGGTAATTGCTAAATGTAGTATTTTTCAAATCATATTTCAGGTCATTGAGAGCTCCCACTCTACCCACAGAGCCTAATTTTTCATGTGGGGGTTTAATTGCCCTAGATTAATGTCAGCTTTGGAAAGTTCATTTTATACAAAATCTGTGCCAATCTGAAAATCCCCCATACAGACACGCATACTGTATTCAAACATGCCTGCTTTTTTCAGAGTTATTATTGAAGTCTTAGGCTCAATACTTCATGCAATACACAAAGTGGATGCCACACAGTTTGGGTGTAATATACTGTATCTTGTACGTTTTGTATGATATACAGAATATCGTTCCTATAACTTCTGCATGTTACAGAGCGATTACAAAGTATAGCAGTATTTAAACTTTCACTGGTCTTACTTTGATTTAAGTTAATATTTCATGTGTAAGGTGTTTCTTATTGCTTGAAAACTAAAAATATATATATTTTTTGTAAAACATTTTAGAGCTGTTCATATATCTATTTATTTTCTTAGTAATGATATGTTTTTTATTGGGAAAACAAGTAATTTATAAGGGAGTTAATCTTTGAAAAAAATGTATTTTGACCATCTTGGAAAACAATTTGATTGTTAGCTGGGGATTAAAATCTGTATTTAAACACTTTTTCATAACAGTTTGTCTGAGTCACAGAGAGAGGAAGCGCTACTATCAACTGAGCACAAATTAAAACAATTCAACCAATTTAAACAAAATCAAGCACATGCTGTGACTATACATAATAGAAAGGAAAAAATAATAACTGCAGTATTGATTTTTTTTTTAACACATTTTGCAATGTATTGAGAATCAAGGCTAAACAAATTACTACTGCTAGTACAATTGCTTGCATGTTAATGGCAGTGGAAATGGGTTTCACTAAAATGGTCTCCATGCAGAGCTTTGTAAATGGCCTCCAAATTGACTGACAGAGAGTGCTCTTAATGGTAAGCTGGTGTTGATATGGAATTAGTCAAAATGAAGGAAGTCAGTTCACTGCACAAATAAACAGTATAAATGAAACAAACACTGGGTAACTAAAAATAATGGTCGCAAATTCATAATACATTCTGGCTGAATATCACAGGAATAACACCTGAATATCTTGTGCTCTTCCTCTGAGCTCTGAAGTAATTCATTTCTGTATTCAGTAAGAATGCATCTTGGTGCAATGCTATGTTTTATGCATGCTTACTCAATTTAGACCTGGACAAGCAAACACGATCATCCCGTGCTATGAAGGATTCTCAGCTCTGTTTCCCATGAGAAAGCACAGAGAGAAGCCGGCAATCAATAATCTCACACCAACACTTCTGCCAGAAATACACTAACAAACTAAAAAACACAATATATTGTTAAGGGAGGGTGCAGGGGTCAGGTTGTGCCTCCGTGCCTTCCTCTGTTCCAGTGAGCTGGGAATAGGAACCTGGTGTTAATCTATGGAGGGCTATAACAGTAGAGCATGCCGCTGACCTCTTCTCCCCTACCAATTACACAATTCAAACGACTGTGCTAGAATGCAAGAGATGGGCCAACTGCTCTTCTATTGTTTGTACATTGTCTTATGTTCTTATTGTATAGTTCATTGAAATAAGAGGCAGTTTCACATAGCACTGTTCTACCAATGCTGCCATTAGCTCAGAAAGCATCAGGGAATAAGAACTCATTTCCAGTCCTTACACTGGAGTAATACAACAGAGTAAAGCTTACAAAGCACTCCTTTGATGTATCTCAAAACATTTTATAAGGTACCACACAATTTCACAACTGTGCTATATATAACAAGCGATTTCAGAGCTGTTGAAAATACCAGAATATTCTTATCCTCTTTATAGTCTGTCTAGCAGATTGTAATCAAATGCAATCTGATGATTATACAGCTCTGTTAATTAGCACACATATATTTTCCACTTCATTTCTGTTCAGCAATCTATGTTTAGACTACTTTAAACCACCTAATACAATTCGCAACATTTCCCAGAAAAGACTGACAGGTTTTAACAAGTGACATAAAACACAGTTACGCAGTGCACCAGAACTTACATCTCCTAAGAAACAGATGTCTTAGACTGGGCAGGGGTGGGGGAGTTGTGAATGTTATTTGGATGTAAATAAGTGAAATGCAATATTTTGTGCAAAACATGATTGGTTTCATGGTAACACTTTACATTAAGAGTCCTGAATTACTGTCTATTCACATAGTAGTTACTTTGTACATACATGTGTGCTTATACATAATTACAATGTCATGATGCATAGTTACAATGTACTTACTGTGTAAATCTTTTTGCACGATATACCTAAGTACACAATTATATCAGAAAAGGGTTAGGGTTAGAGCGGTTAGGGTTAGGATCATGTCCTGAAAAAAGAGTTATACATAAAATACATTGTAACTATGCATCATGACATTGTAATTATGTGTCAGTACACATGTACTATGTAAATACACAATAATTAGACACGCTTCATGTAGAGTGTTACTGGTTTTATTTACTGGAGATTGCATTTCTGGACGGAGATTACATGGAGTGCACACTAAGGCATAAATTATGTGAAATAGTGTGAGTTATCCTGGGTGATAAAAGGCAGATTGCACAAGATGTTGCTAGTTCTGGACACCAATGAGCCTCTGGGTCTTGTTACTCATAATTCCCTTGTATGAGATTACAGTAAATAAAAAAAGGCATAAGACTACCTGTGCTTTAAAGGCGATGCTATAAATATCCATGCAGCAATTGAATTGAGATTGCTTCTGGCAGATCGAACCGCTTCTTGACGGGAACAAAAAAATAAATATCGGAAAGTCAAACGGCAGAAGACCAAACAAATGGTCATTCTTATTACAGCATCTCCCTATGTGAGTGGTTCTGCTCAGTGCAGTGTTACTGTCTCCAGTAAATCCAAGTGTTTACAGCAGTGTTGGAATTCTGCAGATGGAATTCCGTTTTCTGAATTCATACCAAATTCTGAATCTATAGCTCAATGTGTAGAAGCCTAAACTATGTTTCATTTACATCAAATAATGCATAAATCATTATTCTTACCCATTTCCAAGCCATGTCATTTCCCTTCATTTGCCCCAATACAACTCTACAATCAATAGCACCCTCCCTGTACAGTAAATAGTATTCATATCGACACTTATTCAGCCATGCTTTCTGTACTGCGGGGTCCTGACTCCCTCTATAAATTAGTTATGGAGCTCAATTCAGTTTAAACATGTGTGCAAAAGGTTACCCAGCTTACAAAAGGATTTCAATAAAATAAAAAAGCAGGGGTGATTTATCATAGTTCAAGGAACTGCTTAAGGGAATGCTATACTAAACAGTTACATCTTCAATCCGGACTATAAATGGGAAGTGCAATAAATTAGGCTTCAGATTGATGGATGAAGCTGCTGTGTCTCAAGGCAAGGTGCTACACAAATGCGAATCAGATCCCTTTGCTCCAGAGTGGGTTGATATAGTACAAGTGTCCACTGCTGCCTCCGTTATTGCTGATTTTTACAGGGTAAGGTTCGGCCGGCACCAGCATTCAATCTGCCCGGTCAGCTAAAGAAGTCTCATCAGCTGATAAAGCTGGTTCAAGATGCAGAACTTGCTGCACAAAGCTGACAAAGCCGAGAAAGCACTTTCGGTCCCGTGGCTCATGTAGTGAAGGCACCACCACATTAGAGTTCAGGGTGGTTCATATGATCAGGAGCTTGTTGGGTAGAAACTTTTGACCAAGTCTTGGCTGGGGGCCCACTGCATGGGAGTTTGTACTCCTGCAGGTTGAGGAGGAGAATCGGCTAGGGCTAGTTCAACGGCATCGCTTCACTGACCTCTACTGTCCTGGCAGATACTTCCCAAGCTGGACCCGTTCCCCCAGGATTCAGTATCTTAGTAAAATCTGTTGCTTAGGAGGTGATTGACAGCAGGAACGGAGGTTGCATGACAATTTTCAGCTTATGTATAAACTATCTTTGAATTGATATCACTTGCTGCATTCATGTGCACATTTTGACATACTTTATTTCTCTGTATTGTCATTGGCAGTGACTTTTTATTCTTGATTAAACTAAATCGCTTTCCATGTACACTGCATTTATGGGCTGCATTTAGCAGAGAGCTGCCCTATGCTGATATAAATCATGTTAGTTACTAGGTACATCACAATAAACAGATATCTAAAATAGACTGTTGAGGAACGTGCATGATGTGTCAAGAAGGTTAGAAAGATGGAGAGATGTTTGAATGCAAGAAGGTTGTGTCTATGTTGGCTATGAGTTGTGCCTATGTCTGCATATTCCCCACTTCATACGTTTGCTATGGAGTGGGCAGTTTGCCTGCAAGTTGCCCACAGTGGAAAAAACAGGCCTTTATCTCAACAGGGATAAGAGAGGAATAGAGGAAGTCTAATTTTAAACTAATAGTTTCCTTTACAAGTCAGAATGTTCCTGTTGTGCTGATGCTGGCCCTTGGTCTAGGAGGGATTCTCAGAATCTCACAATTGCAAGGTGTTAATTAGAAAGCTCTGCCCTTAGTCACACTTTTTTTCCCGAACTTTTTGTTGGTTACAGCGTTGGTCTCAAAACATCTGGTTGCATTCCTTCTATGTATCCAAACTTTTTTGGAACCCATTTATTTTAGCTGCAGGTCCATCTCAGTTATCATATGGAACCAGTTCATTTGAAAAACCAACACGTTCTTAGGCGGGTGCATGAAAACAAGCCCAAGGATGGAAATAACACTCCCTTTGCCTAAGCAGTTTGATCCATTCCTGGTTTTACTTTGACTTTGATAAGTCACACCTGAACTTGTTACCTATACAACGTGGCTAATCAAGATTGTATTAAAATCTGGAATGCCTTAAGATTCCCATTTCCTATTGCCTTTAGACACTCAAGGATAATACAGAGCAGGGTCTACACTCAGCCAATACAAAATATCTTTTTCAACACAATCTTGTTTCATAAACCTGCTCCCACCCCTCTGAACCTGTGCCCGAGTGAGCAGGCAAGACAGACGAACCAATCCAAATGCTGAACCTTGGGGGAGGAGTCAGGAACTAATGAAACGTTTCTGATTGAACGGGCTGTGTTTAGCAGCCCATGTTATCAATTCAGAAGGCATTTTGACGGGAAGACCAGGTGCCATACCGATGTGAAACCATAATAACCAGTCATAACCAGGGATATGTTAAGAAAAATATCAAAGCAATCACAATTGTGTTGAAAAAGATATTGCAAGAATACATACAACAGCTTGGAACTAGGGAAAGTAATGCGTTGTGATTTCAACGCTACAGCCTGTTCAGTAACACTGTGAGCCTCACAGCTGCTGCTGTATGTGCTCTCGCTAAGACATTTAAGGTTTGCTGTGAATCGATTAATGCAGTTTACCAAAAGTCACGGGTGTTGGAAGAAAGTGTTGTGGCAATGTGCTGGCCTACAGTACTGTAAGCTGTTCATGATAAGGCTGCCCTAACCGTGCAAGGAACAAAGAAGCATGTTTTAATGCAGCTGTTGTTCAGATAGCTACACCATTCATATATGTCCCCTACCGTTATGAAATATTAAATAGTACAAGTGAAAAAAAGGCTTTTTATGATGCCCTTGACTGGTTTCTGAGCATAACCTGATCTAATGCCTGGATTTTTTTTTTCTTTCACGTTGTGTTACAACTGTGTTTTTTTTTTTCTCCCTCTGTCACCAGCAATAAGATTCTGAAAAGTGGCTGTGGTCAGTCAATTTTACAGATAGAAATTGGACACAATGGTCCGTTTCTCATTGATCTGCGCAGGTTATACAGTACCTAAGCTACTAGGACCAATGTGAAATTATTATTGACCTCTGAGACCTCATCATCTCATAACTGACTCAGCAAGGTGACATACTGGTTAAGCTCACATACAGCCCAGCTACCTCATAAATATATATATATATATATATATATATATATATATATATATATATATATATATATATATATAACCCATTATTAACCTGCAGGGCTTTACATTGTGGTGCTCAATCATATCTAACTCTGCACACATGCTATATGCTGTTGCCAGTCTCAAATATGATTCAAACACCACACTTGTTTCAATGATTACAAATATATTTGAAGTTGTTTTGGGGCTGAGTCTGGAAAGTTCCAGAGATGGAATTTCACAGTTCATTTTCGACTTTCACAACATTGCACAGTTCTCACAGGTGATGTCAGGCAGACAGCTTGGTGGCAAAGTCACTTCAAAAATACACTGGATATAAATAAGCACGCCATGTTTACCTTGAAGCTAAGCAAAGAGCAGAGCTTTGAGATTGAGCATGAGCAGTTTTTCTTTAACAGTCTTAACAATTGTATTGTTTTTTTTATGGTGATAATAAACAGCTACGGATTTAAAATTGTATGGCGTCATAGAAGCATATTGAACGGTTTCCCAGCACGTTGCAATTAAAGCTGTATTAACAAGGTGTATTGCTGCACATGGTATAAAGTGCTTTACACATATCTACACACATTGTTGTAGCACAGTTTCATATCCGTGCTCCTGATGTGCTACTGTATCAAGAACACTGCGATCATTATTTTAATTGCATTGTGTTGTCATTGCTGGTTAAGCTGTGGTCTCCTAATGGTTTTGCTAAAGTTCCTTCTAGGTAATCCTCTGGTTCTAGGATGTTTTTTTTTAAAAACTTTACTGTAAGGGAGTGTTTGGATCTTGCTTGCTTTCGAGTTGCTTGCTTTTGTGTTTAAAGCTGATTGATGAGGCTGACAAACGTTTTAAGGTTTGTTTTAGCGACATGTAGCCACTAAACCACCTGCAATGGCAATTTGCAAGATCACTATCATGGTTAGTAGCCCACCGTGCTTGCCAGTTGAGAACCTCTTAAGACAGAGTTTAGAAGATGCTATTTGTTGATTGTTGGGTAAAACTCTTCAGTTGTATTCAGATGTAATGACTGAGTTCTCTAGGCTCTGTACAGTTTTATAAGAAAATAGTATTATGTATACAATGGTAAAAACTTGCTTTAGATACCTATAAGTATCGTTTGCAAGCACTGTACCTACACCTATATATTTGTGCAAAATATTATATGCAGTAACATTATAAAATCAGTGTGAAATGTCTTGCGCTTTAAATCCAATCTGTATAGGGAATGCATTAAATTCAACCCATAACAGCGGCCCCATTGCTCGGAGCACGACACCAACAAAGACCTGAAAACAGCAGAATAACCTCTGTGAGTGTTATTAAAAGCATGAGGTCACAGCCTCATGCTAACATCTCTGCCTTAAATCTTGCTGCTGTGACTTCCTCTTTCAGGCTGGCTCTGGAGTGATTAGATTGGCCAAGCACTTTAATTCCTCTTGGCTGCATCTTAATATCACACCTCAATGCATAGCAAGGTGAGAAAACCACGGCCACTGCTGACGGTCTAATGGAAGAAATCTTGATATATCTCAGCCATACAGCATGCTGAATATGGTGACCTGGAAATATGGATGCAATGGTTTTTGTTAGATACTAGCTGTATTGTAAACCTCAACAGACATTGAGGTTTACAGGATTTTGGACAGAACTGCAATGTTTTTAAAATGGTTGATGTGTGATATTTAAAAAATCTACAGAAGACATTAGGCGATTACACCACCCACGTAGATATTCAAAATTTGACAAGATGAGTCATTCTGACATTTAATTAAAGCACATTATCAAGCTAAGATGAACCTAGCAAAATAATGAAAGTGTCATTGAGGTTCATCCATTTCTCACTCGTTTTTGGTGTCTAATTCGTGTGGACTTCAACACTTAACAAGGAACATTGTGTGTTTCTCCAACTGCTGATTTTTTTTTTACTGAATTTTACAGCCAATTAGCAATCACATGTCTGCATGCCAATAGCTTACTTGCTTCAAAGAACACATTTGTCTGTTTACTTCATTCTCTTTTGGCAATTTCAAAAGAGTTTGGTCACACCCCCAGTTTTACTGCAGTGTGATGGGGTGCCCACCCCTTGTGTGTATTTTATTTACATATATATATATATATATATATATATATATATATATATATATATATATATATATATATATATATATATATATATATATATATATATATCTTATTATTATTATTATTATTATATGTATATTGTGTGTGTCTACAGGGGGACAAAACCGTCAGTCATTTTTGTTTGAAACCAGAAAAAAGCCGGTCTCGTAAAATGTGGTTGGCATGGATGGGGTGGGAATGTGGTCATTGTTTAATAGGTAATTAAGGCTCCAGCCACAGTATAAAAGACCCACTCTGGGCTCAGAGCTGCAAAGACAGTTGTGAGGAGAATTAAAGAGATTAATTATTATTATTATTATTTGTTTATTTAGCAGACGCCTTTATCCAAGGCGACTTACAGAGACTAGGGTGTGTGAACTATGCATCAGCTGCAGAGTCACTTACAATTACGTCTCACACGAAAGACGGAGCACTAGGAGGTTAAGTTAAGTGACTTGCTCAGGGTCAGTGGCTGGGGTGGGATTTGAACCGGGCACCTCCTGGTTAAGAATGAATGCTACCAGCCAGCGAACAAGGTACTCATTGTTATAGAATAGATTTATAGTTTTGTGTTTGTTTTACTTTGGCCTGTGTGCCCTTTTGTTTATTGTGCGTTTTCTTTGTTTTATTATTTAATAAAGATGCGGCTGTGTCCGTTTTAGCCTCGTCTCATTTGTGTTTATACTGCTTCCTGAACCTGACGTCACCACCCACATGCACCACTCCAGCCATCCGTGACATGCAGCCACAGAAACGCAAGTTTCTTTGCCTCTTGAAAACCTGTTTACAGTCCCACTAATACCTTAACAGCAGAAGAACATAAAAATAACACAACACACATAATAGAGTATTAAACGAGTAAAATGCAGAGGATGGAAATGAGTCACACTCTCATACTAGAATGCAGATATTTAGTTGGTTCCTGAAAGCATAAACTGGCAACTGCCCTCTGGCACACAGAACTAATTTGATCGTTAAGCCACTACATGCACAACTCTTGTTTCCACCAATAAAAACGTCCTTGATATATTGGCTATGCCTTCTAATGCTGCTGGAGGTTCGTGCTTGTTTTTACGTTTTATGTAAATTGTAATATTGTACAGCATTCCTGCTGCTACTGTAGCCATAAACTGTGTTGTTATCATTTCACTGTGCTAACATTTCCACACAAAATAAAGGTTCAGGTTTTTGGCCTATCTTTATCTGGCTCTTGGGTGCTGCACTGCAGATAAGGCCATCTGTACAACTGCCTTCACGTCAATATTCCTAATTGCTCTTCCTCTGCCAGCTTTATAAGGACTGAAGCTTTATGTTCTTGTAATAAAACACTGCCAACAGCTATAGGGTACAGTAGATGGGATGCCATTAGGGACAGAAAAGTGAGCCCCTTGCCTGGTAGTTGATGTTCCCTTGTTAAACAACTGAAAGGATAAATAAACCTTTTTTGTAGCTGTTTATTTGACAGGCAGAAAGAGAACTAGATAGGCAGACAGACGGTGTCTAATATTATTTGTCTATTTTGTAAAATCTTAGTTTTCTTCCAGGAAAATAAAATGTAGTGATTTGACACTGGAACAAAAACACATTCAAATTGTCCTATTTGTGTGCCTGCCTTTTCTAAACTCATCACCTGCTAAACCAAAGAGAAGGACTGACATCTTTACAGTGAATGAGCACCTACCTCAGTGAGGTGTGGGTTGGGGTTGAACCCACACTGGTTGCACACTGTGGAGCGGCACTGGGTACAGGTGTTGAAGTTTGGCTGGTTGTGGGGGGCTGTCAGATCGGTGGTTTTGCAGAGGGGACACACCTTGCTGCTGGGCATCGGGGCGATCTGGGGCACAGAGTAGGGTGATGTGGGCGTGGTGCAGGGCGAGACCGAGGGTGACTTCCCTGACCTCACGCTGGTGTCCACGTGGAGGGAGTGATGGGACCCCTGTCCTTGCCCCTGACCTTGCCCTGGCCCCTGGGTCTTCTGTTCTCTGGGGCTATCATGGGCAGCTAGCCGATAGGGCTCGGCACGCCCTCCACCCCCTGTTCTGCTGTCAGCATAGCCAACTTGAGACGATGGTTTTGGACCGGCCGGGTTAATTTGGTTGGGTCTCCCCGACAGGCTGAAAAAGGAACATAAGAAAAAGAACTAGTTATGACTGTGCCCCAATTGGGCCAAACTGTTTAAAGACTGCAAGACAGAGCTATCCCGTTGTCGGTTGAATTTTTTTTTTCTGACCTATGACCTCTGAGCTGTCAGATACCTAGGGGGCAACACTAACAACAAGGGTAACATATGAAGTGGGGCAGAGAGATTATTTAATAGGATCCCAGTAGAGTACCTTTCTCACAGGGACCACTAACTGAGCAAATTGGGGATTGAGGCAGGAAGGAAAATTGGACTGTGGCAGGGCAGGACCCCTGCACATGAAGATGTTTTTTTGTGTAGATGTATATTGTAAATAGTGTGTGTTTTTTATAATTGTTGTAAATAATTAATGAAGTATCTGACACTCCTAGGAAAGCCTGCCTGCTGTGTGTGATTGCCAGCTGTGGATAATCAGCAGGTAGGTCCCGTTTATTCACCTCAGGACTGCTGCAACGCAAAAGATAACGGGCTGAATATCGTCCACGCTACCTGGACATGGAGACCTGGCTGTGTAATCCTGATCGTCGTGAGAGTGACCTGGGATCAGAACCGCCGATGGCACTGCTAGTAATCGGGTTTGTTTATAATTGGGAGTGGGGTCCTTGAACACTGCAGGCAGGCTAGGGAACCACACAGGATGGTTAGTGGATTAATAACATCAGCCGGAGGCACAACTGCAGCAACAAAGATTGTTGTGAGTTTATTTGAGAGCACAGGATAAAACAGGATCCAGTTAGAATAAACCATTACATTATATCCTTACTTAATGCTTTCACACATCAGACACAGTCCCCACTTCCAGGTGTTATCTTTCACGTTACACCCACAGGGGCTGAAGCATTCTGTCCTGCATACAGTCATTCAAAAGGGGTGGAGATGAAACACATAGATACTTAAATGGGCTGCATCCTGCTACTGCAGAATCATTAGAAAATGTCCATTGAGTTTTAGTTGGCTTGGTAGCGTGAACCTCTTACAAAATGGGTGCAGAGCTTCTTTCTCACTTGTAGTTAACCCTAATAAAGACAGCGTGAACTGGCCTCTCTCTGACACTTGTATTTACCCCCAATATAATAAAAGGTCCTCATCGTTCAAAGGGGATTTACAGGATAAGGTGTCCCGTCACATCCAACGTCAGTATAAAAACGCTGAACTGTCAAAGGAATTGTTGCCTTAGAGAAAAGGATTTTAAAATCTGAAGAAACAGCTTTTCGACTAACCTGTTGTCATCCCATTGTTTTTATCCTGTAACTCCTTGCGTTTGACTGCCAGGTTTTCAAAGAGCCGTCAGAGACAAGCACAGACTTTTATTCTATTCTGTTCTTTTTCACGATTTCTCAGGTGCTTTAAACTGTGCCATGCTATGATATCGGAATGCTAATTCACAATTAGATTTGCACCAGAGACTATAGCAATGATTAGAAAAAAAGAGCAGTCAAGGCTTGCAAAACCAGATCTAATCCAAAGGTGAGCTCTTGAGCAAAACCTCACCTCCCATCCCATATTTAAAGGCGTCATATACTCCAGGTATCAACCGTTACACAGTACATTATAAGAATTTGTAATCGTCTACAATAATGTGATACAACAGAAGTGTATCCAAGTTGGTATTTGGAAGCTCTCTTTACATCCAAGAACACAGATACTGGTGTTGTCATATGATGCCCTTACACATACTGTAGCTGTACAGGGGTTGGGTGAAAAATGACTGTATGTGTTCCATTTGTTCTGACCATTGTCTACTAACCTGCCTCCAATTCCTGCTGGGAAGTTAAGGATGGAAATATGCAGCCTGTTGTCATGAATTACAGACATCACTTTTGAGAAAGATCCTCTTGAAACATCAGTCATTACAGTCAGCACCTGGCAAACCTGGTTCCCAGTATCTTTGTCTATTGCGACCGAAACTGACTTGCAACAGGGACATGCAGCTATATTTCAGAATGTGAGAGGAGAATTCCAATTCCAAAACAAATGAATCCGTCATGTGAAGGACAGCCCATTTACTCAAAAGTGTATGCTAGCTAATCAGAGGTGCTTCCAATTTCTTGACAACTAATCTCGTACGCCTCCCTAATTACTGCTCCACAGTGCTAGCGGACAATCCCAAGTTCTGGAGAGAAAAACAGAAACACCAAAAGGATGCGAAGACCCACAATATATTACCCGTCTGTACATAACTTTAAAACACTCAATCATAAACGGAAATGTCTGTCTACCGTACCGAAACAAATTGCAAACGCAACTTCTGCAGCTGAAAAGACTACTGTAGTGCTGACTTTTCATTTTTCAGTTCTGTACGTGCACTGCAATTGCTCTGTGCAAAAAGGACCTAATGGATAATGTGCATAGTAACCGACCAGTTTGTTATGCATCCAATATCCGGGAACTGTTTAGTTGTGAGAGCAAGCCAGAGCTAACCTTCCCAGACACTCAATTTAGCCGCGTTTATAAAGTAGTTTATGTTTTGATAGACCTTATATCAGCAGCTTGCAAGAAACTGATTCATATTAAAAACTGTTTAAGCAGCAAATAAATTGATTGCTGAAAGCAATTAATGATTTTTCTTGTCCGCCCCCAGTACTGTTAGACTCATATATGCTATCTTGCTCACCGTTTTCAATTTGTTCCCAGATTATTCTTTAAAATATTCCATTAAATTGCCTTCAGAGCCTAATTGTTGGTTTCAGTCATGAATAGCATAAGTAAAACTGTAAATGACTCACTCTAGATGCTGCAGAAAACAAATCAATAATAGTAAATGTCTTTTTTTGGTTGCGTGTCCTTAAATTTCTCTGAAATTCAACATTAAACTAAGAAAAAGGCTAAAGGGTGGGAGAGAGAGGTCCAAACTAAAAATGCCCGTGATTAAAATAAGGTGAAGGTTCAGGGAATGAGACCAGATAAAAACAACTTCAATACAACTGCTGCACATTTGAACTATCACTGTAATATCACTGTAATATTACTGTTATAAAATGTACAAGGGCATAGCCACTGGGCACACCCTCAGTGCATTCAACACTGTGCTAGTCGATACATGGATTCAGTGCTTGGATAATGTTGTGTACTCATTGGCGCTTTTCCACTGCAGTCATGGTCATGACCAATCAGTTACCAGCAGCTTCTGAGTGCACACAGGCATGTGTTTGTCAATCCTAAGACTTGAGACTCTGCATGAAGTCCAGCATATTCATGTTTGTTTCATGCAAAAGTAACTCTGATCTGGACCCAATTGGTGACTGATCAACGACGTAGAGAGTGTACCAGTAGCAGTGTCAAGCTACAGCATTCAGAAAGAGGCCTCATTCCTTTCTTTCTGTGTTCCCTATGTGACTTACAAGAGGTTAATAATGAAAGGAAGGGGCCCTTTTTGAGCACCTAAGCTTTCATGAATACTGCGAAATCAGTTGCTTTATTGATCAGTCACTAAGGAGATGAGAATTCAAGTTTAAAAAATAGTTTGGCTTGAAAAAAAACATTCATATACAGTATTGAGCTTTATGTCTGGCAAAATCGATTTGCAGATGTTATTTTTTAATGACCTTTTAATTTCTAGGAAGAAATCTTTTAATAAGAAGGTCAAATCACTGTTGCAGGTAAAACGCCAGCATGATTAACAAAGAGTAAAAAGTGTTAGCAACATAACAATTATAAAACTAATTTGCACAGCTTTGCAGATGCCAATGCACTTAAAGGTTATTTTTATAATGGAGAATTTACTGCAAATATATTAAATTATAAATGAAGATAGACAAGAAAACATGATCAGAGTTTCTTGATAAGCACTATTTAAGATAATTGATTAGCTATTCCATTGCACACAGTATAATTCATATATATATATATATATATATATATATATATATATATATATATATATATATATATATATATATATATGAACACCTGGTTCATTCATCACGATCCTCAACCCTGAATGAATATCAGAACTCCAGAAATTTGAGTTTGTGCAGTACCAGAAAGAACTGCTCTATTCACTTTCTCTGACATATACAAAAATAAAAGCTTTTTTTTTATCTTGTGGCCAGATATTACAACTGCACTATTTCTCATACATGAATCCTCTTTCTTTTAGAATAAGACATCTGAAATACCAATCATTTATAGCAACCCCTGGCAGGCAACATATGAGATGAGAGAAACCACAACCACTGCATGTCAGCATCACCTGCACCAATACTAAGCAGGGTGTGACGACTACAAATGTATACTATAATCACCCCCCTCCCACTGCTTATAGAAAAGTGCCTACTCCCCCCACTGCTGATGATCTGGAAGCACAGCTTTGCATCACATGCCTGAGTCCTCTCAGGAGGAGAAGATGCTTGACGGCACCTATACTGTATGTACGCCTAAATCAGCATTTCTTTCTTCCCTTTCTGAATATTTCTCCAATCCCACTGTGCTTATTCAGTGAAAAACCTGTACTGACCCTTTGTGCAGGCACGTGCTTCAGCGCAGGTTTATTGGAATTCCAAGCACACTGAAGGAGGTTGTCAGGGTTATGCTTCAAGGTTATACATTTCCTTGGGCTGCAATCTGCACAGCGCCTCCGTTTTATGAACTCAAGCTCAGAATTCCATCGCCTGCGTGGACTTATAAAGACCTCTTTAAGGCTATTTGCTTGATTTACAATACAAGCGCATTTAAATGAAAAACATGCACTCTTTCCTCATCACAGCATGCTGTCCTTCACGTTGCAGTGCTTTCTGAAAAGGCTGTGTGTGTGTGTGTGTGTGTGTGTGTGCATGCGTGTGTGTGTGTATCCACATAACAGTGTTTTATGTGCAGAAAGGCTTCTCTGCTCCATCTACTTTAAGTGCAAGCTGCTCTTTCCCAGATGATCAATGAAAGAGGTGCTAAACTACTATACTGTGTGATTCTAATTATTTGGGTAGATATTTTAGTCTACGGCATGTGCAACATACGCAAAAAGCACAATTACAGTATCCAATTGCTTTCAATTCCATTTGCCTCCTGTAAATATGTTATTAAATCTGTACTGCAAATTAAGAATCCAATACCATGCTCCCAGAAGAAGAGGGTGTGGCCACCTTGGACCAACATACTAAGTGCTGCTGAGCATATAGAGCTGCTGCCGGATTGTGCGAGACCACCCCCAATAAACTAATGCCACTTGTAACAAGCCGGGTACAAACGCATTGTTATCCATGCAACAAAAATAAATATCAGCAGCATGTTCAAATCTGTTAGAATTTCCACAATACACAGCTTCTACAGTGTGGTGTGGTGATTTACACAGCTGCTATGTTGCAGTGGTTATATACAGCGTTATCGAGTATCTAAATCTGCCATCGAGGAGTGGACACTGAAGATTTCCTAACGTCAGTCTCCCTGGTTAATGAGTGAAGAGAGGTTCTGGTCACTCTCTTATGTAGGCAATTAGCTATGACCCTTCCCATTTCCAGGCAATTATTGCACGAAGACAAGCTAATATATTCAGCTCCCCTGATAATTCCTCAGTTTCATTGGTGTAATGCGGCTTGAATTTGCAATGCTCTTTTTCAATCCTTCAATTGGTCATCATCAGTTACAGATGCTCTTCTCCTTTGCTGCACTTGTTCATTGTCGTTTCGATTGTATTGGGGCTGTGTTATAGGGCCCTATTTACCATGCCTTCTGAGTTTTTTAATGAATGATTTCCTGTGTCTGTTTTTATAGTAAAATACATTACAGTGTTAAACTGTTAAAAGTCATATAAAATGATGTTTCTTGCCAATTTGATTTCAACAGTTCTTAGCATACAGAACAACGTACATCGACTGAACAGTTTATTTTCCCAATTTGTACTTTGTATCCTTTTTTTTTTGTTTTAAAGACACAATACTGAAAGAAATAAAAATCCATATACTTTAATGGTGCCCAAATCCATACACATACCGAAAAGGATTTCTTTGTTAAGTTTTAAAACATTGGGCTATATTTTCAAAGCGTTTCTTCTTTTTCTTGAATGAACTCCTATTTTTTGAAAGAAGAAAAAAAAACATGTGAATACTACAAAATGAAAAACAAAACCCCTTGAGAGCGCTGAAGAGAGCTTGAAATAGATGACTTAGTTGCTTGGGTTCTAGTTTTGTAAAATGAACATGTGTTTTAGCTCTCTCAAAAAATAGCAGTTAATTAAAGATTGGAGTAAAGGCTTTGAAAATATGGCCCGTTACATCTAGAATGGCAATAATAACAGCAATTACAGGGGAAACTATATCACTGGTGGCAAGGGTATAAGGGAGGCTTCCATTCAACATTATTATTATTATTATTATTTATTTCTTAGCAGACACCCTTATCCAGGTCGACTTACAATTGTTACAAGGTATCACATTATACATTATTTCACATTACATACAATTACCCATTTATACAGTTGGGTGTTTACTGGAGCAATCTAGGTAAAGTACCTTGCTCAAGGGTACAGCAGCAGTGTCCCCCACTGGGGATTGAACCCACAACCCTCCGGTCAAGAGTCCAGAGCCCTAACCACTACTCCACACTGCTGCCCGTATGAACTTGCGCATGGAATGGTGATGGAACCTGGAATGGGTGTTCCATGTACATGCAATGGGTTGTGTGTATTGCTGACCTACTTTTCCATGGTATGGTGAGAAAGATGTGGCTGCATTTAAGTGGTTGCTTAGAGACTGATGCACACAGTGTTTGAAAAGCTGTTTAAGATTGTGCAAGGATAAAGGGTTCTGTAATAATGCAGGTTCCATTCCATTCTGTAACCTCTGAGAAAATCAACCACAGCTACTGCTTGTCAGTGCCTCCTTCCTGTTCTACATAATGTAAGATCCCGATCACATGTTCCAGATCTGCAATCGCTGGGGAATCAAACACACTCGTCATCACTGAAGAAGGTTGAGGCAACATACTGCACTCTCATCAGATGGAATAATTACCTCCCAAAGGCTGAAAGTTCATGGATAAGGGGAGTGGTGGGGGACACTAATGTAAAGCTATGTTAAATAGACGCCTGGCATGAAATACGTTCAGAAGATACAATTATTAACATTATTTTTTTCAAAATGTGTAAATCTGTAATTATGAAATTTGTATGTTCGCTACTAAATGTTGTGCTAAATACATCATATCAGCAAACCCTTGCAAAATGACCCATTAAAACCTGTCTAAAGGCTCCTACTGAGGACAGCGATGCTATAAAATTGAATAATAAACAGAAGGACACACAGCGTACAATTCACCTTCCTGTAGCGTGCATGTTTATTTTCAGTGTTTATTATGAATTTGCAAATGGTTTGAGACATCTTCTATTGCAGCTCGATTATTTACTGATAAATAATAAAAAAAACATGAACTACTGTAAAACGGAACTGACTTGAAATGTAATTAATTCAGGGGTTTTAAAAGATATTTTAAGAAGTTTTATTTTTGCTGCTTATGCATTTCATCACGACTAATCTTTTTTTTTTCTTTGCCAGTATTGCATAATAGTAAAGAAACCATTACAAAAAATAAAATGGTTGACAAAAGATATTTTTTCCATTACGCTCAGTTCCACTGAGTTTATCTCAAAGAAAAGATCAATGAAATGGAAACGGAGACAAACACAGAATTCTTCATTCAGTCATTGTTATTGTTAAAATGTGCGCTTGTCTCATTTTCCTTTTAATTGTGCGAACCAGAAAGAAGGAATCTGTACCAGTGCTGGGTTTAGTTTAAAATCATGGCAGCACAGAAAACAGCATATAATCAGGGACACTGTGTTGAAGGAGTCTGTGAATGAAACACACAACGATACCAACAGCCTGTGGACACTTCTATAGTATGAACAAATCATCTCATAGAGTTACTGACAGTGCATGCCTAGTAATGTGTTTCACATGAATCGATAGGACAGTAGACCAACGATGCCATTTTTTTCATGCAATTTTTAACAAAGGGATTAATTAGTAGCTGAGAAATTCTGAATGAGATAATGAGAGTCGGCAATCCAAATAGCTTTACGTTGGAATTAATTATTGTTGAATTATAATGATTTGCCTGCTTTTCTTGTAGTACTGCTATGCAAATACGTTGAATGGGAAGAGCTTATGTATCTTACAAGGCACATCGTTGGGGGATTTAGACTAAAGAAGTCTCCAAATATAGCAGCTATACAACCGCCACACTAGAATAATGTACTTCCCACACTGGTCAATTCTTGGGAGTTAAAAATAAAGGCTCTACAAAGCACCTACGTATTCTGTTAAGTCACTTTATTAACTTGAAGATCTAAGACAACCATAAAGAAGTATGAATAATATTCATGAGGTGATACTAAGGATATTAGTGGTGCTTTAATGTTTTTAAAAACCATGACAGAATCCTGTTGGTCTGAAAGCCGCAGAGCTTTGCTTTCTGTTACATAATGAACTGAATACCTCCAGTATGTCTCCCTGCCTTGCGGGTGAACTGTAGCTATTGCAATTGCAAAGCTTGTTGCTGTTGATACAGAAGGGGATATGCAGATTGGAGACATTTTACTGGACATACGACAGTGTGTACAACCCTCTAGATGATTGATGATCTCGGACACAGGAAACAAAAATATCAAAACGTGCGCGAGAGGCAGCACCAGAGAGTAGCAACAATGTTATAAAAGTCACGGGCTAGCACATTAATCTGCACACTGTCGGCAGATGTCAGCACACAGCGTCAGTATTTTGTACATTTTACTGTCGGTCATCATCATCTCCAGAGCCGTGCTGTGAATGAGGTTTTGAGACTTAGCAAGCTATCTTAGTAAATCATTTTAAATGTGCAAATAACCACATTACTCAGAAGATCTTTTCTTTCCAGAGCCTATTACAGTGACATTTTTTGACATGGATAGTTTGACACCAGCTCTGCTTATCAAAAATAAAATCTCTTACTTACTGGTGCCGCTGGAGTGATGGCATGCTTTCAGCTGTTAAACTCAGTGAAGCAGGCTTCTTACCCATTACCACTTGTGCTTTTGTTTGCTCTTTTACCCCTATTTGAATATGCGTTCTGTCAAAAATAAATCTTGCATGGTTGTTAACATTTCAATTAATTATTAAGAAACTGTAAAACATGTTTTTGTGAACCAGTATGTGCCTACATCTTCAATTCAGTGTCCTGCACAAATATTTCCATAGCCATAGCCCTGGAGTGAGTCATAGAGGACCTGTTTGCGGCAATCCAACCCAACATGTGTGCTGCTGCACCTGTAAAACTGATAGAGGCAACAGGCATAAAACAAATCTAAATCTGCACTCACTCTGCAGTGAAATAGAGCTGAAAGGGGTTTTAAATTGAGATTTTCATAGAAAGGTCATATAAATAATTGTATTGGTAAAATATGAATGATTTATACGGGACAGGTCATTACATAGGACAGGCAATTAGCGGCTCTGTTTACATTTCGTTAGACACCACCACCCCCAAGTACAAAGGTCATCTGTAGATTGAAAATTGGCAGACAACTTAAAGAAGGCGGTGAATCCCAATGTGCAATTTTTAATTAAGGTATCTAACAGTTTAATTAACAATTACCAGTTGGAATCAAAACTACTCAATGGGCAAAGCCAATGGAATGAAGTGACACTCTGCACTGATACCTTGATACTGAAGGGTTAGGGTTACACATACTCGCTCATACAGTACTTAGCAAGCTGAGCAACACGGGCACATTCATGAGCATGCACCCCCGTGAAAACAATACAGCAGAACCTCAACATATGTATACAGATCTAGGTGGTGCTGGTGCTGCAAGGAGAGCTAACAGCAAGTAATGAGTTTATTACATAACAATAAAAAACACACACGCTATGTTCTGTATTGCTTTAAAGAGAGGACAGATGCAGGCAGTTTGGCCTCTGGAGGCCAGTAACTCAGTTATCCAGTGCAAATAGCTAAGAGTTACAAGATTCTGGTTTTGAATGCTTGCCTCAAGCACCAAGGCCCTCTGTGACCTCAAGAAGGGATCCATCACTCCATCCTCCCTGTGCTTCTGCCCCAGCTGCAGAACTGAGTAAAAGCACACCCCCACTGAAAATGAAAGACTGTTATTTTACACAGTAACTGTGTTGTCGGTTTTGCTAACCAAGCGTTTCATGAAGGCACTGAGGTCACCTCTGTCTGTTTGTATTAAAGATCTCATACAACTAGTTCAAAGAAGAGCAACGGGGAACTACTTTATTGTAAGTAGGCAAATGTTGTGACAGGAAGTATTTACCAATGTCTTCCTTCATTTAAAAAAGGATTGATGCACAGTGGGTTAGGGAGAAGTAAATTCCTCCATAAATAATATTTGATAATAAGAAGGGAGTGGTGTATAGGAGGTCCAGTTGATTTGACATCGGCCTGTCTCCACTGGGGACGAGATTTGAATGTAGTCTATAGCCAGTGAATGGGTCATTCTTACAGTCTTCACTACAGAGCATAGTGGACTTGGAATAACATGATGAATGTTCTGTATTTACCAGAGGATGGCCCTCCAGGTCAGGGTTAAGATTAATCATAATGGCTGTCATGCCATGCAGGAGAACATTACACAACATCACACAACATCACGCACTGTTTGACATTGTGTTTCTTTTGAACAGAATGCATAATGGACTGAATAATGGTGGTGGACCTCGGCAAGCCTAATTCTTAGTGCAGCAGTCAGAGCCTTGAGGTACTAGACATAAAAGGAGCTATAGAAATGTATGTTGTATCGCACCGTACTGCTACAAACCTTTCTAATCACCTCATCTCAATACTGTTTTAATTAGTTTCCCAATGCAGACTGCTGCAACAGAATGAAAGACTCTGCCTTGGGTACAGTAGTGATTTTCACAATTGTAACGGCAATCTGCAATCAAGAGGCCGACTGTCACAGACTGTCGAATGTCAACAATACTGTAGGTTTCCTCCCTTTCTTTATCAGAAGCCTCTGCTAAAAAGAGGGAAGGTTTAGTAATTATGACAGTGACCGCTTATTTGTCTGGCTATGCATTAACTATGGAATATATGTTGGAGGTCAATACTATTCTGATAAATGGCCAATAAACACAAAACCACTGGATTCATGACACCTTGTCAACCCTCCTTCATGACAGCTCAGAAAGCAAATCCACTGGCTGCAATGCCTTTCTGATAGTGCTGCTGTGAATGTGTGTAAGAGGCTCTGAGAAAAGCAGTGTAACTGTAGGCTAAAACATCATCATTCAATGCCTTGCACTGCTAACAGTAAAACACCTTCTAAGATCTTACTCCAATAGCATTACATACGCCTAGCCTGACATCTCTGTCAATCCATTATGTACCAAATTAATTTTCCTTTGAAAAAATCAGAACACACACTGTATTTATGTAATTGCATACATTCCAAATCAATCTTTCTTCACAGAAGAAAAAGAAGTGAAATGTTATGCTGGCTATGAAGATCAGCACATAGAAAATGGAGATGTATCATCACTGTGGGAAAACACCCAAGATATTTAAGCTTCAGGTTCTTATTTTATATTAAGGGGTCATAAAAAATTACAAAGTAGCTTATAGTACAAACTAGCCAATAGTACTTAATGGGTTAATGTAACGTGTCACAGTGTATGCTTTCCTTCCGTTTCATTGATATTCCTACAATCACAGCATTTTAAAAGACTAAAGGCCTTTTTTAAATTCATTTTTTCTTTTTACTTTTTGCTATTTTACAGAGCCGTTTTGTCATTAAATATTAATATAAATGTCTCTCTAGGTGAGGACAGTATGCTCCATTATCAGAAACACACTACAGTCTGCTTTTAACGCCTTATATTTATCTATACTAGAAATGAATGGGCTCTTGAGGTCGTCTTCCACAAATCGTGTAACAACCAACCGCGAGCATCCATTCACTGCACTGAGCACTGTATTGACACTGCACTATACAGGGTATGGCATACGAGAGGAGACAGACTCCTCGGTTGACATTTGTTTATGCAGCTTGTATAGTAAAAATCAGGAACGCCACGGAAGTAAATCGGTATTAAAAAGACAGAATTTTAATTGAATGTGTAGTAACGCTTTGTAGCAAGGCGTGTTCTGTTTACGCTACTACAAAACAACAACCTGAATTACTCTTAAATAAATAAGCACGCGTTTCAAAATGCACAGGCGTTTAATGTCAGAATTTCATAATAATTAATTTCTAAGACATTTGTTAACTTCCACTTTCCCGTTTAAATAACCAAGTATAATGTTTTTAAAACTGTTCCGTTTTAAAGACTGTTATACAGTACACAATGCTGTGCTGTAATTATGTTTTTGTTTTTTTTTTGACCGAAACGCATTCACGAAATCCGAAAAGCAATTCGTACTCAAAATGCAAAATGCAGAAATAGTATTGCTTCTCAAAGAAATAGGGTACTTTCAACTACTCATCACCCTATAAGACTGCTTGTAACAATTTCCTGCACTCCGGTAAACGAGTTAACCTATTAATTGCAGTGAATAAACAGATTACAAATCATAAATGCATTAAAAAAAAAAGTATTATTAAAATTGGAATAAATATATCTGGTTCCAATTGAAAATTATAAATATCCCATTGAAAATGTTCAATGAATAATGAATGACAGCACAGCCTGCCTCGTAAAACCAGGCTTCTCGTGCACAGTAGAACACACCAATGTCGATACATAAACAGATGCATCCTAGAATTGCAATTGGGTTACTAGGTTTCAATACAGAACCAAAGTCAACCCAGAGAAATTTAATCACCGCCACGCAACCGTAGAATTACTACATTAAAAAAAGAAACAGAAAATACATATTTTTTTTCTCCACACACACACACACACACACACACACACACACACACACACACACACACACATAACATATTCTGTACAAAATTCATGTTTCAAAGTCTTTAACAGCGAATAAAATCGTCAGAATAAAAGTGCAATCTGGAGTTCGTATATAATACTTTTTGTCAGGAAATGGAATGCAATGTCCTCTACTTTACCTGTTAATCCCTGCCGTGGGTCCGGCCGCCGCTCCACCCCCGACTGCAGCTCCATTGCTGGGCTTGATGAGCTGTCCAGAGCCCGCTGGTGCTGAAATGGAACCCGGAGCTCCTGCCGTTGAGATGCCAGAGCCTGGATCCCCGGGTTGCCCTCCACCCTCCAGGCTGGCTTCGTTCCCCATGGTCTCGGTTAATAGAGACAATGAGTATTAGAGTATATTTTTTAACAGTATTTTATACAAAAAAATAAAAAAAAATAACAGAGCGAGAACTCAACGGTGCTCCTCTTCCGCCATCATCACCTACAAACCAGCAACCCGCACGGATCAAACGCGCAGGCACGAACCCCGACGCTGACGCTAAGGGGCACCAGAAACACGGAGCACGGGCGCGTCCACGCGATGGGGGAGCGCGCGTGTGTACTCCGTGCTCGGTGACGAGTACAGGGTACGCGCCCTGAGAAACACCCCATTCTTTCTCTCGCCTGGTTGGATAGAAGCGTGTAGAGTGAAAACAACAGTGCTGAATATTGCTGTAGACTAGTTCGTTGGGCTTCAATTAAATGCATAAGATTGTACCTCATGTTTATTAAATCAAGCATTGTGAAGCTGCTTTGATTAATCTCCAGGCAAGCACAGAGCATTTCATTTACAAGTTTTACAAGCAACTGTACTGTCAAAATGGAAGAAGAAGAAGAAGAAGAAGAAGAAGAAGAAGAAGAAGAAGAAGAAGAAGACGACCCTGAACAAAGGCACACACACACACACACACACACACACACACATATATGGAGGCATAAACATACAAGTGCACAAAAGCAAATACACATAAACCTATTTACATATGTTTGAATACACCTAAAACTAAACATGATCTGTGTACAGAGACATAATCATTTTGAACTTACAAATCTATGGCATGCTAAGAGTCAGAAATCAAATCCCATTTCTAAGAGTCCATGGTTATTAATAACAATCTAATCGTAAGACCAGGGTTTGTTATGAAGATGAAGAACTCTCAGATTGCTTGATTGCTGACTCTCCCTGCAGTGTTGTGGAGCTTTGTCTTCTTCAGCTGCACTCTCCCCAGCTGTGCAGTAATAACTGTACCCAGTACGTCACAGTCATCCCGCTTGGAGCAATACTTCCGCTGACAGAAGAGCTGAAGGATCACTCGTGATACATTTTTAAACTACTAATGTAGGGTGAGAAGTGTTTGCATATTAAAGTGGATTGGCTGATGCATTAAAATGAACAAGAGAAATTGATTTGTACTGTGCCTTCGATGCCCCTGTCATCAATAAAGATTTGCATGAATCTACCGGGCATGTGATTAAGCAAATATCTGCAGAGTTCTGTGCAAAAGGGAGCTATGAAATGAGTTATGAAGCTGGAAATATTAATGATGTTGTTCTGGTTAATTGATTAAATATTATTACTAATGTTATTACATTAGGCCTGTGGTGTGTCTACTATTAATATTGCAATTGTTGTGGGATTTATTTTTAGTTCCCTTCTGTACAGTATAAATCTGAGCCAGACCAAACAGAAATAACATGGTTATCTGTGCAGCTATTAATATATTTATCCCTAGAGGATATTACACCATGTCTGCAAGAAACATTTAGAACAGCGGTGGCCTAAGCTGGCCGTTCCACTCCTGGTATTTGTTCCAACCCTGTACTTAAATTGTTAACTGAACCAACCAACTGAACCTCCATCTAGACTCTGACGTAGTTAATTGTCTCATTTTACCTGTTAAACCTGGAGTGGAATGGACCGTGATTGGACACCCCCATTTGGAACACTGTTATTTAGAACACTGTGCTCTGTAATACCTGGTTTAGCATTACCTCAAATGGCATCTTTTGATATGCTGTGAGGGCAATGGTTCAAAAGAAGGTCTGCTTGACCAGGTGATGACTCTATAAAGCAAGAAACATGTCCACAATCACTAAAAGTACCCTGCATGGCCTTGTCCTTGCTCTACATTGGTTTTGGTGACCAAGAATGACCCCTGGACACCATTCAAGGTGTAGACATGGAATGCAGAATTCTGCATGGACGTTTGAGTCAACACTTAAAGGTTAGAGAGTGTTTTCACTCTTCTGGTAAAATTAAGAATGAAGTAAAAGATCACCTTTTAGGAAGGCAAGCAAACAGAGACTTCTTTAACATGCTGTGGCAGTATTAATCATTAAAAATAAATGTATGATGCATGTTCACTATAACATGTGCTTCATTCAAAACAGCGCAATTGAGATCTGCTTATGGAATGGAAGTGCACGATAGGCATGACAGGCATTTATGGAATTATTTTATTAGCTATAACCCCTTCAATATTGACCCTGTCTCTTCCAATACAAATCTTTGGGGCAAGGTATGTCAAGACTCATCAGTAACTCATATTAACCGACTATAAATGATCATTGGAAGAAACTATATATTTTCTTTACAATTTTAATATTATTCCATAATAATGTTACAATCAACCCTCGTTTGAAAAATGAATTGTGCGAATTGAAATATTTTTGTCAGTTTACTTTTTTGCAGTGCACGGGACTATACTAATGTCAAAAAGAAGGATGTGAATCAGGCACTTTGATTGGCTCACTGAATGATTTAATACAGATAAAGGATTCGGAACACTATAGTCATAGATGAATTGGATAAACTAAGAGGTAAAGCTTTCCTAATTTGGGTTTCTAGGGAGACCTTCTTAGTTTAGATGCTCAAAGAGATCTTTGATATGAAACATAAAGAAGTCTTCCAAGACTGGATAAAAGCTCTTCTGTTGTACTGCCAGGTTCTGTGCAGAGAGCATTTCCATATTAATAAAACATGTCCTCAAGGTTATGAGACTCCTCTTTCCTTCTTTACAGAAACTTCTTACAGAGAGAAGGTTTACCTGATTGGAATTCATTACATTATCACATAAATATCAATTTTTAAAAGTGGCAAAATGGCCACAGGTGTAATCAATCACTTTGACAATCCCACTCATCAATATTACAGAGCAGCGTACTTAGGGGATTAAAATTAGGCACTCGACAAAATACTTAAATCTTGCTTGTTTAAGTATTCCATTAATGAAATAGCACAATAAGCATCCTCCACATTATTATTATTATTATTCAAGAAATCAAGGCTTATTAAATGCCTTATAAAGAGACTCAGACATTTTGTGTAACAATATTAGCAATATAAATGAGTGCAATAACTTTAAAATGAAGTTTACACAAAGACATGCATTTGTAGCCTACTTTATTCATCAACATATTCAAATGTTCTGTATTAAAAGCCAGATTTTACAGAATGTAATATTTCAGACACACAGATTAAGCAGCAATAGAATAGAGGAAAATAAAGGAGCAGCTTGCAGCTCAGTTAGATGAGTAATGACACAGTTTACTTTAACATTTAAGCTCTTGGCATACATGATGTGCCCAAGGCTGCACAACGCCATTTTTAGACAGGATCCCCCCCCCCCCCCCCCCCCCCCCCCCGTTTCACACATTATAACCTTCGATACCTATAGTTATATGCAGTGGAAGCTTCACCAGTGAAAGTTTGTTCATGTTAAAATTGCAGCTTGTAGAATTAACTGCAGCTGGTATTCTTGAGTATAACATATAAAAATCCAAAAGGGGTGCTCCAAAATGGTGTTCTCAACTATCTGATTTGTTTAGCGAAGAGCTCTTTATTTGAATAACAAAACCAGGATTTTAACACTCAGAGAACCCTATATTAACCTGATAGTCCCGTTTCCATACCTTGGAATATATATATATAGCCAGGCTAGACTGAACAGGAGTGCATGGCCCAGTCAAAGGAAATAAGGCTATTTTTGAATCACACAGAAACAGCTTGATTTCTTCCCTTTAAAAACGTGTCACACTAAACAGGTTCAGAGGGGAGGGCATGGATAGATTTAATCGTGCCTCATGAACCCATTTTTAAACCTGTTGAATATTCTAGCAAATATCTCCACAGCATGTTTATTATACTGACACCTGGTGGATAATTGCTGTTAGCTGGGCTGATTTCACAGCTCCAGCTGAATCTTGTTTGAAGGTGTGTAAGACGGATAGATCCACTGAGTTACAGCATCTCATTTGCTGGGGTGTCCTCGTGTCAACATTTACAGGGGGTCTGGTTACAGGTTTCTACAATTGATTTAACTGATGCTTATAGGAGACTTAATGGTAAACAAGAGAATTACACCAAATTCAATTCCACCAGTTGGCCTCACAGGTCCTGATTAGCACTTCTTGAATTAAATGTTACTTGAGGAAAGGTAGTCCAATATTAGTGGTAATCTGTGAAACCAGCCAATAGTATCCTTTGTAAAAATAAAATCTGTATAGGGTACATTGGCTTTTATATATCCATGTTTTACACTATTCTATTCAGATTTCCTTTTAGTTCCCCTAAATCATATTGCTCCCCCAGAGGCTGACTGACATATTTTATTGTTACACAGTTACACTGTTTATGCCAAAGCTAATAGATTGAGTGTTAATAGCATTGTAATTCTGCAAAGTTGGGTCCCACAAATGGATTTGTTCTTTGAGAAAGTACATGTCTATTAAATTCTAAACAATTTCCCAAAGTGCCAGAAATTACATTTATGTGCTTTTGTTTTTGCTGCAGTCATGCTGGGCACATTTTCAAACCCTCTCATTACGTGTTCCAGTTCGGAATCACGTACGACGGTAACAAATGCATTAGGACAAATCTCTCTGTTTTGTACTGTGTCCGACTAAGGAAAATGATTAAAGAGATCTTGCTCCATCTACTGGAAACATGCAAACACTACAAACTTTGAATAGCATGGCTGTGCCTTCCAGAGCCTCAACTCCCATGAGACAAAAACCAAACACAATAAAAATCACATTCGAGCCGAGGCTGGTTTTACAATAAGCTTTATTACTAAATGACTTCAGCTTGGACCGTTCCCCAGACTGCCATGTTTACTAGTATATCTTATATATGTCTGACAGAGCGCATGGTGTACACTGTATACTCACTTTGGAAGGGCAGTGTTTGGAAACATTTTAATTGGAATAGTTGTACCCTACAGAAATGGTGGTACAGTGAATGCTCTCTATTAAATGCAGGGGCCCACAAAATGTGGGCCTCCTTACTATTGAAGGTACATAGGATTTCTTGTATTTCAATAGTCAATAGTAAATTGGGATTGTCAGATTGGGAGGTGGTATTTGAACTGAGATGATCTTACACAGCGTTTATATCTAAGAATGTGTAGATGGATAGAAATCTTGATTACATATCCTGCCAAAACAAAAAAAGGAAAACCTGCACACAATACAATATTATTGAAGCTTTAATAACAAAAAGAAACAGTTGTAACAGTTCAAAAATGTTCACATGTGCTTTATAGTTAAACATAAAACATTATCACAACAACAAAACAAAACAAAAAAATACAAAGTCATGATTGGTTAGGGCTCTGGACTCCTGACCAGAGGGTCGTAGGTTCAATCCCCAGTGAGGGACACTGCTGTTGTACTCTTGAGCAAGGTACTTTACCTAGATTGCTCCAGTAAAAACCTAACTGTTTAAATGGGTAATTGTATGTAAAAATAATGTGATATCTTGTAACAAGGATAAGGGCGTCTGCTAAGAAATAAATAATAATAATAATAATAATACACCTGCCTGGCAGCTTTAACAGTTTTTCCTTCCAAAAATAAAAATGATTTGAATAAAAGGATCTTTATGTTGATTCAGGGGCTGGATGAGACAGTAGAAGGAAATCGGTTCCATTGCTGTTAAACTGATTTCAAATATCAGAACGCTCAGAAAAAAAAAAGAAAAAAAAAACATTTTGGTGATTCTTTCTCCTCTCTTTTTTTGAAAGGACTGAAGGTGTGAATTAATTACAAGGCAGATCACTTCTGTATCTATAACTTTTTAGACCACTGCGTGGCTACGGACATCTTGCTGAATTAAAAAACCTGCCCCGCTTTTGTGATTCAAACACTTCAAGGTAAAAAAGCTGCCTTTTGCAGGAGAAGCATTCAAAAAAATTCAGACAAAAAAGAGAGCAGTGAGGTGATGTGCACAATGTTTTTTTGTTTAGTTTTTTTTTTTTTTTCTGAAAAGGACTTAACTGTCCCACGGTGGCGTCTGTACTTGTTCATGAAGATGTTCATTAAAGAAGAACAGGTTTGCTAATGCATAATTACATTTATACCAATACATGTAACTAAACATAAGAAGAATTAGTAAACGGAAAATGTGCGTGATTGAATAATGTGACAGAAATAACAGTGGTACAGTGAGATGGTCAGATATACAAAAACAAAAGGTAAAACACCCCTAAACTAATTTGGAGATAAATGAGCACAAAATAAGTCCTTATTATATATAAAACTATGAGAGCAGGAGAAAAAAAACAAATGGATTCATCCTCCCCAATCTGCAAGCCACCCAAGCTTCTCAATCCAGACCTGGTATCATCACTCAGGTATCACAGTTCAGTCCTCACGTTCAGAATTATTACACCCAAATACTGTGTGTGTCTGGTATATGAATCACAAGGAGCTGTGCAGAGACCACCCACATAGGAAACAGAGTAAGAAAAGTAAAATAAAAATAAAAATGGGGCTCCCGCAACTGGATCTGAATAGCCCAAAACAACTGCAGACATGAAACATGATGAGTCCCTATCTTTTTGTGTGTGAATGTGTGACTAGCTTCATTAAAACGGTCCGATAAAACTGCAGCATCTTCGGTAATGAGCAGAATATACTAAGTATATATATGCAATAGCGTTTCTCATATTGCCGCTCCAACCCGCAGACCAGGTCCTGGGTTCGGTTCGGTACAGTACTGTGTAGAGTCCTCTGTTCAACAAGCTAAGCTAATACAAGTTTTCCAAGCGCTGGATCCCAGGGTTTTGTGTGTCAAGGTTACTGCCGCTTGGCTTTGTATGGTCGGGAGCGTTTCCGGCGGTCCGGCTTCCTCTGTTTGTGAAGGCGTCCGATGCTGACGCCCTGACGACGACGTACGGAGATGTTCTGTTCCACAAGGCTGGCCAGCATTCCTGAGGAAAGGCAAAACGGACAGGGTTAAAAGGGAGGCCTTTCAGCATCTGACGACCGATAAGGAATTACAAGAACATGGTGTGTGATCCAAACTGAATAAATACATGGAAAACTTATAACAACCAAGCTGAAAAATTGGAAATTGAATTTCTGAAAGAAGTATTTCTTTTTTGTAATTGGTCTGCAAATTCTGGAAAATACTGTCTGGATGTCTGGAAATATAAAATAATGCCGTGACAATGCTGTGCTCTGCATCCCTCTTCTGCCAGTGTGCCCAACATTAGCCAAAATGAGGTCATTATTTCTTCACAGACACTTAGTCACCTTTCTTTCACACTGGAAATAAACTGCTGCTTGGAAATGTTAAAGGATGCATAATTATTTAAAGCAATAAAGAAATTAGAAACTGAAATCCATCCGACAAAGTCCAATACTGTATGTTCAAGTTAACATCTAATTAGACTGGTTAATAAATTGCTTTCCCAGTAGTGTCGTGGTGTAGCAGTCAGAAATGGTCCCTTTCCTTCAAGTTTGTGTACAGTCTCATGCAAGAGGTTAAATATTAGCCAATTTCCAGATATTCGTTTCTGAATGACCTTTTACTAGGAGCACGTAGTATAAGGTTCTCTGCAGAGTATCAATGTAACGCACACTTCCAAACAATGCAATAAAGTGCAAATAATCCAATGAATGTAATTCTCACCTTCCTGTGCCAGCATGGATATAAAAGTACATATAAACTCGTCATAGTTGTGAGTCCTCCTTTGGTCATCAATCTAAAAATAATAAAACAACAGGTTGTTGGAAAACAGAAAAAAAAATAAGTGTTTGTTTCAGAAGCATTTACCCTGAAACTGATGCCTGTGTCCATCAGCAAAACCTTTCACTAGCTGTATTCATTTGTTTGTTCACATCTCGTGAAACCCTTGTATTGTAATACACACTTAACCGTCTGCTCAAGGACTTGGAAACCGACCTTGTATTTCTTTCTTTTCTCAACCTCCTCTTTCAGGCAGGCCTCGTAGTTGGCTATCTCAGCCTCGACACATTTGAGCAAAGCGAGGAGCTCCTGTAATGGGAAATAAATGTGGTGAAATCTCTTTAGAGATGTTTCCTGTTTCCTGAAGAGGGAAATAAGTCATTTATGATGGGGTGGGGTGGGGTGCGGTTCAGTCCTGGATGGTTACAAGTTTAGGGAAGCAATGAACTACTAGAGCACCTGAATGGAGGTTTAACTGGTTGGATTAAACATGGTAAGAACAAAGACCTAATCTAGAATGTTTCCCACCCCAGACCTTTACAGAACCAAATACAAAAAACAAATATTACATTTAAACCTACAACACTAACAGACAAAACCACACAAGTAAAGCGCAAAGTGCTACTACAAAATAAGGTTTTTAAAACTTTTTAAAAAGGGTCACTAACTTTAGGGGAGTATTTCTCTCCTGTGGTTTTGCTGCTACTGTTTTCCCCAGTTTCCAGTTTCTCCTTGCTGTGTCTGGGTTCAAGAGCCTCCTTGTTCTCCTCTACGTTGCTCTGCAGCTGCCCGCTCTCATTCTTCACCTCCTCGGGACTTTGCTCTCCTGAAAGCGCAATTACAGAACCTTGAGAAAACATGTATGCTTCAGTTTCCCCATTATTCTCTAAAAGAGAAAGCAGTCAGTCTTTGCCAATACTTGAAAGCTTGGATGGGACCTTGTTAAATTCAAGTGTTTTCAGTGTTTGAGTAAAAGTCTTGACTAAAAGAGAAGAGTGCACCCAATTCTAGCAGTAAAAGCACTCAAGGTACTTGAGCAATTTTTTCCAATTTTATATACAGAGGAACTTTAAGAGTGATAAAGTCGACTGTCTCTTACTACCACAATACAAGGGTTGAAAAAGGCAAGCCAGCGCACCTTTTAATAAATGGATATTGCACACCAAAAACATGCAAAGGAAAAGCGACAAGCTCTGCAGCAAACCTGTCACCCAAAGAAGCCCCTTACCGGTGTGAGCGAGGGTGCAGAGCACTCCGTCAGCCTGCAGGTGGAGCAGTGCAGAGCTGACGGCCTGGCCCAGGTCCCTCACGGCCCGGTTGTAGCGCAGGCAGTCAAGCCGCAGCAGGCCCTCGTCCTCCCCGAACAGCACCTTGGAGAGTTGGGAGGTGACAGGGCTGGAGGGTCGAGTGGCGCTGGCTGAGCGGATGGGCGAGCGCAGCGGGGAGTTGAAGGCGCTGCCAATCTCCGAGGCGGTGTCTGTGCTCTCGTTGCTGGGGGTGGGCGAGGGCTGGGAGGGGGCGGTGATGCAGATGCCCCCCGCTGCAGCCGTTTTGATGGTGAGCGGCACTGAAAGGTCCTTCCTCTGGGACTCCTTCAGCTTCTCAGTCAGCACGCCCATGGTGTTGGGCTGCAGGAGGGACAGCTGGCCTCCCTTCGACTGCTTCAGGCCAGGCTTCCTCTTGTACCTGCAGAGAGAGAGAGAGAGAGAGAGAGAGAGAGAGAGAGAGAGAAACAGGTTTAAACAACTGTTGTATTGAATAGTGAATCTACTTTTTTTTAAAAACTGTAGTAATTACTGAAATTTAATGCGTGTCTTGTGTAAATTATTACACATGATTTATAGGCAGGAGCTACTTTCAACAGCAAACAATTAATATAAGTTGTTCATGCTGCATTCACTTTTGTATGGGCATGACAATCCCTGCAATGATAAGTGAAAACGTGCACGTGTTATTAGCTTTGAGCCAATGCTTGCTAGCCCACACTAATGTCAGTGGCTCACCTCACTGGAGCCTCGGTTTTGCTGGAGTCTTCTTCCTCTTCATCGTAATCATCTTCATCGTCCGAGTAAGGGTGATGTGAGGGGACTGGAACCCGGGTCCGCCCTACCCCCGCTGCCAGGTCCTCCTCCTCCTGTCAATGACAGCACGCCGTTAATGAGCCACTGGAGCACAGCACAGCGCTTGTGTTGTGACCGTGCCTTGCACACTATGTCAAACTACCAGATTTATAAGAAAAAATATATTCTGAAACCATCTGACAAAATGAACCATGCAACAAAGAGGCCCAACAATTTGCGTTCGCTACTACAACAAAAAACGAAAACATATTTGGTAGTGTTGTCAGTGTAATCTGTTAGACAGCATACTCCCAACAGTTTGCATTCATCATAACACAATCATACTCCACAAGGTAAAACACACATTTGTTCCAATTAATCCAAACTGTCAACAGCTGGTGCTCTTTTCTGTCAGTACACACACACACACAAAGGAAGACAATACAGCAGGGATGGAAATACGACTCCTGTTGCAAAGCAGTTTCACCTGTACCAGGTTTTACTACAAGCTTGATTAACCAGTGTATAGGACAAGCTGAGGTGTGTCTTATTAAACTCATAGTAAAACCAGGAATGGATACCCTTAATATACCCTTTCTTCCATGTGAAGCATTGAAAAACTTCTAGTGATACGAGAAACAAACCTAACATACAAACGCAATCGAAGGTAGGAGACTTATAGGTAAAGTACGAGCGAGGGAAGATTCTTCATTAAAAGTGGCATTAGGGTAGAAAAAATAAATAGTTGCATTATTCATTATCTCCTGTTGGATCGGACCCTGGAGGCAGAAACTCTGAAAAACGATTTACAAACCTACAAACAAAAAAGAGAGCAAGGCTGTGTACACGGATGTAATATAATAATATGTACCGCCATAACTCATAAATACAGCTTCCTGACCTGCATAGGAGACTTGGCGTAGTTGTGGTTGTCAAGGAAGGCTGGCCACCGCTGGACTGTGGGGGTGGGGGGGACAGGCGGGCCATTCTGTGAGCACAGCACCTGTTTCCTTGGGGCTTTTGATCTGCTTGTTGAGCTCGGGTTTGGTTCCGGCTGGCTCTGTGAAGAGGAAGACTCTGCAGATTCTGGAAAGTCAAAAGCAGCATTAGGACTGGGACCTGCACCAGTTCCCTTCGTGTTCTCATTCCAAACATTGACCCTTATGTGCTGCTCGTGTCCATGCTATTGTGATTTACTCCTAACCTCCTACACACCTTTTGGATTTCACTGGGGTCAAATCCGATGATGATTTTATGCAAATGTTTAACCTATACATTATATTAGTCTGAGATTAAGAGGACTGTACTTATGGTTAATTCTCCAGGGTTCTCCGAGGAAGCAGTTGTGCTGCATTTACCCAGCCTCTTCCAGGTGGGGCTGATGCAATGTGTTGAATGTTTTCTCATTCATTATTGCGAGTACCTGTGCGTGAGGGGTCTGCTGTAACCTGTGCCTTCCCAGAGTCTGACTCTGCTTCCTTTTTCACTGTAGGAGACGTCTCTTCTGGAGGCGAGGATTCCTGCGCTTTCCGATCCTGGACAAGTTCTGGCTGTGTCACCCGAATAAGCTACAATAAACAAAATGACAAAACACACGGTGCAGACTGTATTTAAAAACAGATAAAACGTGCCCCCTGTCAAGTTAACCCTCCATACCTGTTGAAGGCCCTCCAGCACGGTCTGTCTGTTCATTTTGAGCACGTGTAACTTAGATTCATACTTTATACGCCGGTCAGGGACAACAGCCATCAGGTTGAAGCGGATATCGTGGTAAGGCTCCCTAAGAATGGACAGAGAACATTCAGCCTAACTGTACTTTTCAACTCAAGCTGGCAGGTTTAAATGTGAACTCACTGGCATGAATTCCTGTCTTGCAAACAAATGATTCAATTACGTTTATCTAGCGTCTCTTTAATTTAAAACCATTGATACTAAAAACAGACATGAATATGTTTCACAGGAGATGAGAGCTCAATAAATTGATTGAAGCTGATCGTCATCTTCCTTACCCAGCTGTAGCCAGTCCTATCCTCTCCATGATAACTCTCCTGGCTTTGTCTGTCCACTCCTCATCCTCCCCCCAAGGTCCTAAAGAAATATCAGTTAATACATTTACAATCACACTCAAGTGGGTGATTTGAGCTCAAATTCAGAAGAGGTAGGTGCTGGGTGTATGCAAAAGAAGAGCTGTTTATGGAGTCTGCATTTTGCTCATTTTGATGCCCCTTGTCATGATTTTTCTCCATGCAGGAGAAGTAGCAATAAAGCTTGTGTAAAGAGTTTTCCAACAATAAAAAATGAATTGCTGTGAGAGTGAAGCAGCCCCTTTTGTTCCACTTGAGCTAGATTGACGCGATTATCAAGTGGCTGGTGCAATGACTTTTAAATGAAGCCTCGGATGGTCGGGTGGCTCTGCTAGCTGCAGTCTTTCCCGTTGCTCTTACCGTGGTCAATGGGGTACGCTTTCAGCCCATCGAGCTCAAACAAGCGCCCCTTGATCGGCACGTAACTGACGAAGTGGAAGGCCTCCATTGTTCTCACAGCGCTGATCCCATTCTGTTTCTCTGGAAGGTGTCGTGGTTCAGGTCTTCAGAGGAAACACAAGCAATACAAACGAGCAGCCTTTATGATGGCAGTAAAGTCCAACATGTTCCTTGTTTTACCAGGAGAAAGCAATACAGCCTCACAGTTAGGCAGTTTCACTAGTGCCAGCTATACATACAGATGAAATAAGGTGGACAGTTTTTTTTTGGCATATATTATTCCAAAAAGAAACTAATGCACAGTGCTGAATAAATGTAGTCTCCCCAAACTATCAGCCACATAGTGTTTGATTTGTCTACCAAGTAAATTACTTGGTAACAGGCTTTGAATTAAGAATTTCGCTAAAGACTGACCAAAAATCTAAAACATTGACTTGTGGAACATTTATTACTTCAACTACATATATCAAACAGATGGATTGATACATGCATTGTATTGGGAGACTGTTATAAGAGCCATTCGCTCATGATCCCTAACTTAACTTATAAGCAACAGGAAAATGGTTTGCATCTTACCTAGCATGGCTGTTGTGGGCTTTTGCAAGCTCTGGTGCATTGCCAATTGCATAGCCTTTACTCTGGAATGACAAAAGGTTTGTTTTTACACAGAGTAGCAGTTTCACTTCATTACGTGGCATTTTCTTTATGGCTTTGTGAACAGTTGTAGTTGGAAGAGATTTCATAGAAGGCTGTATAAGAACCACAGTATTCATTTCTCTACACTATTGTCCCGCTGTACAGCTTTACAAAGAGACAGTTTGTATATGATAGCTGGTACACATATACAAAGCACAGTTAATCACCAATGTGTATCTCGATTGGGACAGTTTCGTACCTCTGGGCTGAACCCTTTGGTAAACTCCTTCATACGGCTCAGGGTCAGTCCGAGCTCTACATCGTTACAGTTCAGGAGGACGCTCAGCAAGGCGTGGGTTGCACACGAGTTGGGGATCAGCTGAGAAAACAGGAAAACAACAGATATTAAGAAGAAAAGCCGGTACTACACATGCAACTAACAGCATCAGAAAGGGTTTCACCATACCTGATGTGCAAAGAACATGTCGTTTACAATGTCATCGTCAATGACCGACGTCTCATCCACCAAGGTAGAGACCTTCCTCCGGGATCGCCGCTCTTCAATCCACTTAAACAAGAAGATGAAGCCATACACAGGACTAAGGAGAGAGCACAATGGGAAAGTCTAACCAATAGCTGGATACCGGTGCAAAGAAAAAAACACAGGGCAATGAAGAGCAGCTGCTGGACATTTTCTTCAGTAGATCTAACAGTTTTTACACAAGTTTGCTCAGCCTGCTCCTGCTTGCAAGTCAAATGCAGAACATTCAGAACTATACAAGTATAGTTAATAGAGAACCACGTTCAGATTTTATTTCATGGGTGCACAAATTGGTGAGGATTTACCTTTGGCATTTACTCTGCAAGTCATAGATCTCCTCCACCTGCACTCCTTTCACCCCTGGAACAAACAATTTCACATCAACATTACAAATATATGTGTCTGTCATAAATGTGACTCAAAAGTAATGGAAAGTTCAATGTGTTTCATGTAAAATGGGGTGAAAAGAAGCTGCCCCACTGGAAATGGTCAGGGCATCTTGGATAGAATGAAGACAGTATCTGTTACACTGAAATGGTCAGGGCATCTTGGATAGAATGAAGATAGTATCTTTTGCACTGAAATGGTCAGGGCATCTTGGATAGAATGAAGACAGTATCTGTTGCACTGAAATGGTCAGGGCATCTTGGATAGAATGAAGACAGTATCTGTACATTGAAATGGTCAGGTCATCTTGGATAGAATGAAGATAGTATCTTTTGCACTGAAATGGTCAGGGCATCTTGGATAGAATGAAGACAGTATCTGTTGCACTGAAATGGTCAGGGCATCTTGGATAGAATGAAGACAGTATCTGTACATTGAAATGTTTGTCCCAACTTACCAAAATCCTCCACAAGTAGAGTGAAGAGTCCTACAAAAAACAAAGGACAAGAGAGAAATACAACTTTATTTAATACTACTCATCATGCACAGAGCATATCTGACAGCTTGACAGAATTGCTTATAGATACACCATGATGTTTACCTGCTAAACTAGTTTCTAATTCTTTTTATTCCAGTTTAAAGAAAAATAAACTCTGCAAACGCACACCTGGGCTTTGTGCTAATACGAGGATGGACGAACATATGTGCCCCTGGGAAAATGCACGGAGATATCTGCAGAATCCAGGCCACTAAATAATTGAAGTATTTCACATACTGTATTATTGTTGCAGACTTTACAGGGATGGCCATAAAACTCCCATTGCTTAGCAGTCTGATCCTTTCCTGGTTTTACTATGAATTTAACAAGACACACTTGAGCTTATTAGCTATGCACTGTTGCTACTCAAGCATGTATTACATCCCTGTATTATATAAAACACGAAGTCTTCAGATCAGTGTTAAGAAACGACTTTGTAAACAACATGCGCATTAAAACATTGACTATATTATGTGATTGCCTCGGATTGTATTGAAGTCATTTTAAAACAGTTTGTGTGAACTCTGTGGGACTTAGTGAAGTTGCCCTGCCGTAACTGAAAAAAATGTATATGCATCATAAAATAGATACATGCATATGAAACTTAACATGGTACACTTATGCACGCAGTGATGAAGGAGACATAAACAAGATCGTGCATCTAATCTCTGTGTGATCTATCCTTGTGAGTTTCACTACGTACTGTAAAGAGAACAGCATGGCTCAGACGGTATTTAGAGTGGCAGGGTCACAGGTTCAAATCCAGTTGGCTACATACATCCGATGCGCTCGCCCATCCGCTCAGCCAGCGCCACTCGACCCTCAATCTACAGCAGCTGGAGGTGTGTTTCTACTGATGTGAATGGTGCTGATGATGCGTGTAACAATATTATTCGAGAAGGCGTTGTGTTCTCTATGCGCTGTGTTAGTACACAGAGATGTGAAACTGTACTGCCTCTGTGGTACTCACCGGGGTCACTTTCCAGTTCAAGCCACCCTTTGTTCATTTTCAAATCCTTTGAGTCCGAAGACTCCTACCTCTTTCTCCAGTCCATCTTAAATGAAAATAAAGTGGGAGAACGGGTTTATAAATGGTAAAAAAAAAAAAGAACGATCCCACGCACACTGCAACACAAAAGCGACTGCCAAATGAACCATTCGTTGTACGTCATTAACGAGAGACTCTAACCACAACAACACCAATACATCATCAAAGCTAGTCGCAATCGTCACACTGCTGTGCTGTCATCTTTCGTTAGCGACCGAGGTGGCACGCCATATTGGTAAGGTCGGGTGTGAGTAAACTACTGCACAACATTTATTTTTTTTAATCAGCATTTTGGACACAGTTCACAGAAACATATCCGTAATACGTAAGCATTAGTATATATTCTAATATATATGCAAATTTTGCCACTGCAAGTGTAATTTCGGAGTACAAGAACTTTGTTTCAGTGATATTTGATTTTCATGCAATTGCACTTTGTGTCCACCAGGTGTCTCTGTTCTGCAGTGAAAGTACACCCCATCAATTCCAACTTCAAATCTCAGGTCAGTTAACGTCGTATCCACTTCTATTCTTTTGAGTATTTTTGTTTGTTTGTTTTGCTTGTTTTTATTTTATTGTATGTTTTTTGTTACTTGTATAACTACTGTTCAAATAAAACAATACATGCCCGTCCCCGCGTCCTTGTGAAAACCTCGGTGTCTCTGACGAGAAGAACCCTTCTTCCCCGGAACGTTCTGCTTTGTCATCGATTCCTGGAGGGGAATCTAATTTTGGTTGCTCCGTGAGAAATAAGGTCTAGGAGTAGGAAACTGCCGAAGGAAATAACGTATACGGTGGAATAACATATAACAAAAACATATTATATAGTTGTGAAAACCACCGAGCGAGGAAGGTAAGACGGCAGTCTTGTGCTTTATCCGTTGTAGCTGTGTTTGATGTAAAAAAATACATGCAGCCAGAAATCTATGCAGCCACAATTCTGGACAATAGAGAGTGGAGACTCGCACATCGAAGTCTGCATAACAGTAACACACTGCTGAAGTATACTGTTGGTATACATAAATAAGGAAACGCATGACTTCGGAATTTATGATCATGGAACATAGACAGTCATGGGAATTTTGTGACACGATTGCTTTGTTTTTAAATTTTGGCGTGTGCCTCATCAGGCAGTACGTACTAAGAGTCAATACAGAGTGCATTATATTAATATACCAGGCATGTAGTAATCTATATATATATATATATATATATATATATATATATATATATAATCACTTGTAAGAATAGAAATAATAACATAACACGTTAACATTTTACGTTTCCTTTTAATTTTATAAATGGGCATTTAACAGGGGAATTGTGAAAGCACTTTGAGTCTATTTAGACCACCGAACGATCCATAAGTATTAATACTGTAACACAGCGCGTGCAGCCTCGACAGCAGCGCTGCAAGGCATTGAGCTCCTGTGTGCACGGTGCAGAGAGCAGGCGCGCGCGGGAGCAGGCATCTGCAGGGGCTGCAACAGTCGGCATCAATAGACAGTCATTGGTCAAGACTAGTCCTGTCTACCGAATAAGGTAATTGCCGTTTTGGACCTGAATCGTCTCGTCTCATCTCTCTCGCCTTGTCCATCCTTTCTGCACCCCGAATAGCTGGTACGCAACAATACAGTACATTAGTGTAAATATGTATATCACAGCAGTGGTGCAAATAAAGGGTTATCTGCTGTTCAATCCTTTCTTGGATCCAGATAATTCGTTACACACTGCAAATAGGGGCGGTTGATTACACAGGTGATGCGACGGCATAGGTGCAGAAAGACGGGCCAATGTGTAAAACTCTACTAGTACATTCTTGAACACATGAACCGTTCTCTCTGAGCCGTTCCCCTAACTATAGTATAATTAAGAACTGGTTGAAATCTTAAGCCGGTCAGTGTTTCTACAGTTGTGTCGGTGGTGCTTATCAGTTACCTGAGCACCTGTTTGGTTTACAATACATTGAACTATGGGAGTCGCACATAAGCGCCGGAGCGGTGGGACAACGGGCCACTGCACACGCACTTTTTAAACAGGGGAGGGGTGGGGAGTGCGACTTCCAAACACAGTGGCACAGCTAAGTCAAATCAATCCACTAATTAACCAATAATCCTAACGTTTCGCAAGCTGTGCCGCCAGCTCCTGTAGAGGTAAATTGAAGCTTTTAACAAGTCAATTGAGTTAGTTATGAAAGAAAAGATCATCCTTCTTTTAAATATATTTTATTATTGCTGAACCTCAAAGTTTTGCATTTAACTGTGTCTCAAAATAGGAAAATAAAAAACCCATGTAAGATCTCAAGTTAACCACGTGCTACCAGTTCATTGGAAATGACTTGAGACCAGCTTCCTGAAAATCACAAGAAAGATTCCGGAAACACAAAGTATTCTAGAACAAGCACCTCAGTCACCTGTAAACTGACAGCTTGGCAGCTGTTAAATCTACAGATCTCTCTCTGGCGTTTTTGAGATGAGATGAGCTAATGATGTTTATCGTTCAGGAATACTACAGGTACAGCACACAGATCCTGGGCACCCATTGCTTCACCGTTTCATTCTGAAATTGTACAGGGGATGTGACAACACAATAGAAACCCCTGCCAACCACTGTCAATAAATAGGATGTCAGAGCGAAGCTGGTTCAGTGTGACGTGTCTGCAATGTACAATACAATACAGTGCACATTTCTATAGTGATTGTAAAATTAGAAAACTGAGATAAGAAAGCTGTTTTGTAGAAATACAGTAAGAGCCCCAGCTTTGCTGACAGTAATCTGTTGTCTTGTCCATAATGCTAATTATCCACAAGTGTTTTCAGGGGTGCCAGTTGCAGTGCTAATTGTCCACGAGAGCCCATGCACAGTAAACATTTGTGTGGTTGGCCTACAGTGCATGTGTTATTTTAATATTTTTGTGCATAATATAAAGGGAAATGTTACAAGATTCTATTTAGGTTTATCTCTAAATGCAGGCCTGGGCGTTGGGGGTCAGCCGTGTGCACACTGAGATCCTGTACAAGGTCAAGGTTACTGGTCAGAGTGAGTAGGGCGACAGCAATTGTATTGATTACAATAGCACATGTTGCTCAGATCCTTCAAGGGTGAGAGTGACCAAGTCTGCAGTAATTCTGCATTGTATTGAGTTTCTCACTGTGCAAGGATGCTACTGCAACTGTTGCCCCAGGACCAGGATTTAAGTGGGATTCCATTGTGTAACCCCAACATGTCTGAGCTTGGTTAAGATGCATAAAACTATATCCATTTCCGTATGAAAACTTAAAGCACTATTAATATAGTACCCTCCGTGAACCGGCAAAGCATATATTATTAAACAAATCGAAAGACCTTCAGTCTAATGTGATGGATGTTGTATGTGTCACAGTCTCTCTTTCAAGTGTTGCACCTAGAGCCCCTAGAGCCATGGTGATTAATAAACCATGAATCTGAGACACCGTCTGTATGCACTGTAATTTCCACAGAGATTCTGCTTGTACAGGTTTTTCTTTTTTTTTGAGACTGAGCTGCAAGAATCTCCCAAGCGCAGCCTGGTTTAGTGTCCTTTATAGTAGGGATGGAAATAAGACTCCTATTGCATAGCAGTTTCACCCATAATTCCAGGTTTTACTGAATGCTTGATTAGCCACAGTGTATAAGTAACAAGCTTGTTTGGGTGTGTCGTATTAAACTCAGGAGTGGATCAAACTGCTATGTAATAGTAGTCTTATTTCCATCCCTACGGTGGTCTTGCCAGTAGAGTATAGGGTTGTGTCACTGTGTCAGTGGGACTGTAGTAGAGATAGAAGGGGTGGACCTTGCTGTTTAGGGGAGTTAAAATAAGAAATAATGTTTGAATGTGATTTGTAACCATGAGCCAGACTGTACAATATATGTGCTATAAGGTGTAATTGATGTGTATTTTGGTTTGTGAGTAAGGATTTGTTTGGTCAATGTACATAAATATTTAATGCTGTCTTTACAGTGCTGTTTCTAAAAACAGAACTGCCTTTCTTTCTCAGTTTCAATCTAGCTTAATTTAAAATGTCTGGGATCAGTTGCTGAAAGTTATTAATTATTCACATTATTAGAAACAGTGCATGTTACAGATAGGTTCTGCTTTTTATTTCTGGTCACAATTCCCCATTCTCATAAAGCTTTAAAAAATAAATAAAAATCATACTTTCTCCAGGGTAGCTTATTCTAGTTAAAGGAGTGCAACACCTGCACAACCAAAGACTGCTTTGCTCTTAACGTCCTGGATACTGGCATTTCCATGTATCCCCACATCCACTGCACAAGATCATTGTCACAACAGCGCAATCCCTGCTTAAGAAACAGTATTAACAAAAGAGTCGCTTCTAGAAGACCCAGGTTGGAAAGGGAACTCATAGAAAGGGATTCCCAAATGCCAACGTGAACACATTTTCGGATAACTTTAACTGTATGCCCACATTTCTGAATCTACCAACTCTTAGCAGTAGTTTTGAGAGAAATTCATGTGAAACTAGATAGAAAAAAACGAGTCAGTTTTGTTTTTTGTTTTTTTAATAGTATTTTGCCTGAAGGTTGGTTCACTTTGGCAGGCGAGTATCGAAATGCAGCTGACACATCAAGAGTTCCCAGCCCTTTCATTTCATCAGCAGTTTACATTGTTTTTAGTTTCCTGAGCCAGGCTGAGACAGAACGATCTGATTTTTAAAGTGCAGGAGAGCCTGAGAAGGTATTTGTTGTTTATGAGTGACTTGTTTTGTGTGTTTTTTTCAATCCCTTTAATTTCCCTGCAGTGTGTTATATAATGATTGGCAGGAACTCTGTGTGTGACTGTGAGTCTGTGTTTATGTTGGCATATATAACTTAACTTGTAAGTCATAGCTGCGTCCGCCAGCTCAGATGCCTTCGCTTCCAGGGGCCCCTTTCTTTTTTTTCCCCCTTGGGCAATGAAAGCAAGCTTTTGCGTCAGACATTCATTAGGTCTGAAGTGAAAAGGTTAGAGCTCAGATTGAAAGCAGAATCGGACGCAATTTAATAGCATTGGGGGTGTGTGGTAAAGCCCCCAGGTCAATACTGGTCTGGTCTCTTTAAACATCGTGCAATTGCAATATTTGTCCACCAGGTGACACTATGGAGAAAGTGTAATTAACAAAACGAATAAACCAAAAGGAGCAAAAGGTAAACAAAAAGGGGTTTCAGCCACAACCTCTTGAATTATCTGCCAATCAGAGGTGAGAAAAACAATTTTAAAACCTTTGTTAGGGCTCCTTAAATGCTTAACGGGAGATCTGTTCCTAATAAAACTGCCAGTCTTCCCTTCTTCATCGAGCAAAAGAAGGTTAACCTCCGGAAGAATTTAAACTGCCAGATAATGCTGGAAGCAGGCATTTATAGGTGTGCGTGTTGTGTTAATGTGTACACCTGGTGGTGATCATTTTGTGGGCATACTAATCTGCTTTAACAATGCAACTGTGACAGTGTATTCGAAATTGGCAGCAGAATTGGATGGTAGAGATAAACTGGATCTTGTTACATAAGGTAACATGACGATCTTGGCTTAAATAAGACAATCCTTGGGAGTTTACTGTAAGTAGTCTATTGGTTGACTAAAGCATAAATCAGTTCACTGTTCTCTTGCCTCTCTTACGTTGAAACCCTGCCCCTTGGCAGTCACTCGCACTCTCTCCTCCTGTGTCTCCTCCTGCACTATCACAGCACAAACACACTCCACTCTGCTCTTCAGCTGATAGTGGACCCTACAGCTGAATGACAAAGAGACTGCACACTCAAACCTCAGCTATCACACTGCACCTCTGCAAACACTAGAACAATCTTCTTAGCAGTCACACATACAGTACAGTGCCTGTACACACACGCACGCACACAGAAACATGTTTGTATTGCTGTCTGCGGACTTGAAGAGCTGGATGTAGGAGTGTTTTTAGTCTGACACATTTCAGGGTTTGTTGTTTTTTTTTTTATAACAATTTTGTTCCCATATGGACAGAAAAACATGACCATAGAGGCATGTTTTTTGCTTACGATTGTAAGTCGCCCTGGATAAGGGTGTCTGCTAAGAAATGAATAATAATAAATAATAATAACATAAATAATAATGTTATAACAACCCACAACAAAAACAGAATTTATTGCTTCACAGTGAGTCAGAGAGTGGGGGTGGAATGGAATGAGGGGAAGGAGGGGGGGTTAGGTTGAGGGGAGAGGAGGTGGGGAAAGGGAAAGGGAGAGGGAGAGGGAGAGGGAGAGGGAGAGGGAGAGGGGAGGGTTGGCTTGCTGCTTTCAAGGGTCTCTGCTCTCTCACCTATTGTTATATAAGCACCCCCTGATTGGACAGGGAGGTTCGTGTCCCAGATTAGCCTGTCTGTTAGGGACTCTGGTTATATAAGCAAGAAGAGAGCGAGACCCGGAGTGGAAAGAGAATGAGTTTGCTTGCTGGCACAGAAAGCAACAGCATTGGTGCTTGATACTGCAGGTTCATATGGGTGGGTAGCAGTGTTTAGGAACAACGCCAGGTGGATCTGTCCAGCAGCATCTGAAGGTAGATTAACAAGATGCACCGTACACTGGCCAGTCAGGGTCCTGGAACTCACGGGTGGGTGTGAGAACACATTATTCCTGATATAGTGAAATGCTTATAAACAGGTGGAAATAAGACTCTTACTGCATAGCAGTTTCACCCATTCCAGATTTTAAAACAACCTTTATTAGCCACAGTGTATATGTAGTGTAACAAGCTCAGGCATGTTTTATTAAAGTCGTAGTAAAACTAGGAAGGGTCCAAATTGCTATGCAACGGGAGTCTTATTTCCATCCCTGTGGCACATTCAGTACCATGCATCTAATAAATATATTTATATATTACTATATGGCTGCTGGAGGGGTGTGTGTGTTGTGGTTTTAATGTTGTGTAGCCAACCGTGCATAGAAGAGTATAAGATAACACTCCCATTGCGCCCTTAGAAAGGCAGCCTGAAGGGACCACAGGGAGACAGTCGTGCAATATATTACTGTATAAATCGCATCTCAGAACTCAGCCTGTCACTGTGAAGTTGTAACAGAGCAGTGCTGTGTTTCCCTTGTCACGCTGCAGGGTCAATGGCAGGTAATGCACAGTGAGCACTGCTGGGGGCCATGTCAGAAGAGGCAAGCTCAGGGAGCGATGCGGACCAGGACCTGGATCCGAACCTGGATGGCGAGGAAGAGGAAGAGGAGGAGATGGAGGAGGACAACGATGGAGACGACGAAGAGGACGTGAATGACAAAACTGGTGAGTAGTGTGTGTACCACTGAAATGGTTTAACCAAGTTCTTTACATAAACGGATATTTCACTTGTAACATAGGAATCATTTGTAAACACCAAATCATTTGGGGATATGTGTTTGTCTGACTCTGTCTCATGGCTTTATCTGTCTGCCTTTGAAGCTTCCTTCCTGGTCCCAGTTGCAAGTAATTCCAGACAGCTGTGAAGTTCGAAACAAACCCCTTCCCAATGCCTTGTCTATCAAAACGAATAGCTCTACCCTCGGCTCTTTCTTTTTTTTTCTTTTTTTTAATAGAATTATGCCTGAAGGTTGGTTCACTTTGGCAGGCAAGTATCAAAATGTATCTGAACCATCAAGAGTTCCCAGCCCTTTCATTTCATCAGCGGTTTACATTGTTTCTAGTTCAGGCTGGCATTTCCAGAGCCAGTCTGTGATGGAACGATCTTCTTTTTAAAGTGGATGATAACGCCATTTCGACTACCGGAAACTGCTTAATAACATAGGAGAACGATACATATATCACGGCAGTTAGTCTCATCTTTAAGCTCATGAAGAAACAGCTCTGCTGTGGCTCAGCAGAGCAGTGGGTCTCCATTCCGTGCTCAGATTGCTGTCTTGCATTCCAAGAAACTGGGAGGTGAAACAAAGCACAAAGCATAAAGCTTGGGAATGCCAGCTGGTGGTACAGAAACGGGGTCTTTTAGGGGCTCCGGGCAAGCGGTCAGCCTTTCACTGTGCTCCAGAAGCCATATGCATGTTTGTGTGTGTGTGTGTGTGTGTTTGTGTTTATTCTAAGCGTAGACGAGCCGTGTGCGTGTGTGTGTGTGTCTGTGTGTGTCTAGTTTCATTGCTTATTGTAGTTGATCTGAGACACACACAGGGAGGAAGTGGCTTGCTACCTTCGGGGGAGGTGGGGTAAAGTCAGTTCTGAAACTTGTAGTATAGCGCTGAAAAATGGAAGTTGGGTTGTTATTGGTGCGCATAGAATAATTGGTCACAATTACCCATTATAAACTATTTATTGCAACGTTTGTAAACAGCCGATTGCATTATTACAGCCTGTAGCAATACCGTATTATAAAACATGTACTGCTATACTAAAGCATTTAAAAACATTATTACTTTATAACACAGCATTAAGCTTCCCAAAGTCTCATACAAGCATATTACAGGCAAGGAATTTAGAAATTCAAGGACATGTGTTCTTAATTTGATTGCTACAAATGTTGTTCCGTTTAATGGCTTTGTTTAAATCCAGCCATGTGCAATGCATTAAATTGCTCAGTTAATGAGAAGCGGGTGCATATAAAATAGAATTGCAGTAGTTCCTTTGTGTGTGCGCAGGGCTTGTATGCAAGTGGGAATGCTGATGGGGGTCATACTTAATGCAAACCGCATCGTTCCTCATCCAGTCAGTCATTGTGATTTCTGGGCACTGTGGAAGCCTGTGCCAGAAACAAGCTCATCCCCATTGTGGAGTTTCATCATCCTTCTCTCGTGTAAGAAGAGATTCTGGGATCGGAGCTGCGTTGAATGCAGCTTGGGGCTATCATTAAGCAGGGCTCTGTGATTTCCCTACAGACTGCTGGAGAAGTGGTGGGGAGGGAAGAGATCTGATGGGATCAGGGTAATAAGCCCTCTTCATTTAGCGCTGGCTGTGGTGCCACGTATTGAAGAGCTGGTGACATTCCGTCTGCCTTGCTGACGTCACGCACACACACACACACATTATATAACGCGGTTATGAAAGGCAGAGCTCGGTGTCCTGCACAGCTAGCGCTCCCTGCTGAAGCCTCTCAGCTGGATGGTTTAGGCAGGACAGGACGTTCTGGGTTTGTCATCTAGGTCTGGCATTGAAATGATTTAACTACAAACTCAGGGTCTTTCGTTTCAACAGCTTCAACACCTCTTTGGCTTTTTTCTCCTGATTTAGAAGAACCACTAGCTCACATCTGTGACTATGGGGATAGTGTTTTCTAGTCGACGCTGCAAATTATTATTATTATTATTATTATTATTATTATTATTATTATTGTGGTAAAATCCATATTTGACACTTATGAATCTTTTTAATATAATGAGTTACACTAAACTGTGTATTATTTTTTTGCACAGTGAGCTCAGAGGAGAGGTAGGACCAGTTTGCAGGTATTTCCCTTTAGATGTTAAAGGCCTTTGTGGTTAACTAGGCCTGCACATTACCTTTTTGAATTGATTTACCTAATTTAGTGGTAAAAGAATAGCAAAGAAAATCTACTGTCTTCCTGACAACTATTGTATACTTTGCTACATAGCACCCTCTGCTGAAAGTGATGCAGCATGTTTGACATGGCTTGTAGCGAAAAGCATCAGAAATCCCAATGCCGGCCTGTTTTTACCAGCTTAAGGCTATGAAACAGCTCATTTAAAAAAAAAAAAAACATGTAAAAGCTGCTCTCCTGCGTCTCTTTTAATCCATTACAAAGCAGACCAATAAAGTGCTAAACAGGGATGCACCTTGCGCATACATGTACTGCATTTCATCCAGCGTTGCACGTACCAGTACTGTATTTCTTGCGTCAGATCTACCAAGCAGAGGTGTTCAGTAAAAGCCTAACGTCTTTACCCCGGGCATTTACAGTACAGGGATTGTTTACAGCCCTGATGTGCATGTCTGCCCTGCCAAGCCCTCCTCCTCCTCTGTGTAATGGTTTTCAGCACGCTGCAACTCCTGAGTATAGGGACTCCTTGATTTAGCTTGTACTGTAGATAAGCTCTCTGCAAGGTATTTATAGAGGCCGAGGTTGCTCTGCAGCTTTAGATTCCCTTTGCTTTAGATTCCCTTTGCACTAATCGATTATTGGGCAAATTAACCAATAACATTGAATGGGCACGAATGCAATTCAAGCCCACTAAATCAAGGAGCATCTCTATAATTAAAGGCAAAGTAGTAGATAAAACATTCTTCATTAATGGTGAGGCAATACCAACAGTGTCTGAGAAGCCAGTGAAGAGTCTTGGGAGATGGTACGACGGGGATCTAAAGGACACAGTTCGTGTGGGAGAAGTTAGACAACAAGCAGTGGAAGGGTTGAAGAGCATAGACAGCTGCGCTCTACCAGGTAAACTAAAACTCTGGTGCTTTCAGTTTGGTCTACTGCCGAGGTTGCTGTGGCCACTGACTGTGTACGAGGTTTCTTTGACAACAGTAGAGAAGCTGGAAGCTTTAATCAGTTCATACATCAGGAAATGGTTGGGAGTTCCACGCTGCCTCAGCAGAGTGGGACTTTATGGTAAAGGAATACTGCAGCTACCAGTCTCTGCTCTAACTGAGGAGTTTAAGTGCGCCAAGGTCAGACTGGAAATGACATTAGTAGAGTCACGCGATAAACGCGTAAGGGAGGCAGCACCTGTGTTGAAAACTGGAAGAAAGTGGGCGGCAAAGAAAGCTGTGGAAGATGCAAAGGCTGCCCTTCGAATTGGTGATATCATGGGGCAAGTTCAGCATGGAAGAGGGGGTCTTGGTTTCAGTTCAGCTCCTCCTACATGGCACAAGGCGGCCCCAGCTCAAAGGAGGAAGCTGGTAGTCAACGAGGTGCAAAAGCAGGAGGAGAGGATGAGGTGTATAAAGGCCATTTCCCAGGCCAAACAGGGAGAATGGATGAGATGGGAGAGTGTGGAACAACGCAAGATTGGCTGGCAAGACCTATGGTCAATGGAACAGAGCAGGATCAGTTTCCTCATCAGGTCAACATATGATGTTCTCCCATCACCACAGAACCTAAACCTCTGGGTAGGAGAGGATCCCTCATGTCCTTTGTGTTCATCACCTGCAACATTAAGGCACATTTTGACAGGATGTAAGGTGGCTCTTAGCCAAGGACGGTTTACTTGGCGCCATGACCAGGTGCTGCGATGTTTGGCCTTAGCATTGGAAGACAAGCGTAACATGACCAATAAGTTGCCACCTGTTCCATCAAAACATTACACACAAAAGACAACATTCCTCCGCCCAGGAGAGCAACCACCAAGGAAAGGTGTTAAAACCTCGCCCAGGACAACTGGAAGCTGCTAGAGACTGGAATATGCTGGCAGATGTTGGTCAACGGCTTATTTTTCCACCTGAGATTGCCACCACTAACCTTCGACCAGATATTGTCTTGTGGTCTGGATCAGCACGCCTTGTTCACCTGGTAGAGTTAACAGTGCCATGGGAGGATGCTGTAGATGAGGCGTATGAGAGGAAGAAACTGCGGTATGCTCAACTAGCCACTGAAGCGGAACAGCGAGGATGGAGAGTTCGGGTTTACCCAGTGGAAGTGGGTTGTCGAGGATTTGTGGCACACTCTACAACCCGGTTTCTCAGAGACGTCGGATTCAGTGGCCAAGAGTTGCGTCGCACAGTGAAGAACTTATCTGAAGCAGCAGAGAGGAGCAGCAACTGGCTGTGGTTGAGACGGAAAGATTCTGGCTGGGGACAGGTAAGTAAGCTGGGCTGAGTTGAGTGGGGGACGGAGGGGGGTGATGCTGGGACGCCAGAATCACCGTCGAGCCCTCTTGAGGTGTCGTGGGCTAGTCGACGAAACACTGAGGATGGAAGGTGCCCACTTGAAAACCCCAGAGATGCACCCTACTTAGCTCAATCCAGACGGTTGTCATGCTGATGCGCTGGGGAGGCCGCACTTTGGTTGATCCCTGGAGCCAGCATCGCAGCCGTTGTGTGTGCTGATGCGCCAGGGAGGCAAAATAAGCTGATCCCTGGAGCTAGCATTACACTTCAGCCATTAACACCAGACAGAAGGATATCTACATCATCATATGGAAGGAAACGTAAATGGATGGAGACACATATGGATCACATTAGTTTACTGTAAAGCTACGTCTTAGTTGGTGCTTATCTTGGCGAGAGCCGAGTTCAAATCAGCATGAAGTTTTAACATCTACTCTCGTGTAATGGAAATCATGCAATTCCTACTCTCCCTGCCTTGTATATTCTTACCTGACTAACCCTGTTATATGCTGGATAGAACTGTGAAATGAAAATCATTTGTGAAGCCTGGCAGCAGAACAAAGGCTATTTATCTTGCTTGTATTCTTTGTTTTATCGCCTGGGCATGCGGTGGAAGTAGAGTACTTTAATATTTCTGCTATTTATTATATATTTTTTTTTTATACAAAGGTGAGGATGATTGGTAGACTGTTGTAAGCCTACAGTACATCAAAGATTTATTTTGGATGCCTTTGAATGAACCGTATGCCAGTTTACTGTAGATTAATATATATTCGCACCAGAACTATAGTTTTGTCTGTTTATTGTTATGCATGTAGGTCAGGGTCAATGTTATGTAAGGTTCTAATTTTATAATATTTTTAGAAGGCAGCCCAGATTAGTTGTATTAATCCGCATTTAGTTACTGAAAGCCGCACCCAATACTAAACATGTACCAAATTACCTTTGATGAATCTGGTCAACACAAACCCATTTTTGTCTGTGAATACATTTCAAGCAGTGCACTGTATATGTTGGCCTATTTGAGTATCTGTCCCAGCGCTAATCTCTCTGTTGTTAACACCGAGCTGAGCCTGCAGCAGTGTGAGGTGCTTGTCTGCCTCGCTGATTGAACGCTTGCATCAGGCTGTTTGGAGGTGTTATGTAACTCCAAGCCGATCCCTCTCAGTAATCACTGCAGTAATGGATCAAGGAATCTGATCCCCAGGTCTTCACTGAGCCTGCCCGCTGTTCCATTGTCTCCCTTGGCTCCCAAGCCCCTGTTGCTTTTAACAGGATAAAGTGCAAATGAATGTTTCTGGGCAGCATTGAGAAAATGGTACATACTGTACTTTGGTGGGGTTTTTTTTGGACAGCAACAATATCAGGGCATTTTGTAATTGAAATGTGTCTTGTGTTTCTAGGATGTATTTAGTACCAACAGAACATTGAAGAGGTCGCAGTTCATTTGAAGGACCACCTTAAGTCCCATTCTGTGGAACCTGTATAAAAGTTTGTCCTTGAGATAACTTTGCCAGGGAATTGTGATTCAGCAAAAATCTGAAAATAACTGGATCTCTACAGTTTAAGCCATCCTCTTCGCTCTGTATTTCCTGATCAGTGAAACATGTACTGTTTGTAACCCCTTCGTACATCTTTCATTGTCACTTGAGTCACATTCAAACCCAGGCCTCCAGAGATAGGAATATTGCTGTTCCAGCCACCAAGCCCCTCATGGCAAGCGACTATTAACTGGAATAATAACTGTAATGTGTTACAATGCAGCAGTGGACCATCACTTAATTAAAAAGAACTGTCACTACAAGCTCTGGGGCCGAGGGAAGTGCTGTAAATGATACATGACTGGAAAACGTGCATGCTGATTGGTTAATAAACTGACTCATAATACCTGGTCACCTTCCTAAAAATGACTCTGCACCCAGAAGCTGGAATTAATATCAATGTGCAAAATGAAGGCACTACTTTCCTACTTTCTTCATTGACACATGATTGCAATAGTAACCTGCACATTTGGAGTTACCAGAATTATAACAAAGCCAACAATTCACCCATTTGGTGCCAGTATCATTTTATTTCACTTTTCCATGAATTCCATGCCGTTTGGTGCCTTGTACTGCAGGCGAGATACTGTGCTGCTGTGTTTGAATGAAGAATATTTGTTGCAGTATATGTTTTTCATTTTCTGCACAATTTTATAATGGGTTGTTGTATTGAAAAGAGTTGCCTCGGTCAGGCTTTGAACCCGCTCACCCCTGTTACCTAAGACAGCCCTGCTGGAGGGGGAGGTGCGTGTGCTGTGAAAGGAGGGGGACCCGATGGGGCTCTGTGACTCCCGGCGGTGCAGTCCCTCTTCTAGAAACTGTTTTGTAATCTGATGCACTTGTTTTTGTGTCGATGGCCTAAGTCTGTCAGCAGCTAACAGTCGTCTTCTTCTTCTTCTTCTTCTTCTTCTTCTTCTTCTTATTAATAATTTTTTTTTTTTCATTAATAAAATGTTTCCATACCTTAATTACCTCTAAACATATTTAAGTTTTAAAAATTTTAAATTAACTTTCAAATTCTAAACTCTTAACACTCCTTAGACATGCTATGACAGCACCCACTAAGATGCAAAGCTGACACCATACCTCCATATTCTCCATAGTCGTCTGTTGCTCCCTGCCAGGTTTCATTGCTATGGTTACATCTGAATACTTCTTTTTTGTATGTATTTAATGACCTCTGGTGCTTTAATTTCCCTGTGTGTGTGTGTGTGTGGCATTGCTCATTTGTGTTTATGAAGGTACTTGTTATGTAAGGGGTTAAGTCCGTGTGATGAAGTCGCTGTTGCCTGTGCGCTTCCCCCCCTTGCAGGGTCCCGGCTGAGTGTGAGTGGTTATGTAAGCTGTTTTGTTTGGTTCCCTGTCCCTGCCACTAGCTGAAGAGATTTAGGTGAATGGAACCTTGAGTGTAGTGGCAGCAGCAAGCAAGCAAGCATGTGCTTTTTGCCTTAAGAGACGCTGAGAGATGCCCTGATTTCCCCTCCGTCCTTCCAGCACTGTGATAGCCGTTCAGCCAAATTACCCTCATTGCACCCAGGACACTCCGGACCCAGAGCTAGCTGCTGGTGCCTTTCACCAGCCTGTAATATCATGCTACTGTTAGAAGATGCACAGCCTTCTCCAGGTACAACTTTACATTCTGTTTATCATCATACATTCATTCTCATGCTTTTAGAATACTTTGGCCAAAATAGTGTGCTGTAAATATACTAAAGGATCCTGGAAGCATTCTTCAGTTCTAGTATATTTTAAGTGCAGTTTTATATACAGTGTAAGTGCGGCTTGATTTTAAATTTTAAACAATAATTCAGGATTTAAGTAATGACTTTGTTGTCTATGAATATACTTGTATTATCAAAACGTGATGTGTGGTAGGTACCTAATTACAAGAGAAAGTAGAAAGATCTGCATTACCCTTTTCAGAAATGTTAACTTATTGTACTGTAGTACAGTACCTTTCATGCTTTTGTAACCCTTTAGTCACAGTACAGTGCATCAGTGTTGAAATGGTGTCATTTTCTTGTAGATGCAAAGATAGCTTTCATTGTCTTTTATAGACGAACACTGTATGTCCTAGTATTCACTGGAATTAAGTTCCTGTGCAAAGTCTCAGTGCACGTGATCTCTGCGATTCCCAACAGTTTGTTTTGGCTTCATACAACCTGTTGTTATTTTCTGATATTATTTAATGCATCGTATGCTGGATATATGGTACTAAAGATTGGTTCTTGGTGTAACGAGAAGTTGTCATTGCAGTACGCTGCTGGGATTTTGTTATTAAACGCATGATTGGGAGGGAAAGGATTGGGAGCCATCGAAGATCCAATTTTTCTACAGATATTCTGTTGTGACTCATGCAAGAACTTGTAGTGTTATTTTCATTGCATTTAACTCCCTGTTCTGATCTCCCAGCTGGATGTGAAATGAATTTGTGTTCTCTGCCTAAAACTCGCTTTGGCATCAAAGATCTGAATGGTGATGATGATGGAGATGGAGATGGAGATGATGAGCAGCAGACTGGGTTTACTGTAATATAACTGATGTGGGAGTTCTACTACTTCTCATAAAGAAGCAGCACATTGGCAATATTGGTAAACCTTACCTGTACTTTAATTGCAAGTGTATTGTACTGTATCTTGACATGGAAAAGTCACTGTACATATTGTACAGAAGTACAGGCATTACTTCCAGGGACGCTTTGTCCACAGTTACATTTGCATTTCTTGCACGTTGTGTACTGAACACATGTTGTGTAATACCTAAGCTTGGTCTTATGTAACGGATCAGTAAACATCTACTTTATGTCTCTTGGAGGCAATTAAACTGACTGTTTACTCCCCCTCCTTGGGACTATGGGAGAAACAGAGGGTCCCCTTGTACTGGTTTCCGGGGGTGTTCAGCCTCGGGTAATCCATCCATTTAGCTATACAGCACTTAAAGGAATCCTAGTGTTCTGTTTTGTTTCTTAAGCTGCTGTATTTAGAATTGATTCATTTGAAAGGTAATCTTATCAATACAAGTGTACTGATATTAGCTCCACGTCCAATTAGAAATGTAAACTACAGATTAGTTTAATTGCCAGTGTGTTTAGTTCAGTTGGTACAGTACTATTTTTTAGTACAGTGGGAAGTATTGAAGCAGTGCAGGAGAGCTCTATAGCTGGTGAAGACGCCACTGCAGGTCATATATATATATATATATCACAGATATTATGTTATACTCCTGATATCCATGTAAAGTTGCATTTTAAAGAATATTGTGCATTTGAAATGTTTGTGAAAAAGCTCTATGTCTGTAAAGCTAACTTGGACTGGTACATACAGTAGCTATTGTTTGTATGTGTATTTAAACCATGAGCTAGACACTTGGGTGACGCTCTAGAAAGCTGCAAAGCCTCGTTTTGCGGGATTGGCTGTAATCTGCTTACTCTAAGTCATTTCTCATTGGGATCAAAGCCAAGGCTTCCTAAGTATTAGTAGTAGTAGTAGTAGTAGTAGTAGTAGTAGTAGTAGTAGTGGTAACTACTATAGTAGGTCATTTGCGTGTTACAGTTTTTACTGGCAGTGCAATGCATGGAAAACCTTCATGCAAACCTTCTGCAGTATCAGTCTCCCTGCAGTTGCATTAACCTCAGAGTCAACCCTAAAATTTCATTCATACTATTTATGTATTCTGGATTATACTGGCCCAGAAAAGCAGCAGATCACTAAACATATCTTGTCAGGCACGTTTATACTGTACGGACTTTTATAATGTTGCCAGCCGCCATTCCGTTTGCAAATACTATATCTATCATATAGGCCTGCTTACGTTTGAGTACGTGGTAGTCTATTCTAACAAAGCACTGGCATGAATAATGCTTGTGCTGTGAAGTGCTGTTATGTAAAGGGTAAGTGTACACTTGTTATGTAATCCGCACTCATTGAAGTGAGTTCAGACTGCCTGTTGTTCAGCAAACAAGAGGCAGCAGTGAATTGAGCTTGATTTTGTTTTGTTTGCTGTGACTTGTTCAAGCTACTTTTTAAATGGTCCTTTTAATGATTTTACATCTGCTATCTCTGATAAGGAATTGGTATACAGTGCAAGGCTTCAAACGCCCAATCTGAATAGCGCACCTCACTGCTGCAACCCACCTACAGTTCGTTAATTTTGTGGTCTCTTTATGGTACTGTGCTGGTACATCTTACTGTAATTTAGTGGCACTTCTAGATTCTAACAGAAATAAGAGACTGAGAGAGCAATCCCAGGTAGGTTCACAGGGCACTGAGTTTTTCAGTTCCCTGGGTGTTTCAGCCAAATAAGACAAGCACTTTTGATTATGCAATGCTCAGTTACATAAAACACGACCACCAGCTGTACAGTGTAAGGATTTGTGGGAGTGGCGATCTGAGTTATTCCCAGCAATGAAACTGCTTATTACCTGTTCTGAAAGTAATTGTGTGGCATTTTATCTGTGTAACAGAACCCTGATTAGATCAGTGTGCCCAGCAAAGTAATGCGCGATAATCAAGGCACAGTAGTCTCTTCTGGTCCGTTGCAGTTCTAGACCCTGTTCCAACAGGCAGCAATTAAATAATTACTGACCTGGTTGGAACACGCTTCTGATCTGGGAGGGCGGCTGGCTGGCTGGAGACCACCAGGCCTGCAGTTTGTTCTTCGGCATGACCGCTGAGGCTTGCCAGAGAGACCCACTGGGTCATTACCAGCTACTTTGATCACTGCTGCTTGCAACCCTAATTGCAAATCATTGCTGTGCCAATGTATTTGCCCACACGGCAGGCTTCAATAAGGGATCATGCCACTCCGAAGAAGCAGCTGTGTCCAGTCTATGAAGGATCCAGCCCATGGTGCGAGACTCTTGTTCCATTGAACGTGAATTATCCTCACACTGCCAGTCAGCCATTCACGTAGCAGTGCGCTCACACAGTATAAATGCCTGTGAAGATGTAGGGGAAGAAGACGTTTAAATAATGTTTTGAGAAATCTATGGCTAACTTTTGTGTGTGTGTGGGGGGGGGGGGCTTCGTTGGTGATCTTCGATCCGCTGCACCGAGAACTGTAGCCACATTTCTATTAATGTGATGTTTCATTTTCAGGAGTAGTTATGCAAGGGTTCTTCAGGGTAACGGAAAACTGTACATAAATGGCAACTTAAAAGAAAAATATTTAAAAGGGGATCTAAAAGCATACTTCTGTGGCTTTCAAATCTTATCAAAGTGACTGCTTCTTTCATCCCTGTTTGCACAGCTAATACTTCAGGGAAGGTCTCAATTAACGTTGAGGGTAATGGGAGATCAGAAGAACCAGACACTTCCTTTTAACTGCTGTCCTATTCATGACTAGAGCCTTGTGACAGAATTCCTGGAAACCCCAAACGATAGAGGGGTGGCTGGAGCAGCTCCAGGCTCCTCCACAGCCATGTCTGCACCTCGTAGTGCAGCGCTGTGGAAATAAGACTCCAGTTGCATAGTCGTTCGTGACATTTCAGGTTTTACTGTGAGCTTGTGAAATTGGGCTCACCTGGCAGTCCTGGGATGACCCGAGAAGCATTCAGCATTTCTTAATGCTAATTCTAATAAAACAGCTACTGTAGCAAATAGCGTGACCAAATAGAAAAAAAGATAGCAAGTTAACAGTAAATATTTGTTTTGTTTTTATTACCAAATGTCGTGCACCAGGTTTATTTATTTTAAAAAAGTATTGTTATGCTTCAAAAAAGACGGTGCTTTTAAATAAATTTCATAAACTATAACATGCTCATTATTTACCTTCTCTTTTGCACATCAGCTGTCTTTAAATTGAGCTTCTGGCTGTTCAATAATCTCTTCAGAGTTATGCAATTGAAACTTAATCAGGAAAGCCATAGTACCAAAAAAGGTTTGTGTTTGTATTTGTTTAATCGTTGGTTTCTGACTTTTTCTTGCTCTTGCACACACTTGCTTAGAAAAACTATTTCCATTAGTCTTATATATTATATACAACTATCAGTTTCAGTCTGGATTGGTGTATGTCTGAAATGTATTCCATCTGTATATGTGGCATTACTGTCGTGTGTCTGTCCAGCTGGTTCCAGTGCATGCAAAATGTTTCTGTCTGTGTAAGACTCTCTTTCCCTGTCATTGCTGTAGACCAGCCTCAGACTTCCCCTTGCAGCACGGAGCAGGATCCCGAGAGCGATGGCACAGGCTGGCAGAGCACCACGCCAACTACCTCACAGCAGGGCGAGCTGCCCCTGCCCAGCAAGAGCCCGCTCGCCCACAGCGCCAAGAAGAAGAGGGCAGTGCAGAAACCGCCTCACATGAGGAGGAACATCAGGTAGCCACGCACACACGCACACGCCGACTCGCAACATATTCACGTGTTTTATTGAAAATAGTCTGTTGACTTAATGGGATTTAGGGAAATTACAAATAAACATAAAGCAAACAAACTAAATGCTAAAATACTGTGCGGTACACCTGAAGATTTGTAGTTCCGTTCTAGTGTGCATTTCATTGTATAGAATTTACTGACGCGTGTTTTCACCCCCCCCCCCCCCTTGCTCTGTTGCAGAAAGCTCTTGCGTGAGCACCAACTTGAAGCGGTGACCAAAGCTGCCCAGCAAGAGGAGGCGGAAAGGCGGAAACGGCTGGACCAGCAGAGGAAAGACTACCCAGTGCCTGACTGTATACAAGGTGAGTGTAGCTGCAGGGGAGCCTGAAGCAAGGGCTGTGGGCTAGATACTGCTTTTCATGTGACTGGATAAAGTCCCCAACTTTAAAACTATCTTAAAGCATGCAGCAACCAGCTTCTAACTAAAAGTTTAATGCGTCTGCATTCAGTTGTACTGTTGTCGTCTTTCAGGGGAAGTAGTTCTAAGGACTGACGAGGTTTCCCAAAGCACACCCCATGCCACCAAGCAGGATGTGATCTGCCTGGACAGCAGCAACAGCAGTGGGAGTGCCAGTGAGGATGAGACCAAGAGAATATTGCACAGCATTAGGGACGGTAAGAGTCTGTAAAACCAGCACAAAACCTCAAACTGACCCGCAACTTGGGAGAAGCCAAGAATCAAGACTTGCTTACTGAGGAACTCTTGGTTTTGGACACACATGGAGAATTCTGCTGCTATTGAGTTTCTAGAACAGTCCTGATTTTAAAGTCTGAATTCCCTTGTTGTTCTGCAGTCTTGTCTTTTACATAAAAATTGCATTATTTAGGGTAATTATTAATAAGCACGGTGACCTGTTGAATTGATTTGCCTTACCTTAGCAAAAAGTGATTTATGAAGGGTGGCTTCTAATGTCAATTTACAGAATAAAACAACTCGACCACGGCTGTATATCTGCTCGTCTGAACACACAGCTGACCCCTGCTATATGCCAGTCACCAGTCACTGAGCACTTGATTATTAAAACAGTCCTTAACAGTAATCCTGATTGTGTAACTGCCCATTAGATGTGATTGTGTAACTGCCCTCCATGCACTTCAAGTAGAACAAACTGGCAGTGGTTGTGTAACTCCCACCTGAATGGCCAGGCTGGCTGTGCAGTATATCTGACCTGTAACCTTTGATCCCCTGTGCAGATGTGATCGAGTTGAGCTCGGGGGAGGAGGAGACCCTGCAGATCAGCAGCGAGTCGACCAATGAGGAGGAGGAGGAGGGGGTGGGCGGCTCAGAGGAGAGTAGCGGGGCGCACATCAACGACGCCCTCAACCACCCTGACGCCCAGGGCCGTGTCCTGGTCAACATCAACCACCCGTCGACAGAGAAGGACCTCTACCTTGCCCCGCAGCTGGCACGGGCCGTCAAGCCACACCAGGTAACCAGTCTGCTCCCGAGAGCCGAAAACGTGGTTTCTCATGATACGCCTCTTTCAGGTGAAGCAGTCTCGTCTTCTGAGTGACAGCCAGAAGAGGCACATGAACTGATATTGTAAAATCCTTAGTGGAATCGACTAGGGCAGTAAATCATTTCAATATTTGTTGTGAAAAACAGCAAAAAAAGGTCATTTGTACAGCGTCCTCACAATAGCTCAACAAGTGCAATTTGTTTATCCAGTCCCGGGGTGTCTCTTAAGCAAAGACTAGTCCACCATCTAATAGTGTGGTGATTTGAGAAAACATAATTAAATTCACGTTCGACCTACGCCAAGCTCAAACTCAGGCTTCCAGAAACTAATCTCGTTAACGTTCAATAAAAACTGAATTCGCTGCATTATACAGGATGTGCTTTCAGGCTTCACTCACAATTACCGAATGTATCCCCCCCCTCTCTCTCTCTCTCTCTCTCTCTCTCTCTCTCTCTCTCTCTCTCTCTCTCTTTCTCTCTTTCTCTCTCTCTCTCTCTCTCTCTCTCTCTCTCTCCATCCATCCTTTCCCAGATTGGTGGGATCCGTTTCCTCTACGATAACCTGGTGGAGTCTCTGGAGCGCTTTAAAACCAGCAGCGGATTCGGCTGCATCCTGGCACACAGCATGGGCCTCGGCAAGACCCTGCAGGTCATCTCCTTCGTGGACATCCTTCTGCGCCACACCTCCGCTCGGACTGTGCTCGCCATCGTGCCTGTGAGTCCTGCAGCTACCCGTATTCAGGGTCATAGTACTGCCTTACATAGCTATCTCACTTCAAAATAAAAACTGATCATGACTTTTTGAAATAAATAAATAAATTTAATTACCAAAGGACTATTTTTTAGTACAATTTACTGTTAATGTGTCCTGAAGAAGCACTGTAATTGATTTTAAAGCAGTTTGAAATGCTTCTCTCTGAGTAATTTTCACAAAGTAGATTAGTGTATTATAGCAAATGCATAGATTATTTCAAATAATGATTGTTAATGTGTTTTGTTACTACAGTGACAGTGAACTTGTGGCGTGGGAATACTTCTTTTTCAGGTCTGTTTTGAAAGCATTTTGTGTGTTTCTCTTTCTAATCGCAGGTCAACACGCTGCAGAACTGGCTGGCTGAATTCAACATGTGGCTGCCAGCCCAAGAGGCTCTTCCCCAGGACTATAACCCAGAGGAGATCCTGCCCCGCACTTGCAAAGTCCACATCCTCAACGACGAACACAAGTAAGTGTGCCAGCTTCAGGGCAAATTACAGCGCAGCCAATCCTCCACAGCAGTCGAGTGGTCCTATGAAAATCATCCAGTATCTTGCACATTGAAGTTTTCTACTTGTAGCATCTCCTGAGAGGAAAAGCAGCGTGTTGATATTGCTGCAAGGCTTCCGGCTGGATTCCTGATGATTGCTCACGACATATCGCTAATAAAGCTTATAAGGGTGAAATAGGAAGTTTCTGTTGTAGTTATTTGTGCTTGCACTGTAAACAGTGCTGAAGTCTCATTAGAGACTCTCCTCCTTTTGACAGGACAACAGTAGCTCGAGCGAAGGTGATCAGTGATTGGTCAACGGGTGGTGGCGTGCTGCTGATGGGCTATGAGATGTACCGTCTGCTCTCGCTGAAGAAGAGCTTTGTCACGGGGAGGAAGAAGAAACCCAAGAAGCCCACGGGTCCCGTCATCATTGACCTGGATGAAGAGGACAGGCAGCAGGAACTGCTGAAAGGTAAGAGACTGAAATGAGCGCCGGGCTCGGCTCTGTGTCCTCTCGTGTTAATCAGAATAAACCAAATATGCCAAACAAATACACATCTGTATATTGATATTATCTCTTTCATGTTAATTACGAAAAATAACATTACTCTGCACACTTGTTATAACACAGTGGTCAGGAACCTCCAAGCAAACTACTTTAAGCAAAGTGAGGTAGTCCAATATTAGTACTAATCAGGGTCTGTGAAACCAGCTGAAAAAGTTAGAGGGAGAATTGTACTATTTCAGGGATGGAAATAAGACTCCTGTTGCATAGCAGTTTCTCTCATTCCAGGTTTAACTACGAGCTTAATTAGCCACAGTATATTGGTAACAAGCTTGTCTTACTAAGCTCCTAGTAAAACCAGGAATGGCTAAAACTGCTGTGCATTTTCCATCCCTGTCTCTTATGCTGTTATAGAAGGCATGCATGGATCTATTGTGCCGTGTTTCATTGTGTCCCATCTGGTTCACTCAGTGATGGAGAAAGCTCTGTCGAGGCCTGGCCCAGACGTGGTGATCTGTGACGAGGGGCACCGCATTAAGAACTGCCACGCCAGCACCTCGCAGGCCCTGAAGAGCATCCACACACGGCGCAGGGTGGTGCTGACGGGCTACCCGCTGCAGAACAACCTCATCGAGTACTGGTGCATGGTGGACTTCGTGCGGCCCGACTTCCTGGGCACGAGGCAGGAGTTCAGCAACATGTTCGAGAGGCCCATCCTCAACGGGCAGTGTGTGGACAGCACGCCCCAGGACAGGAGGCTCATGAGGTACCGCAGCCACGTGCTGCACAGCTTGCTGGAGGGGTTCGTGCAGAGGTAAGCCTGAGCCACACTGAAGCGGCTTTTCAACGCTACCCAGTGCCGGCACTTTATCATTTATAACAGTGTACAACATTAATAGTGTTGATTTGCTGGAATTTCACGCGTCTGTGCGTGGAAGGATTTATATCTAGAAATCTCTGCTCTTATTACTATATGTCATTTAGTACCAGTTTGATTGTGAATGTCGTGGGTTTTTTTTTTTTGCAGACGGGGTCACGACGTGCTGCAAAACCACCTCCCATCCAAGGAGGAGCACGTGATCATGGTGCGCCTCTCCCCGATCCAGAGGGCCCTCTACACCGAGTTCATGGACCGCTTCCGAGAGGCGGGCAACAGCGGCTGGCTGGGGCTGAACCCCCTTAAAGCATTCTGCGTCTGCTGCAAGGTACGTCTGGCAAGCCCCCCCCCTATTCAACTCCTTGAGCTATGCAACAAAGAATATTCATTTTTGATGGTCTCGCAGCTTCACTGAAAACGGTAATTAATTGACCACATAAATTCACAAATAGAGCCCAGTTCAATCCCCAGGACCCCGACTCAGCCCTCTAACGATGCCTGCACTCTTTCATCCCTGCAGATCTGGAACCACCCGGACATTCTGTACGAGGTCCTGCAGAAGCAGAATCTGGCCAACGAGCAGGACCTTGACCTGGATGACATCACCACTTCCAACAACCGCTGCCAGCCCCAAGGGATAAAGCCCAAACCGGAGCCCAGCACTGCAGCCGGGACAGACGCTTCCAACAGCAAGTACAACCTGGGGGGGATTAGCCTGGGCGTCATGCAGGAGAAGGCTAACCAGGTCATGACCTACGAATGGGTATGCAGTCCGAGATCAGGATCAGTCAGAGACACGTCTTTTGGGAGTCGGCTCAAATGAGTGACCTTACCATGCTTCTGCTGTCTGTTACAGGCAAAAGACATCATGTCCGACTACCAGACAGGATTGCTGGAGAACTCGGCCAAAATGGTCCTGCTGTTTCACCTGATAGACGAGAGTGTCAGCCAGGGAGATAAATTCCTTGTCTTCAGGTAAGGGTGAAGCGAGAGTATGCCAGGACCCTACACAGCCCTGCCCCAATGGGATTAGGGTTCCTGCCCAAGAACTGTAATATCACTATATTGTATGTCAATTAAAAAAAAATCCCTATTGCTTTTTAACGTGTAGATATTTTGTGTTTGTCTTTTTTTCAACTCCATAGCCAAAGTCTCTCTACCTTGTCTGTGATTGAGGCGTTTCTGGCTAAGAGGCCCATGCCAGACTCACGGGGGACGGAAGGGCAGGGCTGCAACTGGGTGCGAAATGTCAACTACTATAGTAAGTGCACAGCAGCTCTCGTATAACGTGTAGCCTGTATATTGCATGTGCTTGCAAAGCAATAGGCGGATAGTCAGTGACACAGATTTAAGTCTAGCGCCCCCTAAAGTGTAAACCTTGATTCTGCAAACAAACTCTTTTTGGGCAACATGTACGGTTCTCGTGTAACTCGTGCATGCTGCCACTAGCTTCCTGTTATCAGGAAACAAGCAGGGATGGGAATCCAGTATCTGTATCCACATTTTTTGTTTTGTTTTGCTGTATAACAGTGCCATCTGCTGTACATTTATGGACATTTCCCGCAGTTACTCGATCTGTTCTGTTTTTTGTTTTTCTTATCGGCCCTTGCGTTGTCCGCGAATGTTTTATGTCCATTTGATAGTACTGTATGAGAGGAGAAGGGAGGTAAGTTTTTTATTTTTTATTTTATTCAGCCACTATGAATCATCAGTTTATAAATGAAGTCACTGGCCAGAGAAAGTCTGTACACTCGTATTGCACTTCAGATTGTAGAATTCTGCTGTCTTCTGTTGTCTTGAATTGTACGTTTTGATATTATTTCCACAGGGCTGGATGGTGGCACCTCGACTTCAGAAAGGGAGCGGTTGATAAACCAGTTCAATGACCCGCGGAATGACAAAGCCTGGCTCTTCCTGCTGTCCACGCGGTAAGCCTCCTCAAAACCTCGACCCATGGGAACAATAGAAACTAGACTCCGTTTTAGTTTGGTCTTCAGATCTCTTGACGATTGCTTGTGCCTCACCAGGGCGGGGTGCCTTGGCGTGAACTTGGTGGGTGCTAATCGGGTGGTGGTGTTCGACGCCTCCTGGAACCCGTGTCACGATGCCCAGGCCGTGTGCAGGGTCTACCGGTACGGGCAGAAGAAGCCCTGCCACATCTATCGCCTGGTGTCAGACTACACCCTGGAGAAGAAGATCTACGACCGGCAGATCTCCAAGCAGGGCATGTCAGGTATCCAAACAGCTATTCAGAGAAATACTTTTTTTTTTTAATTGGAGAATCTCACACTAGAATGTGGAGAAACGATCCCACCCAGGAGAAGGACACAGCTTAGCGTCTTTGCAGTTGGTACAAACTCTAGACATCCTGATTTTTAGATTTTAAAATTTGTACCCGTAATTCGTCCGCTTAGCAGCCTTGATCTTGTGCCAATGTCACTCGAACCTCCTGCAGGAATGCTGTCGGTCCTAAAAGGCACTTGAATAACTGAAACAATTACAAATTTAATATGCAACCAGTTTAATGTGGAGGGCCCCCCCCCCCTCTCCTCCACACAGATAGAGTGGTGGATGACCTGAACCCTGTGATGAACTTCACCCGGCGGGAGGTGGAGTCCCTGCTACACTTTGTGGAGGAGGAGCCGGCCCCAGCCAAGGTCCAACTGGAACCCAACGAGCACCTGGAGAGGGTCCTGCATAGAGCCTACACCCTGTACCCCCACTTCATCACCAAGGTAAAGAGGGATGCCCCTCGCAGGTATATCCTGACAATGGGTAGTGGCGCCACCCATCTCCTGTATCATCCACGTTTTTAAACTTGCTCTGTTTAAGAAAGAACACACCAGCGATGCACGTGTTGTGATAAGCTGAAGACATCTTAATGGTTTTAAGGTTGTTGCCCAAGTCGATAAAATAAAAAAAACATTATTATCTGATTTTATTTGTGTTGTGCCTGAAAAAGTCAAGGGTTTCGTCTACTGTAGCTGTGAAGATACCAGTGAGGCTGGCTATATTGGTTTTTACTCTGTTACGTGGTCAGTGATTGATTTCCTTCCCTTACCTCACAGCAACCCTTCCAGCACGAGTCTCTGCTGATGGATCGCAAGGAGCAGAAGCTCACCAAGGCAGAGAAGAAGGCAGCAAAGAAAAGCTACGAGGATGAAAAGCGGGCTTGTGTGCCCTACACCCGCCCGTCCTACGCACACTATTACCCTGCCAGTGACCAAAGTCTGACCAACATCCCTGCATTCAGCCAGAGAAATTGGTAGATGCTTTTGAAATGAGTGCTTGTGATTTGTGAGGGCACACTAGCGCAGGCTACAGTTAACCACTTTGGCATCCAGCCTTTGTATTTACATAGTAGTAATTGTAAAATGTGGAGAAATGTATTTCATATTCCATATTCTTTCCAGTCTCTTGCTAACACAACTGTACACCTGCAGTCTTCTACTCAAATACATGTTGTAGTCATTTATAAAAAGGGACCGAGGGCTTCTTGTGTTAATAAGTAAGTTCATGTTTTTAAACATGTACACGTTTTTTAATCCTAAAATTGAAGCGTTTAGTTATTGAAACTGACAGCTTGCCTTCTCTGCAGGCGGCCCCCTCCTCGGCTGGATGAGAAGCCAGTAGCCAGTGTCCGGCCGGTCCAGTCCACTCCCATTCCCATGATGCCTCGGCAGGTTCCCATGGGGGCGAGCTCCTCCATCGCCGGGTCCAGCTCCGCTCTCAACTTCCCCGTCAACTTCCTACAGCAAGCCGGAGTGCTTGTGCAAAAGATCGTCACCACCACAGGTAGAGGCAGGAGCAGCAGCTTGAGGGGCTGGAGCATTGCTGAAACCCTGAAATATTCCAGGGTTTACTGTGAGATCAGGAAGGCACACCTCTGCTTTTTCAGCAAACCTGGAATGCCTCAAACTGCTTTGCAGTCTTTTTTCTCATTTGAGATTGAAATAACGTTCCCACCGCATAGCAGTTTGTGCCTTTCCATTTTTTTTTTTTTATATAAACTATGAGCTCAATCGATCTGTGATTTATTATGGAACCTCTTTATTTTGAAAGCACAGAAACGATAGCTGATGCACATTTAACATTTATTCATTTGCAGTTTTACCATGGTTGTTTTTAGAATAATCCCTTTTAAATCTGTGTTAGATATTGTTATTCCAGGAACTGACAGCTTAACTGATGTTCAAGCTCGGATCAATGCTGGAGAGAGTATCCATGTTATCAGAGGGACAAAAGGTAAATATAGAATGAAACGATTCCCTTTAGTAGGGTTCTTAAATTGACTTTGCCTCGTGCTTTGTAAGCATGTGTAATATACACAGTAATGGGCTTACTGCAGTATCAGTACACCAGTACCTACATGCAAGAGACTGAAAAACAAATTATTTGTAAATGACCCAGTGCACCTAAAGCATGGAATAGCCTCATGAAGCAATTGTGCACATTTTATACTTCACTTTCTTGCATTGGTTAGTTGTAGTCTTTAAAATACAGCTGCCATAGTATAACTGACAGAGATCTTTTGGCTCTTTGCTTATATTTTATTCTTCATTTTGGAGTAAGCAGACATTAAAAAAAAAAACAAAAAAAAAAAACAGCACTGCCTGGTACCTAATTGCTTTGTGTGTTGAGGTTTGAAAATGGATCTCCAAGCCTTGGTGTGCACTCCTCATGCGTTTTGTTTTTCTTTTCCCTCCCACAGGGACCTACATCCGCACGAGCGACGGGAGGATCTTTGCTGTTCGAGCAGCAAGAAAGTCCAGGCAGGGGCAGGAAAACAGCGACGGCTCTTTAGGTGAGGGGGGTTACTGTGGACTACGTCCTCGGAGAGAAAGCAGAAAGGAAGGTCCAGGGTCAAGGGGAAGAAAGCAATCTTGCTTATATGCTTTCCATTATTTGTTTATTTGAATATATACAGTACATTGCAGGGATGGAAATGAGACTCCCGTTGCATAGGAGTTTGATCCTTTCCTGGTTTTACTATGAGTTTAATAAGACACACCTGAGCTTGTTACCTATAAACTGTGATGAATCAAGCTTGTAGTAAAACCTGGAATTGGTGAAACTGCAATGAAATAGGAGTCTTGTTTCCATCCCAGTATAGTATATACACAGTGTCCTTCTAGGCGTGTCATAAAAGGGAGATGAGTAAATATGGATATTCACCTTATTCCAGATGTTTTGATTATGTGTTTAGCACCAAATGTGGTAGTAATCTGCTGAAACACCTGCGTTCAGGTAGACAAGTGCTGTTGCCTGCTCTGCCTATCATTTATAAACAACTGTCGCTTCTTCCTCAGGTTCTCAAAGGCCAGCTCTGGAATCCACCAGCAATGGGAGCAACGGCTCAGCGTCTCCTGACTCGAAGAGGAAGCACCTGACCCCAGACAGCCTGACCCGGCCTCTGTCTCCAGACAGCCCAGAGATCATCAGCGAGCTGCAGCAGTATGCAGCTCTGGCAGCCGTGCGAGAGACCGGAGACAATCCTGCGTCGACCACAGAGACGCAGGGAGGCAGCAGCAGCAGTGCACAGGGGATCTCAGCAGAGCAGCTGCTGGTGATGCATGGCTTGAATCCAGGGCCCAGCTTAAACACCCCCGCTTCCAGCCAGCCAGCAGAAAGCAGCAGCAGCAGCAGCGGGAGGAATAGCAGGGGCGAGGGAGGGGCAGCGGAAGCCCTGGACCTGCGGGGCAGCAAACGCAAGTCGTCCACCCCTGCGTGCGACGAGCAGTCAGCACGCAAGCAGCAGCAGACGAGCAAAAGGACTTCAGTGCCTCTGCAGGGCTACCCGCTCACTGGGGGTTACAACCTTCCACCCATGGGCCTGAACCCTGCACTCACCAACCCCTTACTAGCCCAGATGGGACACCCCATGTTCATGGGCCCGGGGTCCCCTTACTTCCAAGCCCACGGGCAGATGCGGGACCCCCGGTTGATGTTTGCGGACCCCTTCAGCCTCGGGGGGGCGAGCGCCCCCAGCTCATCGTCGTCCTCCTCCGCTGCTGCCTCAGCCTCCATGTCCCCCTTTATGCTCAGCCCCAGCCTGGGCGGGATGCTCCCGGGCTTCCCACTCCCCTACGGCCAGTCCCTCATGCCGGAGCCCAGGATGTATGCGCCTTACCCGTCTACTCACCTGCTGCCAGGTGGCCTTCCAGCCACTCCGGGACCCACCGGGTCAGGCTACCTGCCTGGCTTCCCTCCCCAGACGGAGCCTCAGATTCTCTCTGAGAGCGACAGCAGCGGCTCGGACGACGATGTGATCGAGGTGACTGGACAGTGAGACCAAGAGGAAGGGAGGGGGGAGAGCATTCTTGTGTGTGCTTTTTTTTTGTCTTTTTTTTTTTTTTTTTTTTTTTTAAAAACAGAACTATGCCTTATGCCCCCGGCCGCACCACCCGTTACAAACCCCCTCTAACCTACACACAACAAAAGGGATCAGGATTATCAAGCCAGACCAAGCTGATTTGTGGAGGATCTGCTTTCTATTGAACCTTGGCGAGAGATATCCACTGCGGGATTGATAGGGGAGGGGTGGAGGTGGGTGCAGAGACTCTAGCTATCAGGCAGCATGGGGAGATCGCAGAATACAAATCCTAATGCTGTATGTAACACTATGTAAGAGAAAAATAAAGAGAGAACAGATCTTTTAAACTGTGGAATTGTAGAATGTGATGCTTTCGGACTGTGTCCTGTGCTAGGACTCCACAGACAGGGGATAAAGAACGTGCCCCCCTGCCCCCTCTGGCACTCCCTGTTCAGACAGGTTAAACACATACCTGTGCTCATCATGCGCTTGCACTGTTTGCATTCCTCCAGCAGGTGGCAGGCAAGAGCTTGGTTTAAACAGCACCCTATTTATTAGCAGCCTACTGGAATGTGGGTGGGGGGCGCTGTGGCCTAATTGTTGCAGTATTATTATTATTTGTTAATGGGGTCATCATGAAATGTAAGGTGGAGAGAAGGTCAAAATGATGTGTTTGATGCTATTAAAACACAGAGCTGGGAGGGGAAGGGGTGTTACCAGTAAGTCGGTTGGGGTGGGGGTTGGATCATCATCTATAAATGAATAGGTTTGTGGGGGGGGGGGGGCTGATTTCTGGGCCCTTGTCTGGAAGGAGTATTTCTCTAAACTCAAGAATGTATTTAATTTCAGCCTTTATTAGTGAGCCTAGGACAGGGCGATGTTCTAGGAACAATTGTTAGTTAGGAAGGATTTGAGCTGTTTGCTTCTGCAGCATGCTGTACAGCAACAGCAGCCGACTCTTTCTGTGTAATGAAAGACAGAGAGTGGAAATCAAATGCCCTGTTCCATCTCGCCGAATGTGACCTGTAACGAGAAGCTGAACTTCACAGCTTATGCTTAAGACCCGTATCCCTCATCAACTGTTCCCTGGCTTGAAGAAATCTTTCCAGGCTACCATATTTTTGCAATTTGGAAAATAGAATTTTAAAAAAATAATAATAATAATTGCTAAACATTTGGGTTTTATCAGAAGTCTGTGAATTGAGACGGATGACAGATTTTTTTTTTTTTTTTGCAAGTAGTGTTTCTTTGTGCACAAAACAAACAGCCTGGAATATTTTTCTTGCCCCACTCCCCCAGTTGGAAATCTTTCTGTTCCAGAGACTCCAGTTCCTGTTCAGCTGTTCTTCCATGGAGTCAGCATCACACTGTGGTGCAACCTGCTTGTGTGTTTCAATGTGTTAAAACTGCATTCAAAGGTCACATATATGCCATGATTACCCCAACAGGCTGGGATCTTGAACGTCACTTTCAATGCAGAAAATGAAATTATTTTTTTGCAAGTGCACATTTCTAAATCCGGACCACTGTACAGTAGCCCTGCCCAGAGATTCACTTGAAATGTACTTCCCAGTAAATACTCATTTTAACTCTCTGCATATGAAATGGTGTACATCCCAGCTTAGTCAAAAGGATTACGTTTTCCTTTTTTCTACAGGGGATTTTTATTATTTTTTTAAGTTGTGGTGTTAACATAAGAAATGTCCACATTTATTTAGTTTTTTCTTTGCTGCAGTAATCAGTACTTGTGAGATCAGTTTTTAGTATAGATTACATTTTTAGACCAACAGCCAGTTTATACTAGGACAAGCAAGCAATGGCCTCCCTTTTTAAATAAAAGCATGTATTCTATAAATATAAATACCTTGTTAAAAAAAAAGGCATCTTAGAAACTTTAAGATGTATAAGTACATATCCTCAAGCCAACAGACACCACTTTGTAGGAGCTATCGTCTCAATTATTAGAGTTGACCAGTTTTACTGACAGCATTGAAGCCTTATTACTGAACCCTTCTCATCTGTAGGTCTACCAGTCTCTAGAACAAACCCCAAACAAGCTGCTGTTTAAATAATGCGCTGCAGTAGTGCTGGGAATGTGAACCCTGTTATCAACTTGAAGGGAATTAGTCAACGGCATTCATGACCTTAAAATATAATCAAAAAATCAGAATGCTAAAGACCCATTCAATATGCAGTTTGCCCATTTTAATACATTATTGTAGGACAGTCTAGATTTAACCATTATTGATAATTGGAGAATTATCTCTAGATATACTCTAGGTGTCACACGTCAAACAGACTCAAATCTTATCAGCTGTGGAATAGAAATGCATGCATGCAACAAAATGAGCATACGGTTGAATAATTTCAATTGAATGAAAACTTCACATTATGTTTTGATGTAAATCATGGCAGATTAGACCAAGACACATAATAATTGCACCACGTGTGTTCCCTTTATTGCACGTCTGTTTATTCACATGTAAAAACACAATTGCTTGTCATCACGTCAATGAGGAATATTGGAGATTAAAAGTTTCAATTATAAAATGAAGTGTGACCTGAATGTCAAGGGACAGTATTGAATACTGCTTTGAAAACTTTTTTGAACTGTTTTAAATTATTTGTAAAGGGTTTTTAAGTTTTTTTTTTTTGCTCATCCGAAGACTGTTGGCCGACCCCAGAAGGACTACATATATATTTCACCACGTCATCTATCAGATTATAATAACTACTAATAGAAGCCTTAGATTATCATTAGCTATGCAAGAGTTCTGTTCACTTATTTTTCGGGGGGGGGTTACGTATCATAGGATTCATCAAACTCAAATAAAATGTGAGAATGGACTCTGCGTTTGATTGTTCAGTGTCTGTTTGCCAATCACGTATAGCTTCTCTAAATAACTTTGTGGAGGAAGACGTTACTCCTGCGGTTCTGGTTTCTATTGATGTGTATTGCGGTGTGTTCTGTATTGTGAAGCATTTCAGTAGTGGAGGGGTGTGCAGTGACTTGTAGCTTTTTTTAAAATTAGTATTTATGAAGAATTTGCAAAGCTTCCCACTCACACCAGACATGTGTCCCATTCTTAAAGTAAGCCGTAGGGTTAAACTGTTTTTGAGTATGACAAACAGGGAAACGTGGCAGCAGTGTTCAAAGGGCCGAGCTCATAATACCCAATGGGGACACAGTGATCCTCTTCAACAGTTTAGATGCAAAGGACTCTGCAGAGGCTAAAGCCCTGGTGAGCATGGTATTCCTTTACTCCGTGTGCTTCAACACCATGATCTGAAGAGTAACTATTAGGAATATTGTTATCGCATGTACTGATGATCGCTCTCTCTATCACTGTATAATCTTCCCCAACGTGAAGGTGTATCCCACTGAATACACTGGTGAAGAGGGCAAGTACAGTCACTGCACACCGCCCCGTAGGTCTAACAGACAAGCAGGTGTTTTGTGCTCTGCATTCATTTCAATGTACAGTAGATAACAAGACTACATGGTGTGGAACTGTCCTGCGTTGTGCTGACATTGCAAGAGAACTGTGCACCGCCAACGTAAAGCACTGCCCTGTCACACTGGCATATCCAAGTGGGTATACTGAATTCGTACTGAAGCACTGCCCTGTCACACTGGCATATCCAAGTGGGTAGACTGAATTCGTACTGAAGCACTGCCCTGTCACATTGGCATATCCAAGTGGGTTGACTGAATTCGTACTGAAGTTTTTTCAGTCAATCGGTGGGTCGTAAACATCGTATTCCCATCGCCTTGTTCTTTTTTACACTGGGCATAGTCTTTTTTTGGCGGTTCATATTTCTCTTACATTTGAAATAAAAAAAAATAAAAAAAACAACAGAACTAAATGTCGTATTTCATTGACTATAAACCCCCTTTTATTCGCCTGACTTTCATTTGAGCTATTTCTGCTACCTCCGTTGAATCGCTATCTGAAGGAACAGCGTGCTGTACCCTACTCGAGTCTACGTTTTCAGCGCTTGTCCTTCATTGCTGAACTTTGAGGAGTCTCATTTGTAGATTCTAGGAAGTTGCTTTTTAAAGAGGCTGTGAATATAAAGGGGGTTGTGATACATCTCTTTGTTAAATGTTGAAGCACTGTTGATAAGAAACATTTGTTTTTTTACATTAAAAGAAAAAAAAAGAAAGTCTTTGTGGTCATCAATTCCTCTGTGAGGAGAAATGCGGCTCAACTCATGCACTACCTTACTTCTAATTAACATTAGATAGTACAAGATTTATTGGAAGTTATTGTTGTAGAAATTTGAAACTGTCTTGTAGAAACATTTTCCTTCTTTATTTATATGATCATGTCCTATATAGACAAATGATAAAGAAGTCTTTTCCAAGAAAGTGAAATGGCACAATGGGCTAATTTGCTAGCGCGATCTGTTGTTTTGCCTTGAGGGACTGGGTTCAAATCCGGGTGTTTTTATTTTCAAAGAATTGGTTAAGTCCCTATATATTCAATGAAAAAGGATCTTCCACTGAAGTGAGATGGCACAGTAGACTAATTCATGAGTATGGTTCAAATCCTACTACTACTTTCCTTTATTTTCAAAGAATTGGTTAAGTCCCTATATATTCAATGAAAAAGCAAGCTTTTCCACTGAAGTGAGATGGCTCAGTGGACTAATTCGCCAGCATGCTGTGTGGTTGTTTTTGAGGTACGGGGTTCAAATCCAGCCAATTCCTTCCTTTGTTTTCAAAAAATTGGTTAACTGACCTTATATTCAGTGTGAAAGAAAGCTTTCTCGTGGGAGCTTGTGGCGCAGTGGGCTAGTCCTATGGCCTGCAACTCCCTGAAGACAGCGGTTCGAATCCCGCTCCTGCAGGTAAGTTCCAGAGGTAAGTAATGATGTCGGTTGTGAGTAATGATGTCGGTTGTGTTTCCACAGGAGGAGGAGGAGGAAGTGGCAGTGGTGGAGGCAGGAGAGGAGAGAAAGGGGGGGGTCTGGCCCCCCCCGCCTTGGAGGAGAGTATCTGGTTGGGGTGTTGCTATCTGAGTAAAGATAAATGTGGTTTAGTTTGCACTTTGAGCATTCTATAACTCTTTTTAAAAGACTGTTAATGTGTGGTCTCTTTACTATATAAAATGTGCTAATTAGTATTTATTAATAGAATGAACAAGTAGACAAATTAAACACCAGTTAGTTATATTTCTCTTCACTCAGGTAGCAACACCCCAACCTGGCACTCTCCTTCCAGGTGGGGGGGCCAGACCCCCCCCTTTCTGTCCTCTCCTGCCTCCACCACTGCTGCCGCCTCCTCCTCCTCCTCCTTCCTCCATCTGTGGAAACACAACCAACATCATTACTTACAATCAACATCATTACTTACCTCAGGAACTTACCTGCAGGAACAGGATTTGAACCACCCTCTTCAGGGAGAGTAGGCAGCGGCCTTAACCACTGCGCCACCAGCTCCCACAGGAAATCTTGGTTTCACACTGAACATAAGGTCAATGAACCAATTCTTTGAAAATAAAGGAAGAAATCAGCTGGATTCGAACCCAGTACCCCAAAAAGAACTGCACAGCGTGCTGGCGAATTAGTCCACTGTGCCACCTCACTTGAGTGGAAGAGCTTGCTTTTTCATTGAATATATAGGGACTTAACCAAGTCTCTGAAAAATGAAGAAATCAGCTGGATTCGAACCCAGTCACCCAAGAAGAAAAGCACAGCATATTAATGAATTAACCCACTGTGCCATCTCACTTTCATGGAAGAGCTTGCTTTTTCATTGATCACATAGGAAATGAACCAAGTCTGAAAAAGGAAGGAATCGACTGGATTTGCAGGTGAATTATCACACTGCATCACTTGACTCTATGCATGATAACAATCTTATATCAATGTCTTTATATTACTATTTTTATGCTTAAGACCTCTGACGCCTTGTCTTGTCTCAAAAAAGCTTTGAATACAAAAGGAACACGCATGCCACTAACATGGGGTTTGAACCCACTAACCTGGGAATCAGGATCCATACTCTACCAACAGAGCTAGCCAGCCAGCTCAGCTGCTGTGTGAACACAGTATTACATTGTGTGATGTGGATCTGGGGCTAAGCCTAAACAATTACAAAGGAAGGAACAAAGTAAAGCAAAAGAAAACTTATGAATAAACAACACCAACACAGTAAAGTGAATATACCTTGAAAGAATGAACCATGAAAATCAATGCACACAAAGGTCCCAAGGATTAGTAGCGGTAGGCTACTACACTCAGACACTTGGAGACAAGTAAGCAACTGAAAGCAGGACAAGGAACAATCTTCACAACATGCAGACAGTAAAATGGGTTTTTATTCAAAATCACTGAGATGTTAAAGCAAACAAAAGCACACATTGCAAAGTCATTTTTTTACAAAAGATCTTGAGTCAAAGATTTTTACGAGGCTTAAAACGTGATTTGCCAACCAAAAATATAATGGGAAAAATATCAGCACCCTTCCATAGATCCAGTCACCACGGGTTACCATCTGCAAGACAGAGGAGCGTGTGTTAGCTAACCCTGGAATACAGGCCCCTAGCATTCTGCATTTCAGTGTTCTAGAAGGGAGCGACAAAGGGGAGGAGCAACAGGGTATAGAGGGGCATGCAAATACGAGCAGGTGGGAGAAGCCTCCCTAGAGAGAGGCGGGGAATGAATACAGTTCAAGTGACATGTCATGACAAACTTCAATAGAGAAGACATTTAGTATGATATATATATATATATATATATATATATATATATATATATATATATATATATATAGCCTCTGGCAAACCCAAGAATGTGTGACGTAAAAATACGACGTGACAGGACTTGTGATGCGCAATGCAATAATAAAGTTATTCTGCAGAAGCAATGGAGAGTGTGTGTTCAAAAAAACAAGTGCCTTACCGTGGGGCTGAATGCAATTCAACACACACCCAGTACCAGCACATAACCTCCCCAGCCTCGTATCATTATTAACAAGGTGTGTTTACCTGCTAATTCTAAACCCTGCAATGCACAGCCTGCTAGAGCAACCCTGACTGATGCTATCAAATAATACAGAATCGAATAAGACAACATTGTGCAGCACATTCATTAAAAATGGGTTACGGCTACAAGCTGCTGTGGTTGGCAAACTCATTTAAAACAAATGAATAATTTCTTCAACATGGTTTATGCCGTGCTTCTGTTGGCTGCCAGCTGACCTGAAATACTGATATGATCATTCCCATACAGGAGGCAATGAATATTATTAATATGAGTCAAGCTATCAAGGACCAATTGAAACACAGTTTTATCCAAACCCATGAATAATACGGACACCGCGACCCACAGATGTCATCTGCACAACCTAATAGATCTTGGATAAAGAAGATTCAGAGAAACAGTAATAAGAGAGAGTTGGGGAAATTAAAAGTTATGTTCGGTCAAGACAACCTACTGCTAAACAAAAACCATGAAAACAAGGTTCAGAGAGAGAGAGAGAGAGAGAGACCCTAGTAATGACATGCTTACCAAATATTTACAAACACATTTGGCAAGACAATTCAGAAATAATGAAGCAGATATTTCCTAAAGCACTAATGGTAGTTTCACAAGAGATATATTTTACTTTTTAATAAACAAGAAGATAATAGACCGATACTAAAGGATGTAAATATATATGAATCAAAAGAATAATTTAAAAACACAATAATGACAAAATACTGTACTAGAGCAATGCTACACTGACAAGCGTCACTAGAGCAATACTTGAGAACAGGCTTGCACACAATACCCGTGTTACCTGCGATTCAAAACCCTCTCACATACAGCAATGGCCAACAGTTTAACATTTTAACGATTTTAGGATTGAAAGATATATATGAGCATAAGTAGGATCTTTTATTTACATCATGTAATCAAAGAAACTATAAAGTAATCTCGTAAAAGTCTACTGGAAGCCAGACTAGAACAGCATGTTATAGATTTTGAAATGTCACATCTTTTTTGTATTTGTTGTCAACTTTTGTTAAGTATCTGAAAACTACAAAGCGGTGTGTAATTTAGTATGCTGACGTAACATTATTCAGCAGGTTTCATTCGACTTTATAAAGCAGAATTAGTTCATGCTCTTGCACAACAAAAGCACAACTTTGTGTGCATATCCGTACAGTAACAGCACATAACATATTTCAAAGCAGATACACAACAGTTTGCTGATCAGAGCTCATCAAGCGAAACAAATTATTAGCAGCCGCTCAGCAAACAGTAACAAACCCACCCATGATACCGCAAGTAAACAAACATCACACGCGGGTACGGCCGGTCATTTGTCATTAACAATGTAAAATTCAAACCCGCCCCCTGCACGGAATAATAAAAACGTAAACGTGGTGCATTCACCTGTAATATTTGCAAAACAGTAGCAAAA